>NW_011494909.1:1863876-1866170 GCF_000754665.1 Bison bison bison
GAGGAGGGCGCGGCGGGACCGCCCCCTGGACAGATCGCCGCCTGGCCTGCGGTCCTTGGCGTCCAGACTTGCACACCCGCCCCCCGCGCTGGCTGTGTCCGGTCCCGTTTCCAGGCGCCTGGCACGAGGCCCGAATGACCGCTTGTCGTGGGTTGAATGCCACCGTATTGCCCAAGCCCCGTGCACGCCACGAGCGCACCCGAACTCCCCAACGGAAGCCACGAGAGACGAATCATCACCGGGGTTAGTTTAAATGCTCGTCGGTGGGCTGCGCTCGCCCGTGTATGAACTCACCACAATAACTGAAATAGCACTCGGTTGAGCCAAAGTAAATATCAGAGAAACGGCTCAAGTTGACATTTGGGGACTTTTCAGTGCTTCAAGGAGAAAGATGCACGAATCCCTGCACGATTATACTTCCTTCTGTATCATCTTGAAAACACTGAGACGTATACGGGACTGAAACTAAGAATGATAAATCACCTTTTCTTTTAAAACGATACATCACGAATTGGTTATTTCCAAGTATTTAACACAGTGATTAAAAACCAAGAGTGGCTTCATGAGTGTTGGGTCTGTAATGGCCATGAAGCTTAAATACTCATTTAAGATCTGTGACCAATTTACTAATAGGAATTGGGAAACAGGACAGAACTCTCAGGAAGACAAAAAGGGAGTTCAATTTTCCCAAGTGATTTGTGAACATTTTTAAAAGATAAGTATAAAGTGATGTTCTAATTTGGCGGCCTCGTGACTGTTTTGTTGCTGCGTTTTTTAGATGAAACTGAAATTTTCACAAGGTCAGAAGCCTGTAAAACTTATTTGTAGCCTGTTTCACATTCTAAAGTAACCTCATAAATTGCATACTAGAAGTTTCATAGCTTGTCTCTTTTGGTAATCACTTTGAATTTTATTTTGAAATGATGTTTCACACCTAGGGGTGTAGTCAGGCAGCAGAGGGTTAAACAGGTCACGTGGCATTGTATCACGTGGCTTTAAGTGTATCTGACACCATTATATGGAGAAAAAATTGTTTTTCTCACCAATTTCTTATGTTATAATGAGATAGGATAATCTTTAGAGCTTATGAAGGAATATGGATATTTATATACCAGTATGAAATCCACACATCAATTGAAAATCCTGCCTTGAGCAATTTGGAATAATAGGCCTGGTGTACTCAGGTCCATACATACTTAATTGACTTGATTTTCTTCTTCAGCTGAGCAACGTACTTGGCTTTTGACTGAGATCATTCTAAGATAGGTGGAGGGCTAAGACCAACCTTCCTCTTAAAATATTGCCTTTCTGTGGAACCAGGTCTAGATTCATAAAGAACTGAACAACAGATGCAGTAAAATGAATTCTTATACCCAAATGCCCCAACTTTTCCTAATAAGTTACATTTTCTCCCTACCCTCGCTACTGCAGACTGTCTTTGAAATTGTAAGAATTTTGTTGGTCTTTCAATAACCTTGATAAAGTAATTAGCCAGATAAATGAGACAAACCTCGACAGTTCCTGATTTTGAAGATATGATTTATATAACTCCCAAATGTAGATAAGCAGCTGACTCTATAATAAAATTATCTGAAGAACGAACGAACAGAACTGGCCTCCAGAACACAACTGCATTCATCAAAAAGGAAAATATTTTCCAGGCTGCTATGGAATGAAGCTCCATGCACATCTACATCCTAGAAGGTAGAAAAAGCTTCATTAACACGTGCACTTCTGAAATATTTATTTTCTCTTTAATTGCATGTGAATTAGTTGGGAGACGCTGTAGGGGAAGGCCTCTTACTGACTTAAGCCTTCTCAGCAGTTTGTTAAATTCTAGGCTCCAATCCCTCGAGGCAATAGTGGATTCAAAGCAGCTTTTAATCATACTATAAGGAGGGTGAGGAAGTATGTAAGTAGGTCATAGGGAAAGAACCACGAGTGCGTAGGTTACTGCCTTATTTAACAACTACAGTGTGTCCCAGAGTTTTCAAAGCACATTTGCTTTGGCCATGTGAAGTCAGAAGCAAACCCGGGGTCAGATATAAAAGAAGACTGGCTCGTACATGAAATCCAGTGACAACGGGAACGAAGGGAAGCTTTGGATGTAGCTGAGCTGAAATAGTTGGGATGCCAAATACATAAATGAGAGAGTGACTGCATAGGCTCTTAGTGTAGGTGCCAGAGAGAAACAAAGTCCACACACGTACATACACCCCATAGAGGTGTGTTTCTATGATCACAGCACCTCCACACTAGCCGTTTTCAAAAAATACAAAAATTCAAAAGCTCTT
>NW_011494909.1:1866270-1903966 GCF_000754665.1 Bison bison bison
CCGCCCCCTGCCCCCCACCCCGCCACCTCCTTTTAAAATTTTCACTCTGTAACGAGCCATCAGGTATTATGATTTGGTAGTTGGAATTATTTTGCAGAAAGCTCGACTGAGCTGCTGCTAAACACACGGGGTTCAGAGACGCTATTTTATTGCCAAGGTTCTTACCAACAGCAGTGAAAGAGGGTGAGGCCATGGTGAGCCCCCCGTCCTGGACCCAACCTGGTGGGTGACACCTCTGTGTGCTGACCACCCTGGGGACCAGGCAGTAGGGAACCACGCAATTTCCTCACCATTTTTGCTTCACTGTAGAAAAACCTTAAGCTGGTCCCTAAGCCCATCCCCCTACCTTCCCTAATTGTCTATTTTTTTTAATCAACTTGCTATTCATTTCCCAAACAAAAGGCAATTCAAGAATTGGAAGCACTTCAAGGGAAAGTTTCTGAATGACCTCATTTTATACGAGGCCTTCCAAGGCAATCGGGTGCACGGTGCTGTTTCAGCACTGCCCCTCTTCGCTGCCCGCCGCCCCCCACAAGCCTCATCTCAAACTGAGTTTTCTCCCATGGTCATTGTTTGAGCACTGAATTATCACTGATAGTAAAACACACACACACACACACAACCTCTCAAAAGAAACACAGTGCTAATAAATGCATTTTACGTGGAGTATACACTGCTCTGGTGCAAAGTGTTGTATTTCTGTCACCCGCCTTCATCAATGCACCAGGATAGAGTCCCTGACTATAAACATTCCAACATTTTTGCACAAAGTTTATACCTTAACTTAAGAGACCGGGGCCCGATAGTGATACATGCTTATAACCCAACAGCTAATCTTCTTCTCCTGCAGACATCCCTGTATATTTTATGACAAATTTCCATGTTTTAATTATTCCCACTTATAACATCACGGGTCACAGCCTCTTTAAAGCCGCAGACGGTCGGCCACGCAGCTATAGATGTACGCATCCTATTCCATCTCCTCAAACAGGCACCTTCACGACAGGGTTTTTCTCCCCTCACTTCTGGCTCTTTATTACAAACTAGAATCCAAAACATCTTTCCCCATCACCTTTTCAAATTCAAATTTTATTAACATAGCTGTTCCAGTTAAAAAAAAGCCCAGTGTGCTGAGAGTCATTTGGAGCAAGAAAGGCCCTAGAAGGGACGTGGGGAATGGGATTCCCATCACTGGGGGTTTTCCAGCCAACAAATGTGAAATCCACATGAATTTTAAGTACCTGGGAAAGTTTCTTCACGGCCATGTGTTTGTTTTTGGCTTACCCCAGTTTCATCAGCAACTTGCAAAAATAAACAACTGTGTCTTTTTCCATGTGCTTAAAAACCCCCAAATAGATCCTTAAGTAATACATTATAAAGGTATATTTTCTTAGCTCCATAACAAAGGTACCTCTTAAATACTTCTATCACCAGTCATAACTTTAAGATGATCTTATCATCCGCTGCCCCTGACCCCCCATTTTGAAAAGTTCTGGAATAGTGACTTTATCACATTCCTAAAAGGACTTCAGTAAAATCACACTACAGTAAGGATGACATCGTGATCAAACTCTTATTTTACATTTTTTTTTTTAACGGGAATTTTCAGCCGTTGGAGAGCAGCTGCTACTGGCTTTTTGCAATCTTGTGTTTTTCTGAATCTGTTTTCCACAGAGCCGAAGACATAATGGTGAACTTCCCTCCCATCTGAAGAGACCCTCCAACGGAAGATGGGTTGTTTGTGTACATACCTTCGCACTTGGAAATGAGGTGCCCCTCTAGGGTTTCCAGAAGCTTCCACTCCAAGGGGATGAAATGCTAACACTGTGGACCTGGCAGGCCTCACGCCCAGCCAGCTCATCACTTCCCTCTCGGCCTTACATTTCCCTTTTCCTTTCTTCATTATCCTTGCTGCAGCCTTCTTTCTCTCCCTCCCCCCTCAGCTTTCTCTTTCTCTCTCCCGCTTTCTCTCTCCAACGGAAGCCAGACAATGCCAGACAGCCTTCCTCCACAGCTGCGGCGCTGAGGAGGCAGGTGACCACCAAAATGACCAGTCTTGGGGGCTCATCTGTCAGGGAAGTCAAGTTTGCCTGGACCAAGGCTGCGTTCTCAGCTAGGAACAGCTGTCTCTGGGGTGCCCCCTCTTCAGACATCATCATGGGGTGGAGGGGGGAGGATGTAAGACCGTGTCCCGCAGAGTGAATAAACAGGATTTGAAAACTGGGGAGGAGAAGACGGGAGAAGGGGTGGGGAGGAGAAGAAGGCTGGCCTGGTGATGTGTGCACGGAGGCACTCAGAAAACACAGCCTCCGAAGGAATGTCCCAGCGGCCTCTCAAAGATGCTGAGATTTGTCAAGACTGTATCGGGTACCTTTATCTGGTGCCAGCCTGGCGGCAGGAACAAAATTTATAGCTATCAGGATGGGGTTTTGAGTTCCCTGGCAATCGGCCCTTGAACCACCCCCTCCCCCAAATGTTTTCCCCAATTGGCCAGAAGTTCTCATTTTACTGTCACGTGCTATAAATTTCAAAAAGAGAAACTAAACTACCGTTTGACAAAAGACAACAGCTGAATGGCGACAGCTGGGTGGATATAGCAGTAGGCATAACATTAGGTCCAGAGAGCGAGTGCCAACAGGTGGGGGTGGATAAATGGAGAAAGGAAGTTTTAAGCTTTCCTGGAGGGATTGGGGGAGTAGTCTGAAGCTGATCTTGGCAAGAATCAAAATCTGGAACTGAGAGGGACTCTCCGGAGGTCTGAGAGCCCCACTGGCCTCAGTGTCTCTCCTTTTTCTGAACAAATACATCTTGAAGAAGAGGAAGGATTAAAGAGACCAAATGCTTGGACTGCATGTAAAACAAAGCACATTTACCCACATAATGATGGATTCCCCATCAAAGAGCTTTTCCTTCCAAGGATCAGAAGTCATCTGATACGGTGCATGCAGATTCGACTCTCTAAGACAAAAGCTACTTGCAAGTGGAGTGAAATAGATAAGACTTAAGAACCAAACCTGTTGGATTCTGCATCTGATTCTGTCAGAGCAGACTAACACTGGGAACACGTCACTGAATTTTCTGATCGATCGTCTAGATCTTTGCATGTGCTTGGCCATCGTTTCCTCCTAGGGATGAATGGCTGAAAAAATCAAACTCTACCGTGATCCTCAGATGAGAGGTACAATGTGTTAACCTAATTATTACAACAGCAATTACATAACCAATCTATTAAAGTGACATGTAGGTTGAAAATACATTAAGGTTTTGAGCACAGGAAATTTATTTTTTCTCTATAATATAGTTCAAATCTCTAACTATTTTTAGCTTTATGATAGAGGTTTTTGAAAATCCCAAATGACTTTTTCTTTAAATTTGCTTGTGATGCTAATTCCTATGAAGTCCATTAGGGGAAAATAATTCTTTTTTCTTCTTCTTAAAAGAACTACCCAAAACCTTTATGAAAAAGCAGTGTAGTGATCTACCCAAGCTGAGTGGAAATGTGTTATCTTGTCTTATCTCTACGGATGAGTGTAAACCTTTATGTGACCTAATCAGTTAGTCTCTCAACACTCCCTGGTGGAGGCTAACAACTGCATTTGCACCGTATCATAGGAATACGGTGAAGCGAGAGCAGAGGAGCGATGTGAATGACCCTCTGGTCTGAGGAAGAAAGGGGATGAAGTGAAGGAGTTTTGTTTGGCTTTGTTTTAATAACAAAGATGAATCCAAGGTGTTCCAAGGACAACTTCTCCCTCCTGCTCCCTCCTCTGTCCTTCAAGACCCCCTCCCCTGCAATACACACTGCTTGATACCTTTGTGCCCACTGTTCCCGCTCTGTTTCAAGACTGTTGTGAGCTTCCTAACTGCTGAGATTATGTCACACAGGGTATCTGTTGCTTGGTTGGTTCTGGTTACAGTATGACAGATTTTGGTCCCTGATGTAGGTTAAAAGACACATTTTAATTTCATTATGCTTCAGATTGCCCTACTATTCCTCCCAACATGTGTTCCCATTATACAGATTAAAGCATGAGAAAAGTGAGGCATGGGTGTTTTAATTCAAAGACCTCAAGGGAGTTTTAAGAACTCAGAAGCAAAAATGGCTATGGTTTTCCCTTTCTTACTGTACAGGTTCCCTGCTATGATACTGCTAAGTTGCTTTAGTCATGTCCGACTCTGTGCGACCCCATAGACAGCAGCCCACCAGGCTCCCCCATCCCTGGGATTCTCCAGGCAAGAACACTGGAGTGGGTTACCATCTCCTCCTCCAATGCATGTGAAAGTGAAGTCGTTCAGTCGTGTCTGACTCTTTGCGACCCCATGGACTGCAGCCTACCAGGCTCCTCTGTCCATGGGATTTTCCAGGCAAGAGTACTGGAGTGGGGTGCCATCGCCTTCTCCAGGTATGGACAAATTGAAGTGCACTGTGAAAATGTGGCACCAGAGGAAAATATGACTTTCAAGTGTCAAATATCCAACAGTTGTACTTTCAAGTTGGCCACGGATGAGTTTGCCTGAGTCCTTACTTAGAATCCCTTCCACCATGAGTCATGTGTCTAGGGGTATTACTTTCCCCCTTTTAGTGTGAAAAGTGTTAGTCACTCAGTTGTGTCTGACTCTTTGCACCCTCATGGACTGCAGCGTGCCAGGCTCCTCTGTCCATGGAATTTTCCAGGCAAGAATACTGAAGTGGGTAGCCAATCCCTTCTCCAGGGGATTTCCAACTCCAGGATCGAATATGGGTCTCTCTCTTGGTCTCAGTTTTTTTGTCTTTGAAATGGGAATAACATAACTACCATTATCTCTTAGATATCTGGGAGGATTAAATTATATAAAATAAAAGAGATCCCCTAGTGTAGCATCAGATACAGAGTCAATCACGTTTGGATTTATTCTTAATTCCAATTACAATACTCCCACCTCCCAATCTTTATTCAAACCTGGAACTGGCAGATGGGTAAGAAAAGAGAACAGCAGTCCTAATCCTTTTGTCCTTGTAGTATTAACGTTTTCACTGATACTTCTAAGGCCAGCAGCCCTAACCCAGGGCGGGAAGAAGGGTACAGTTTATACAGGACGGGCACTGAGCATCTGGCAGCTGGTGACAAGAGCTCCATCCCTTTTGATCAAGTCAGTTTCCAAAGAGAAAGTCAAAATGAACCCTAATTGCCACCACCAGGAGTTCTCACTGTCCATCACCAGCTCAGTGCATTTCCACTCACAGAGATGCTTCCTAAGTCATCTCTGAATGAATGGGAAAGCCATGTCACAGAACCCGAAAGAGCTGAGGTCCCAGACCAAGATATTCAGAAAGCAAGGCGTGACGATGACGACACCTGCAAGCACCTGTATTGCTGAGATGGGCAGTTTTGCAGGAGGGATGACAGGCATCTGATTCTTTCCTGCAGCAGGTACCATGGTGCCCCTTCGCGTCAGTTCACACACCAGCTGGAAGCCAGCAATGCCATCCGTAAGTTTCAACATAGTTTCCACCGATTCAAATCCCTTCTCAGCCAGGGATTTGAAAAGCCACAGCTATCGATAACTTCAAACCTCATGCTCTTCATGTTCATGATAACAAAGTTTGCTGAACTGAATGATTATGGAGGAAAATTGTGGTTTTTGTTGTTCTCCGAGAGCACACTGGCATATCCTGCTTCCTAAACTGCAGTGATTCATCACGACCCTAGGCAGCCAATCATGGGCGGGTCACCATGGAAGGGGGTGAGGGAGCAGCCGAGCTGTCCTGGTAACACATGCCACTCTGGGCTGCTGTCACCCTCCCCCACAGATGCCGTTCCCCATTAGCTATGATGGTCTTGACATACAAGAAAATGTGCTGGGATAAGTTACAGTCAGAAGAAAGCTCTGGATCAGATAAACATACCTGTACAGAACAACCCCTGATGACACTGCATGAAGCAGAAGGCTGCATTTGGGCACAAAGGGTCCCTCATCTGAAATCAGGGTTAACCAGCACATTTCTGAGTGGAGTAGAGGTTCAGACACACACACACACACACACACACACACAGTCTCTCCCTCTTACATGTACATCTAGCTTCCATCTCAGCCTGACCTCTGGAGATGAGTACCGTGGGATCAGAAAGGTGTTTCAGCTCCAGGACACTTCATTTCAATTCTTAATGGGCTACAGCCCTGAAACCTCACATACGCGTTCCTTCCTCTGACACCCTCTTCCCCATGTCAGTTAAATGAAATGCCACGGATCTTAATCCCCTCCAAGAACCACTGCCTCATCTTTCCTACAGAATAAAAGTCACTGCGAGTTCAGAAAAATTCCCAAAGCCAGTAATAACCAAGAAGGAAGCAATCAATAGTGTGATGAAAGGAGAACCCACCTCCCCACCCTCAACATATCCCCCAGGAATTACCAAAATGCAGAAAGAAATTCAATGAAGGCTAATCAAGATGATCTAAGACGTTACTGCCACAGAGTGAAATATACTTGTTACCGCTGGAAGAAGGGCAGATAAATGCTGTGGGAGCCGCAGGAGATGCTTCTTAACAAACTGCTTTCTGTTAATGACTTTTATAGAAACCTCTACACCAGAAACTGAGTCTGATATTTCTGGTTTTCTCACTGTTGCGATTATATCAAATCGAGGTATGTTTTCTGTGGACAGATTCTGACCCCCTAAACATGGAGAGATCATTCCTGGGTACCACGCTTGCCTTTGGATTTTACCTTCTTTTCATCAACCTAGGTGTTTCCAGGGCTGTGAGCAATGAACTTTCTATCAGCCACATTTTCACTTAATTAACCACCCTGATTACAATAATTAGTATTGATTCACTCTTCCAATGACTTCCTAGGTATTCCAGCACAATCTGCACTTGCTCTAAAGTTCTAGATATGAATATTAATCAAAGGCCTTTGTTTTTCAGCCCCAAAGGGATATTATGCAATTGTATGCACTCATATTTTGAAAAGGAAAAACTGTGAGGTTTCATTTTCACAAATAAAAGAACTCTTTGGATGTTGAGGTTACATATCTCGCAGCCTGTGGTCTGCTGAACACAGCTGCGTATTCCCAAGGCTCCTGTGTGCAAGGACTCGGGTGCAACTGTGACTCTATTGAAAGAAGCCGTTTTCCGAGTTTGACTCATCTGTTCTGTTTCTGCAAGTCTGGGCTTAGGATTAAAATTCACTTTGACATTTGTTTAGGTCACCTTGGAAGGGAATCATCCCAACACAGAAGTTGATGGCAGGATACAGATTGCGTATCTTGTTACTGTTGTGGAAATAGATGTAGACAAGTTGGCCAACTTCCGGCCATCTCCCACTCTCCCATCAGGCTAGAGGACAAGATAGCTGTGTGTTGGACGCTGGAATGGGGGCCTCAGAATTCTGGAAGCTGGTAATGACTGGGTCAAAGCACGAGTGGGTAGGGGGTTCCCCTGTTCTTGGACCTAAGATGATCATCCAGGGATTAAAGTGAATAGATCACAGATGAATGATTATAATTTAGTCAAAAATTTAACATGGAGTTTTCTAAGGTATTTTTTAATTTCAGCTTGCTTCTGACAGGCAGCTGGGAAACACAGGACACTACTTTCTTTCCCCCAAATCACAAAAAAATTGCTTTGTGACCTTTGATTTAGAAAAAAAAAATTTCCCATGAAAGAAGAATCTAGGTGTGCGGGTAACAGTGGGCCAGTTTCAGATAGAAAGCTTCACCAATTACCGTTTATAAGCTCATCCAAAAGCAATTATTGGCATACCCAATGGAATGAGCTGTTCATATCCCTTTGGAAGTAAGAGAACATAATCATAAAATCCACTTTACTTACCATGGATAACTTTAAAAATATAATTATTCTACAGATACGTTATGGGTTCAGCCAGGCTCTGAAAATATTATCAATAGAAAATTTATGTTTGAGAAGGCAATTTATTGAGCTTGCAACATGAATTTTCACAATTTTGTATTAAATATAACATTTCAGCCTAAGTTTGAAAAATTGAATGCATGTCTAAACTCTGAAAAATAGTGAATGTTTCATAGCTGGTTTTATAAGGACTACATCTTGCTCCTTATTTACTGGGTACATCACTAATCTGAACACAATATAATCCAAGAAGAAATATTTGTAATTAAATATATCTACTTTTTTAAATTTGCCCTTTAAAATAATTTCCCTTCTGTTTCTAAGTATTAGGTTCTAAATCTCAATGAATTTATGAGTATTTTTCAATCTACTGCTCTGGCACAAACAGCTAATTAAAGCAAAACATTAAAATGTTAGAAAAGACATATTCTTTATGGAAACAAATGTCAGTGATATGATTTTCATGTATATCAATTACCATTTAATCTTCTAGGATCAGTTCCTTTATATCTAGTTTGAGAATAAAAATGTTTTTAATGTTGGAGAAGTTTGAAACTGATTTTTCTATTTTTTCTTTTTGAAGTCTCACTGTTTTCACCTGAGAAACCATTGCCCATGTTATAAAAGGAAAGATTTTTGAAGATGTGAGACATGTTTGCCCTGCGTAGAAATGCATTTTATAAGCACATAATCATATATCAAAAATCAATATATTCTGTAGAGACCTTTAACTTAACGATTTAACAGGCTGGCTAGTGATAGTTTGTGACCAAAATTAGGAGGGCGAAAGTTCTGACTTCTCCTTGAATTTCTAAACTGTTTATGTACCTGGATGCCAAAAGAGGAAGCAGACATCAGAAATCATAATTTACTTAAACATTAGAAATATTCCTCTTAACTTTGCTTTAGTGCTATGTTCCGTAAGTCCACCAAACAGGCATATTTTAAATCTCCAAGCATTAAATACTGTAGAGGCATGTCTGATAACAAGGTATTTGCTAGAATGATAATGGTATTACAAGCGTTCTCAATCAATGAGTTTCTTTCTGTAGTTTAACAGAGAGGTAAGTAATAAATCTCTAACTTAATCCAACCAACATAGCTGCAAAATGCAAAAAGCCCTATGAACGGCAGATATTAAATTTTTCAAATGCACAAAACCACAAACAAGCAGTCCTAAAAGCTCTTCAATCTGGATAGTCTATACAAACAAGATTAAAACAGATAAAAAGGGTGTTGAGAAAGAAGAAGAAAAAAAAAAACCCAGACATGCATTAAGCTAGTTTGACAGCTCCATTGTTCAACGGGTCCCATTGTCAGACCCATAGATGTATTCAGTGCTACAATGTCTGCTAGCAAATAAACAAAAGACTACATTTTTCAAAGCAGGATGCCAATTCTATCATAATTCTTTCTCTGCTTCCCCAAAGGTGGCTCATTCTTGGTAAGCGGTAGGACCCTTACACAGATGCAGGAAACAAATATTTGCTTTCAATACAGAGGGACCCAGGACGCCATGCATGAATAGAGGTCTTTAAACAGGTACACATTTTGGCAAACAGTATAAAGTGATCCAAACCTGGTAACACAGAAGGACTATTTAGGTAGGCTAAGTCCAGATTAGAGCGGTATCTGGAACGCAAGTCTAATATGGAGTCTCCTTAGCTCCTTTCTCGCTGAGTATTCCATGCAGAGTGCATAATAATGAAAGAGGCTTAGACATTGCAAAGGAAAAGACAAACCCAGAGCCAGATTCGGAGCCTTTAAAATTATCCACTGGCCGCGCACAAATAGCAGCAAGCAAATACATGATATGCTTGCAAAAGGCAACTCCTGCAAATATAACTCGTCCACAGGAGTCCTTCTCCTTTCTCTCGCTTGCTCTCTCTTTCTCCCAATCTCTTGGTCTCGATTTCGTTTCCCTCTTTCCCCTCTCTCTCTCTAGATTCTTTTTTATTTTTTTCTTCTAAGATAAGGAAGCTGCTTGATTCTGACCGTGATGACAGTCTCAGCCAGCTCTGAAAACTAGCAAGGCATACATTAAAACAAAGAACACAGCAACATACCTTAAAAGCAGCTCTTCATTTCTCATAGTAACAGCGGATTTGGGACAGCGCATGCTTTCTGCACAGATACACTGATAGTCTCAACAAAAGCCAGTTCAGAAGTGCGCTCCAACATCAATGCCACAGTAGCTGTTCACTAATGTGCGCTCCCCCCTCTCTCTCTCCCTCTCTCTCTCTCCCTCCCTCCCTCCCTCTCTTTCTCTCTCTCTTTCCTCACTCTCTTCTCTAGTCAAATTCTGAATGGTAGAGCAAAGGGGCTCCTGCAGATCCACTAAGTAGAAATAATCCTCTCTGACAAGTTATGTTGTCTAAGCATATTTTTACATTAATACACCGTGCTGCCTATAGGGGTCTTGCTTGCATTCGCTTGAGCCTGGCTGGTGTGAGTTCTCCTAATTACCATCTTCAGAAATTGGAAAGAAAAATAAGTCACTCATTTACCTCTTTGTCTTATACATTTCACAGCAAAACCAAGTACATGTTTTCTCTTTGCTATCCACTGTCAGCAAGCCTCGCAGATGACTCACACAAGATGTGGGTGGGTCAGGGTGCTAAAAAGGAATTTCTGCTTCTCTTTTTTGGGATGCTGAATTCACAGCTGGATTCATCTCTTCCTCACCCCTTGTCCTCAGAAAGAGTGACAAGGTCAAGACCCTTAGCCCCACTCTGGATTGAGGATGGGGAGGACGGAGGTTGCAGACACTTGGAAAGATTTTAACTCTGTGAGCACCAGAGTTTTGGAGATCAGGGCATAACCCGCCTGCAGCAGGACTTCTAAAAGAGGCAGGCAATGCAAAGATTGTTTGGTCATACTGAAATCCTGATAGACAGTGGGGCATATGCCCCAAAAGACCAATTAGAATGCTCTTTTCCAAAATAAGAAAAAACTCCTGCTTCTGTATTTCATTATCCTCACTGGGCTTAGCATATACAGTTAGCCAAGGAAATACACACTGTACTTGTGTTTATTGGAATTATAAGAATTCCAGGCATATTAACCAAGTAAAACAGTAAGTTAAACACACACAGGAAAGACAAGATGCTATGGATGGAACAGTCAGTTGTCCAAAACTGCAAATGAAGGCTTTGCTCCAGGAGGTGTGTGCTGATTGGAAGCCAAGAATGCGCTCAGCTTGGATGGAGCGACACAGAACACAGCCTGAAACAGAGCTGGCTCACAGAACACTGGTTTCCCCACTCCCGGGATCCAACACGTCACCTGTTCTCATCAGCACAATCGTGCACCTCAGTAATAATCTGGACTCAAAATATTTGTGGGAACAATAGTGGGGTGGGGAAAATTATGGTGCGCCCCATTATCCTCTCTTTTGGAGATCTGGAATGCACCCCAGTATCTTTTTTAAAAGATTTTGTAAAATGTGGACTATTTTTTTAAGTCTTTACTGAACCTGTTATAATAGTGGTTCTATTTTTATGTGTTTTGTTTTACTGGGGGGACAGGGAGCATGTGGGATCTTAGTTCCCCCACTAGCGACTGAGCCTGGACCCCTGCACTGGAAGGTGACGTCTTAACCACTAGACCACCAGGGAAGTACCACACCCCCAACATCTTCCTAGATCTCTGACCTCTGAACTTAGTCTTGGCCCACAGATAAGGAGATGAAGATGTTCTAGAGGGTGAAGATGATGCTCTCAGGGTGACTGCCCGGTAATCACGCTTAGTTTGTCAACAGGGCTGATAATAACAAGCAGCAGTGACTGAAAGCAGTCCCCATTCCCATTTCTAGATGGCAAGAAGATCCCATGATGAAGCACTGGACTGCAATCAGAGAATGAAGCCACAGCTCTGCCCTTAAAACAAGCAGATTTTCACATTGCCTTCCTTCATCATCATGTCTGAGAGTTAGAGAGTGAATATATAAAAATGAAGGACCTTGCCAGGGGAGACGTACTATGTACAACCTAAGGTACTCTTTTGGAGCAAGATCAACATCATGTAAATGATTTGGAACCAGAGACCCTGCAGAGAGAGGGTTTTGAGCTATCTCCCTAGTCACCTGTGTTGAGAGCTGAGGCAGGGCTCACCTCCCGTCTCTAGAGCTCTCTTTGCCCTGTAGATAAACAGGGGCAACAAATGCTCGTTTTATATTTTTAATTAATTTATTTTAATTGATTGCTAAATTTATACTTTATTATTAATACATATTTATTATTTATTATATATATCACCAATATCACCCAGCTGTGCTGGGTCTTTGTTGCTGCATGTAGGTTTTCTCTAGTTTCCGCGAGTGGAAGCTACTCTTTGTTGCAGTAAACGGGCTTCTCATTGTGGTGGCTTCTCCTGTTGAGGAGCACAGGCTCTGAGCCGGCGGGCTTCCGTAGTTGTGGTACATGGGCTCAGTTGCATGTGGAATCTTCCTTGACCAGGGACCAAACCCATTTCCGCTGCATTGGCAGGCAGATTCTTAACCCTTGGGCTGCCAGGAAGTCCTGCTCAGTTATTTTAAAGCCCTGGAGGTGTGTATAATGAAACGATGTATTCCATTAGTGCAAATATTAACAGAGTGGAATGAGTGGCCTGACACAGGCCGTGGTTTTGTGCATCAGAGCAAAGTAAAAATACACTGTTCTGACACAAAACCCTATTTTAATACTTCCATCCAGTTTCTGACAGGGCTAAACTCCGAGGCAAGTACTAACATGTAGCACTAATGCATTTGCTAATCCATAAATAGATTCTTAGCACTGGAAGCCAGGGCTGCTGTGCATGGGGCTATTCCTCTAGTGAAATGAATTATGGATCTGGAGTAGCAAGGACTGGGATGGAATCAAACCATTAAATATTTTATATTCCCTCCACTTCCATTTGAGTCTAGGCACCTAACTAATGAGAAAGCTATTGAGGTAAGAGTTTAGTGCTTATCCAAACACCAGTAAGGTGACACACTGGGGGTCTTACAGTCTCCAGCTGCCTGTGCTGAGCTTGGGGATAGAAATATGAGTGAATATAAGGCAGGTGTGTCATAGCGCATAGGAATCCTCTGACTCCAGATCCACACTGGATCAATCTTTGTATTCTTAATCCACCCAATAGAATAAACGACATCTAGCTGATTCTTAATAAGAGTTTGTGAAATAAAGGAATGAATTTGTTTTTAACACTTGAGAAGACTTTTATTTTCCATATGCCTTTATGTGCTCGCATGCTCAGTCTCTTAGTCATGTCTGACTCTTTGCAACCCCATGGACCGTAGCCCACTAGGCTCCTCCTTCCAGGGAATTTTCCAGGCAAGAATACTGGAGTGGTAGCCATTTCATTCTCCAGGGGATCTTCCTGACGCAGTGATGGAACCTGATGAGTCTCCTGCATCTCTTGTACTGGCAGGTGGATTCTTTACCCCTGTGCCACCGGTAGTTGGAGAAGGCAATGGCACCCCACTGCAGTACTCTTGCCTGGAGAATCCCATGGATGGAGGAGCCTGGTGGGCTGCAGTCCATGGGGTCGCTAAGAGTTGGACATGACTGACAGACTTCACTTTCACTTTTCACTTTCATGCATTGGAGAAGGAAATGGCAACCCACTCCAGTGTTCTTGCCTGGAGAACCCCAGGGACGGGGGAGCCTGGTGGGCTGCCGTCTATGGGGTCGCACAGAGTCACTCGGACACGACTGAAGCGACTTGGCAGCAGCACCTGTAGTTGCCGTAACAATCATAGGGTGGGGCACCACTCCTTCCACTAATTCAAGCATTCCACCGGCACAGCTCACAACCCTGAGAAGGCCTTCCCTGACACTTTGCCTACTTCCCTGATGAATCCCTACAACACTGCGGGGTGTGCACAGCTGGTCCTGTTACCTGCTCTGCTGAAAAAGTTCAGGCACAGAAACAATGCCCACAGAAGGTGGATAATGACAGAGCATGGGAGCCCTGTCTGGGCACCTGTTCTTTCTACTGGGTTGCAGTGCGACTCAGCAGCCCCACTGTGCCCAGGGGTGACAGACGCAACTGGGAAGGCAAGCCTTTTGAGTGGTATTGTAATGAAGAACTTCACACTTTTCTCATGTGACACTAATAACCTTAGAGCAGTAGTCTAACCTTCTTGGCGCCAGGGACCAGTTTCATGAAAGACAATTTTTCCATGGACTGGGGGTGGGAGTGGGGTGGGGGAGTGGTTTCCAGATGATTCAAATGCATTACATTGTGCAGTGTATTTCTATCATTATTACATCTGCTCCACCTCGGATCACCAGACATTAGATCCTCAAGGTTACCTATCTTAGAGGACAGATAGTAAATGAATAAAAAAATTGATTTGAAGGTTGTTTCTGGGCTACTAGTATTTGTCAATTTCTTTCAAAACTTTATTTCAAATACAGTTTGAGTTGAAACTAAACAGACTAAGCACTTTTGGAGACCAATATTTTGAGGTCATCTCCTATAGGAATTAATTTTTAACAACCCTGATGATTATTAAATTTGGTTTGTAGGGGAAAGTTTTTAAGAGGATAAGGATTATAGCAGTAATTAGCAAAGAACAACAACAAAAACGATTTCAATGCTCTCTATATCCAAGAAGTTTGTTATTAACTGTAGAAATTAATTGTTGAGCTAATAATGCAAGCTTGGTGAGGGAAAAACTGGAGAGGTACAGCAATTGAGAAGTATGGAGCTGAGCTGAGATTTCGTGACCTTTCTAGATATGCGCTTCCTAAAAAAAATGTTTAAAGCTGTATTATGAGTTTCTTTATATTGTAGGTAATTTCTGGGATTAAAAAGCCAAATTTCCAAATCCAACAAAAAATGAATTCAACTTTTTTCCGCCTTCTGTGCCTTGTCTTTGCATTTTGATATGTACATTGCAAAAGTAATGGAAAATACCATTTCAATAGAAGGGTACAATATGAAGTGTTCGACATGTAGGACCTGGCTGCATAAACTCTTTTGATTAAACGGATGGGACACTAGGGATTTCCCTGGTGGTCCAGTGGTTAAGAATCTGCCTTTCAAAACAGGGGATGCAGGTTCAATCCCTGATTGAGGAACCAAAATCCCACACGCTGTGGAGCAACCAAGCCCATGTGTTGCAACTACATGCCCATGTGGCATGCAGCCTGCATGGCACAACTAGAGAGAGCCCATGCCCCAGAATGGAAGATCCACAGGATGCAATGGAGATCCTGTGTGCCACAACTGAGACCCAATAATAACCAGCTATAAATAAATAAGTACTAAAAAAAATAAAAGGATGGGACTCTAAAAAACATCTAGTCTGCTCCTCAGATTCCCGTCAAAAAAGAACCATCTTGGAATGTGGAGGCACTGAAGATATTAAATCTATTTAGTTGTTAGTTTCAGATACTGCCGTAGGCCATTCAGACTGCTAAAGCAAAATGCCACAGACCTGGGGCCTTGAAGCAGCAAATGTTTATTTCTCATGGCTCTGGAGGCTTGGAAGTCCTAGATCAAGGCACCAGACTGGTCAAGTTCTGATGAAGGTCCTCCTCCTGGTTCATAGTGGGCACCTCCTTGCTTTGTCCTCACGTAGTGGAAGGGATGAGGGGTCTCTGTGGGGTTTCCTTTATGAGAACACTAATCCCATGCATGAAGATTCCACCCTCATGACTTAATCACTCCCAAAGGCCCCACAGCCAAATGTAATCACATTGGGCATTAGGATTTTAATATATGAATTTCAGAGGGATACAAACATTCAGACCATAGCAGACATCAAGAATTGCCAGGCTGAACTAAGAAACATACCACATTGTTATGAAAGGTGGAAAGAACACACAAAGTCTGTGAAGCGAATACGAAGCGCCAACCAAGGTATACGAGAAATGGATTTGCTGCAAAGACCATACATGACCCCTAGGAGGAGCTCAGTAAAGTGTTAAGTGCCTGTGTGAGGAGGTGGGTGTCCATCTAGAGCTGACATCAAACAGAAGACACAAAGTTCCCCTGACCAGGTCTAAGCTTCCGAGGAAGGGTCTCCGTGGACAGAATGAGGCAAAGCAGTGAAATCTGCACGCAGGAGCCAGAATGAATGGAACACGGGAGCAATCCTGTGCTTCCAGACCCCATGCTCCCTCCTGCCTTGAGAGGAAAGACCTCCAAAGCCCCAAGGACACAAGGATCACAAATCACTACTTGACACACAAAATTGACAGTTGGTTTAATGTAAGACCTCGGTAGCCTTAGCAAAGAAAGGATTTGATGGTAATCTGAAGATCTATGTAACTGGAGTTCCTCTCACTTGAGGACTCAAAAAGCACCTCCAAGTCATGATTAAGGAACAGCTGTCCCTGTGAGCAACCCAAGGGCCCCACGTTCCACATGGATATTCCTTCTCCAAGCAGTGGGATGATGTACTCGTTTTGCAAAATGGAGATGTTTTGCTAGAAGTGGGGCCTGGGGATGAGTAATTAGTAAGAATTATTGTAAAGCCCCTTCAAAAGATCAAGTGTCATATTTATCAATGAGTAGGTGTAAATAATAAACCAGGAAGTACTTAGAGCTCCAAGATACCACTTGAAAATAGGCCCTAGATAAATTTAAGAGGTTTTATTATTACAAAGAGTAATAATAACTTGCTTTCTATAGACAAGCAGGGCTGTGAAAAGACACCATGAAGTGAGTTTGGACATCTATTTCCACGTAGGTGGGTCTGTGAAAGACAATGAGAAGAAAGTCAAAGATTTCCCATGAAAATGGTTACCGTAAGTAACCCTGCTGATAAGATAACTAACTTTGGCTTGTGAATTCATTGTTTAGTTGCTAAGTCATGTCCAACACTTTTGTGATCCCATGGACTTCAGTCCACCAGGCTCCTCAGTCCATGGGATTTCCTAGGCCAGAATACTGGAGTGGGTTACAATTTTCTTCTCCAGGGGATCTTCCTGACCCAGGGATCAAACCTGTGTCTCCTGCATTGACAGGTGGGTTCTTTAATAGTGAGCCACCAGGGCTTGTGAACTCATATGACATCATAAATAACACATTCACAATTGAGTGGTCATTTTTGGCCTAAAGTTTTGCCAAGGGCCACCCCTGGGCATATCAGAAATCTTGGGAAAACCACAGGTGAATACATGTAAGTTAGGCATTCATATTTGCATGGAAAATGGGCTACTTTATTATTGCGGTTACAGTTGGATGGTATCATCGACTCAATGGACATGAGTTTGAGCAAACTCTGGGAGATAGTGAAGTACAGGGAAGCCTGGTGTGCTGTAACCCAGTGGGTCACAAATAGTCAGACAGGACTTAGCAACTAAACCACAACAACAAAGACAGACACATGCACACACCGTCACCTTCTGCTCAGGCTGGCACATCCCAGAAATTCTGTAACTTGACTACTATCCCATTTGAATGCAGAGTTCCAAACAATAGCAAGGAGAGATAAGAAAGCCTTCCTTAGCTATCAATGCAAAGAAATAGAAAAAAACAATAGAATGGGAAAGTCTAGAGATCTCTGCAAGAAAATTAGAGATACCAAGGAAACATTTCATGAAAAGATGGGCACAATAAAGGACAGAAATGGTATGGACCTAAGAGAAGCAGAAGATAGTAAGAGGAGATGGCAAGAATACACAGAAGAACTATACAAAAAAGATCTTCACGACCCAGATAATCATGATGGTGTGATCACCAACCTAGAGCCAGACATCCTGGAATGCGAAGTCAATGGGCCTTAGGAAGCATCACTATGAACAAAGCTTGTGGAGGTGATGGAATTCCAGTTGAGCTATTTCAAATCCTAAAAGATGATCCTGTAAAAGTGCTGCATTCAATATGTCAACAAATTTGGAAAACTCAGCAGTGGCCACAGGACTGGAAAAGGTCAGTTTTCATTCCAATCCCAAAGAAAGGCAATGCCAAAGAATGCTCAAACTACCGCACAAGTGCACTCATCTCACACACTAGTAAAGTAATGCTCAGAATTTGCCAAGCCAGGCTTCAACAGTACATGAACCATGAACTTCCAGATGTTCAAGCTGGATTTAGAAAAGGCAGAGAAACCAGAGATCAAATTGCCAACATCTGTTGGATCATTAAAACAGCAAGAGAGTTCCAGAAAAATATCTACTTCTGCTTTATTGACTATGCCAAAGCCTTTGACTATGTGGACTACAACAAATTCTGGAAAATTCTTAAAGAGATAGAATATCAGACCACTTGACCTGCCTTTTGAGAAATCTGTATGCAGGTCAGGAGGCAACAGTTAGAACTGGACATGGAACAACAGACTGGTTGCAAATAGGGAAAGGGGTACGTCAAGGCATCATGAGAAATGCTGGGCTGGATGAAGCACAAGCTGGAATCAAGATTGCTGGGAGAAATATCAATAACCTCAGGTATGCAGATGACACCACCCTTATGGCAGAACGTGAAGAAGGACTAAAGAGCCTCTTGATGAAAGTGAAAGAGGAGAGTGAAAAAGTTGGCTTAAAACTCAATATTCAGAAGACTAAGATCATGGCATCTGGTCCCATCACTTCATGGCAAATAGATGGGGAAACAGTGGAAACAGTGTCAAACTTTATTTTTGGGAGCTTGAAAATCACTGCAGATGGTGACTGCAGCCATGAAATTAAAATATGCTTGCTCCTTGGAAGAAAAGCTACGATCAACCTAGGCAGCATATTAAAAAGCAGAGACATTACTTTGCCAAAAAGGTCTGTCTAGTAAAAGCTATCGTTTTTCCAGTAGTCATGTATGGATGTGTGAGTTGGACTATAAAGAAAGCTGAGGGCGGAAGAACAGATGCTTTTGAACTGTGGTGTTGGAGGAGAGTCTGGAGAGTCCCTTGGACTGCAAGGAGATCCAACCAGTCCATCCTAAAGGAAATCAGCCTGAATATTCATTGGAAGGACTGATGCTGAAGCTGAAACTCCACTACTTTGGCCACCTGATGCAAATAACTGAGTCATTGGAAAAGACCCTGATTCTAGGAAAGACTGAAGGCAGAAGGAGAAGGGGACGACAGAGGATGAGATGGTTGGATGGCATTACCGACTCAATGCACATGAGTTTGAGTAAACTCCGGGAGTTGGTGATGGACAGGGAGGCCCGGTGTGCTGCGGGTCATTGGGTCACAAAGAGTCGGACACAACTGAGCAACTGAACTGACTGAACTGAACTGACTACTATCTAGAGTTTTCGATGGCCATGCAGAGTTTGGTGCACTTGGGCGTCTGTCTTTCTTAGTGGTTTTGATTCTAGGAATTATAAGACTTGAACAGCACAAGCATGTTGAAGGTCAGGGTGCAGCAGGTAGATTTCCTGATGGGCAAGTGAGACCAAGGTGGGGATTCACGTGATTACCCAACAGAGATGAAACAAAAACCCAGGTGGTCTGGAAAAGATGGTTTTGCAACGACCACAACAGCTCTTTTAGAATATGCAGGTGCTTTACATGTTACCTTTCTTTATAAATATCACTCTCTGAAATGAGATTATCTACTTATTTTCTTGTTTGTGATCTCTCCCCTCCATCTGAACTGAAGCTGCATTAAAGCAGGAACTCACTCCATGTTTATCATCATATGTGGCCAGAGTGTGGCATCTGCTGGACACTTAATAAATATTTGTTCAAGAGCTAAATTTCTTTGTGAAACCCACTTCTTATTAAGTGACCCAAACTCAGTGGCTTACAGCTACATGACACGACTTGTGAAATAAGTACCACATTCAACTGTGAGCAGTCACTCTGTTAGACCCAGAAAGGGACAGACAGATACAGAAGGCCCTGTTATGACTTTAAGAACTTGATCAATTCATTGAGATGGAATGATCGGCTTGATGTTTTACTATTTTTAAAAACTTTGTTGCTGTTGTTGTTAAATCACTAAGTTCTGTCTGATTCCTTGTGACCCCACTGACGGTTGCCCTACACACTCCTCTGTCCATGGGATTCTCTAGGCAAGAATACTGGAGTGGGTAGCCATTTCCTTCTCCAGGGGATCTTGCCAACCCAGGAACTGAACCCATGTCTCCTGTTTGGCAGGTGGATTCTTTACTGCTGAACCACCAGGGAAACCTTTTCTAACTTTAAGGCACCATTTATATGGGTGAATAGAAAATAAAGTGATAAATTATACATTTCCCTCATTACTTTCCATCAGTGCTAAGTTTGGGAGTTCACAAATTGCAAGCAGGTAGGACCAGGCTCAAAATTCTTCAGCCAGGCTTCAACAGTACATGAACCATGAACTTTCAGATGTTCAAGCTGGATTTAGAAAAGGCAGAGGAACCAGAGATCAAATTGCCAACATCTGCCGGATCATCGAAATAGCAAGAGAGTTCCGGAAAAACATCTACTTTTGCTTTATTGACTATGCCAAAGCCTTTGACTGTGTGGATCACAAAGAGCGGTGGAAAATTCTTAAAGAGGGGAATACCAGACCACCTGACCTGCTTCTTGAGAA
Source organism: Bison bison bison (assembly GCF_000754665.1). Taxonomy (NCBI): domain Eukaryota; kingdom Metazoa; phylum Chordata; class Mammalia; order Artiodactyla; family Bovidae; genus Bison; species Bison bison. The sequence continues at coordinate 1,886,586 of NW_011494909.1, forward strand.
ATCGCTATGCAGCTCATGAAGCAACTGTTAAAAGTGGACATGGAACAACAGACTGGTTCCAAATAGGGACAGGAGTATGTCAAGGCTGTATATTGTCACCCTGCTTATTTAACTTATATGCAGAGTACATCGTGCGAAATGTCAGACTGAATGAAGCACAAACTGGAATCAAGATTGCTGGGAGAAATATCAATAACCTCAGATATGCAGATGACACCACCCCTTATGGCAGAAAGCAAAGAAGGACTAAAGAGCCTCTTGATGAAAGTGAAAGAGGAGAGTGAAAAAATTGGCTTAAAACTCAATATTCAGAAAACTAAGATGATGGCATCTGGTCCCATCACTTCATGGCAAATAGACGGGGAAACAATGGAAACAGTGGGAGACTTTATTTTTTGGGGCTCCAAAATCACTGCAGATGGTGACTGTAGCCATGAAATTAAAATATGCTTGCTCCTTGGAAGAAAAGCTATGAGCAACCTAGACAGCATATTAAAAAGCAGAGACATTACTTTGCCAACAAAGGTCCATCTAGTCAAAGCTATCGTTTTTCCAGTAGTCAGGTATGGATGTGAGAGTTGGACTGTAAAGAAAGCTGAGCGCGGAAGAACAGATGCTTTTGAACTGTGGTGTTGGAGAAGACTCTTGAGAGTCCCTTGGCCTGAAAGGAGATTTAACCAGGAAATCCTAAAGAAAATCAGTCCTGAATTTTCATTGGAATGACTGATGCTGAAGGCTGAAACTCAAGTACTCTGGCTACCTGATGAGAAGAACCGACTCATGAAAAAACCCTGATGCTGGGAAAGATTTAAGGCAGGAGGAGAAGGGGATGACAGAGGATGAGATGGTTGGATGGCATCACTGACTCAATGGACATGAGTTTGAGTAAACTCTGGGAGTTGGTGATGGACAGGGAAGCCTGGCGCATTGCAGTCCATGGGGTCGGAAAGTCGGACAGGACTGAGTGACTGAACTGAACTGAGGGACAGGCATTGACGATAAAATGAGTTGACAAAACTTTCAGAATTAAGAGCAGTGGGAGTTGGAGGGTGATTTGTGGGGTATCTTGGAAAAAGCAAATGTCTTATGGGCAGGGAACAGACATCAGAATCAGTCTAATTTTTGTTTCATCAATTTTCAGTCAACCTGTTTCCCATATTTAACTCTCTCTATATATTGGTGAAGTGACGTGAAAGTGAGTGAAGTCGCTCAGTCGTGTCTCTTTGCGACCCCATGGACTGTATCTTACCAGGCTCCTCTGTCCATGGGATTTTCCAGGCAATGGGACTGGAGTGGATTGCCATTTCCTTCTCCAGCGGATCTTCCCGACCCAGGGATGGAACCCAGGTCTCCCGCTTTGTAGACAGATGCTTTACCGTCTGAGCCACCAGGGAAGCCCTATATATATATTGGTAGGTCACCCCTTTCACCCTCTGTCCTCCTTCCCTGTTAGTTCACAAGATCCCCAGGGATTTACAGCAAGTTATCCCCTTATTGGGAAGATCCCCTGGAGGAGGGCATGGCAACACACTCAAGCATTGTTGCCTGGAGAATCCCATGGTAGGTCACAGTCCACACTGGTAGGTTACAGTCCACAGGGTCACAAAGAATCAGACACGACTAAAGTGACTTAGCACAGCATGCACATCCCCTTATTAAGTGGTTCAGTGGTAAAGAATCTGTCTGCCAAGCAGGAGACACAGGTTTGATCTGCGGGTTGGGAAGATCCCCTGGCAAAAGAAGTGGCAACCCATTCTAGTATTCTTGCTTGGGAATTCCCATGGACAGAGGAGCCTGGTGGGCTACAGTTCATGGGCTCACAAACAAGTTGGACAGAACTCAGCAACTAAAATAACAATATTCCCTTATAAAGCTTCATCCTTCACCTGCTATTAAAAACAAAGCAGTAAATGTTATTAAAGACCATACACATATTCTCAAGGCAATTCCTAATGAGATGTCTCCTCAATTTCACAAGTGTATTAGCTTGATTTTGTTCTTTATTGCAGGGATTGACACAAAACTTGACATTGACCTCTCTATTCCTGTTACGATTGAATATTGTTATGGTGGGTACCAGAAAAGCACACAGAACATGACTAGGTCGTGATCATCAAAGGAAAGTTCCTAGAGGCCAAGGGAGGATGAGGCAGAGAGTGGCCCCAAGTCGAGGGAGGAGGGACACGGCATCCTAGACTGAAACCTGGCTGTCTGAAGCCATGAAAGATTTTAAATGGCTCTGGCTCTGGAAAAGTGACTCTGGTTTCAGCCTGACCCCAAAACAGAGAAGAGCGTGGAGTCAGGGAGATGGCAGGGGAGCTGCTGTATAGCCATGAGGCCACGCGGCTGGCAAGATGGGTCTTCTCTTCATGGACCACTGCCTATTGGCTGGGCTTGAGGGCCTCCACGTAAGATCAAACCTCTCAATTACCAGAGCAATTCAGTAAATTGCTATTATCATCCACATCACACAGATGAGGACATGGGGGCCTAGGAGGTCAAGAGAGGCCCAAGCCGACAAGTACAGTGAAACTGGCAACGATGGGGGGTGGGACTCAGCTCTTTTCACTGTTTTACACGGTCCAGGTGGTGAGGACTGGGGGAGAAGAGGGGGTCAAGTCACTACAAGGACAACTGAATGGATGGAATGAAGAAAACAGCTGAGTCAAAGAAAATCCTGATTTTTTTTAATCTGGAAAATTTAGCAAATGATGACACTGCTAAGTAAATGAAAACCCCAAAGAGCAGAACAGGGTGGATGGGGAAGATCAGTTTCACTGGAGATGAGCTGAGCTGGAGACCCCTGCAGCTGGATCTTCCAAGCAGAGGGAACAGTTAGAACCACTGCAGGAGTATCAAGGGCAAGGAATGAGAACAGGACCAAGACCAGAATCCCAGGCAGACCAGAATTGGAGGAGGGAGGCAAAGAAAGATGCTCCTCTGAAAGACAGGGTTGAAGCCATCACTGCTACTGCTAAGTCACTTCAGTCGTGTCTGACTCTGTGCGATCCCATAAACGGCAGCCCACCAGGCTCTCCTGTCCCTGGGATTCTCCAGGCAAGAACACTGGAGTGGGTTGCCATTTCCTTCTCCAATGCATGAAAGTGAAAAGTGAAAGGGAAGTCGCTCAGTCGTGTCTGACTCCTAGCGACCCCATGGACTACCAGGCTCCTCTGTCCATGGGATTTTCCAGGCAAGAGTACTGGAGTGGGGTGCCATTGCCTTCTCCGTCACTAAGGAGCTTAAATCTGGCAGGAGAGAGAAAACATATGTATATGAGGTTTTGAGTTACCTTTCTTGCTGTATATGAGATCATGAGTTATATGTTTAGATACTAAGCGAAAAAAGCAGGGCAGTGCAAATCCGACGTAGGAAGATTCAGAAAGTTTCAGGAACCAGTTGAGAACTGGGGCAGTAACTCTAGCAGGCAGCCTGCTTTTAAATGGAGGAAGTAGGCTGCTTTCACACCTGCATACCCACTGGAAATGGAGGCAGGGGTAAGGTCCGGGTGGGGAAGTGATCCAATTCAAGAGGTTTTGGATCAAATCCTTGCTTGCTCCGGCCTGACTCTAGCCCAGCTTTCAGGTACGTGTCCTGAATTTGAGATGGCAGTGACAAGTGCCCTGCTTTTGCTCACCATCTCCTTGAAGGCATAACTAAAATACCAAGAAGGGAGGGGAGGGGGCTGGGGGGCTGCAGTTAGCTTGCAGAACAGGAGAGCAGTCATGCAGAACAAACTCGCATGCTCCCATAGGCTGGCTGGGTCCACCAGTTCAAAAAGGCAGCAGCAAAAGCAGTTTTTGAACATGGCTGTGCATTTGGCCAGACTGGGATTCCAGAAGTTATAAGGAACTATAAACTCTAGACTTGGGGGGCATATTCCGGGGTCAAGGGTTTTAAACTTTTGAGTGGAGTATCACACACTTAGAAAAAGACCCATAAATGCTCCCTGAAAATTCACAGAGTGAACAGACCTGATGCAACTAGACCCATTCAACTATCCACTTTTAATTTCATAGTCAAAGTGTGACTGCTGCTGCTGCTGCTAAGTCACTTCAGTCGTGTCCGACTCTGTGTGACCCCATAGACGGCAGCCCACCAGGCTCCCCTGTCCCTGGGATTCTCCAGGCAAGAACACTGGAGTGGGTTGCCATTTCCTTTTCCAATGCATGAAAGTGAAAAGTGAAAGTGAAGTCGCTCAGTGGTGTCTGACTCCTGGCGACCCCATGGACTGCAGCCCACCAGGCTCCTCTGTCCATGGGATTTTCCAGGCAAGAGTCCTGGAGTGGGGTGCCGTTGCCTTGGGTGAATATAAACATACAGGAATTAGAATGCTTGTGAGTAAAAGCTGCCAGGGAGACAGTAAGTCAACTGAACCAGACTTTCTCTAGAACCCATCTACTTATCACCATCACAGTCAGTTCAGTCCAGTCGACTCTTTGCAACCCCATGGACTGCAGTAGGCCAGGCCTCCCTGTCCATAACCAACTCCCAGGGTTTTTACTCAAACTCATGTCCATTGAGTCAATGATGCCATCCAACCATCTCATCCTCTGTTATCCCCTTCTCCTCCCGCCTTCAATCTTTCCCAGCATCAGGATTTTTTCAATTGAGTCGGTTCTTTGCATCAGGTGGCCAAAGTAGTGGAGTTTCAGCTTCAGCATCAGTCCTTCCAATGAATATTCAGGCTGATTTCCTTTAGGATGGACTGGTTGGATCTCCTTGCAGTCCAAGGGACTCTCAAGAGTCTTCTCCAACACCACAGTTTCAAAGCATCCATTATTCCACACTCAGCTTTCTTTATAGTCCATCTCTCACATCCATACATAACTACTGGAAAAAACCATAGCTTTGACTAGACGGACCTTTGTCGGCAAAATAATGTCTCTGCTTCTTAATATGCTGCCTAGGTTGGTCATAACTTTCCTTTCAAGGAGCAAGCATCTTTTAATTTCATGGCTACAGTCACCATCTGCAGTGATTCTGGAGCCCAAAAGAATAAAATCTGCCACTGTTTCCACTGTTTCCCCATATATTTGCCATGAAATGATGGGACCAGATGATATGATCTTAGTTTTCTGAATATTGAGCTTTAAGCCAACTTTTTCACTCTCCTCTTTCACTTTCATCAAGAGGCTCTTTAGTCCTTCTTCATTTTCTGCCATAAGGGTGGGGTTATGTGCATATCTGAGGTTATTGATATTTTTCCCAGCAATCTTGATTTCAGCTTGTACGTCATCCAGCCCAGCGTTTCTCATGATGTACTCTACATATAAGTTAAATAAGCAGGGTGACAATATACAGCCTTGATGTAATCCTTTCCCTATTTGGAACCAGTCTATTGTTCGATGTCCAGTTCTAACTGTTGCTTCTTGACCTGCATACAGATTTCTCAAGAGGCAGGTCAGGTGGTCTGGTATTCCCATCTTTTTAAGAATCTTCCACAGTTTGTTGTGGTCCACACAATCAAAGGCTTTGGCATAATCAATAAAGCAGATAGATGTTTTCCTGGAACTCTCTTGCTTTTTTGATGATCCAGTGGATGTTGGCAATTTGATCTCTGGTTTCTCTGCCTTTTCTAAATCCTGCTTGCACATCTGGAAGTTCTTGGTTCATGTACTGTTGAAGCCTGGCTTGGAGAATTTTGAGCATTACTTTGCTAGTGTGTGAGATGAGTGCAATTGTGCAGTAATTTGAACATTCTTTGACATTGCCTTTCTTTGAGATTCGAATGAAAGCTGACCTTTTCCAGTCCCGTGGCCACTGCTGAGTTTTCCAAATTTGCTAGCATATTGAGGGCAGCACTTTCATAGCATCATCTTTTAGGATTTGAAATAGTTCAACTGGAATTCCATCACCTCCACTAGCTTTGTTCGTAGTTATGCTTCCTAAGGCCCACTTGACTTCACATTCCAGGATGTGGCTCTAGGTGAGTGATCACACCATTGTGGTTATCTGGGTCATGAACATCTTTTTTGTACAGTTCTTCTGTGTATTCTTGCCACTTCTTCTTAATATCTTCTGCTTCTGTTAGGTCCATACCATTTCTGTCCTTTATTGTGCCCATCTTTTCATGAAATGTTCCCTTGGTATCTCTGATTTTCTTGAGGAGATCTCTAGTCATTCCCATTCTATTGTTTTCCTCTATTTCTTTGCACTGATCACTGAGGAAGGCTTTCTTATCTCTCCTTGCTATTCTTTGGAACTCTGCATTCAAATGGGTATATCTTTCCTTTTCTCCTTTGCTTTTCACTTCTCTTCTTTTCACAGATATTTGTAAGGCCTCCCCATACAGCCATTTTGTTTTTTACATTTCTTTTTCTTGGGGATGATCTTGATTCCTGTCTTCTGTACAATGTCAAAAACCTCCATTCATAGTTCTTCTGGCACTCTGTCTGTCAGATCTAATCCCTTGAATCTACTTGTCATTTCTACCGTATAATCGTAAGGGATTTGATTTAGGTAATACCTGAATGGTCTAAAGTTTTTCCCTACTTTCTTCAATTTAAGTCTGAATTTAGCAATAAGGAGTCATGATCTGAGCCACAGTCAGCTCCCAGTTTTTTTTGTTTTTGCTGACTGTATAGAGTGTCTCCATCTTTGGCTGAAAATTATATAATCAATTTGATTTTGGTATTGACAATCTGGTGATGTCCATGTGTAGAGTCTTCTCGTGTGTTGTTGGAAGAGGTTGTTTGCTATGACCAGTGTGTTCTCTTGGCAAAACTCTGTTAGCCTTTGCCCTGCTTCATTCTGTACTCCAAGGCTAAATTTGCCTGTTACTCCAGGAATCTCTTGGCTTCCTACTTTTGCATTCCAGTCCCCTATACTGAAAAGGACATCTTTTTGGGGTGTTAGTTCTAGAAGGTCTTGTAGGTTTTCATAGAACTGTTCAACTTCAGCTTCTTGAGCATTATTGGTCAGGGCATAGACTTGGATTACTGTGATACTGAGTGGTTTATCACCATCTATGATCTCCTAATTCAGGTTCTCCCAGTCCTTAGGAATCCTCCATCTCTACTCTCTGATTCATGCCATACCTTTCAGCAGAGTTAAGTCTCTAATGGGCTTCCTAGTTGGCACTAGTGGTAAAGAACCCACCTGCAACGCAGGAGACATAAGAGATGTAGGTTTGATCCCTGGGTTGGGAAGATCCCCTGGAGGAGGGCATAGCAACCCACTCTAGTATTCCTGCCTGGAGAATCCCATGGACAGAGGAGCCTGGTGGGCTATGGTCCATAGAGTCATAGAGTCAGACGTAACTAAGGCAGCTTAGCACAAATGCCCGCAAGTCTCTAATATGGTCACTAATTGCCCCAACTTAGAGCTCATCAGAGCTTTCCCCTTGTCCCTACGATGATGTCTAAGCCACAAAATGTGGTTCACAAAACCCACCCACACCTGCAACCTCATCTCGCAGGTCTTCTCAGCAGACACACTACGCTCTCTGTGCCATGCCCTTCTTTGAAGTCCTCGTGTACATATGGTTTCTCTTGCCTCTGTGTTATTGTCCATTTGTTCTCTGTGCTATTGTTTCTGACACGTGCAAGACTCTCCCAGTTATCTCCATCCCCTCACCAGATTTATTTCTGCATATCCTCTAGGACCTGACTTTACCAACTGCTGAGCACAAAAATAGGGACTGAAAAAATAGGGACTCAAAAAATACTTGCTGGCTGTCTGGCTGAATCCATGAATAAGGCGAGGACATCATCTCAGTAGCAAAGGAAATGCACAGATGTCATAATATGGTCCCAGTTGTTTTTTTTTTTTTTAAAAACACAACATGGTGATGAAATAAACCAAGGAGATTTTTTGTTTTTGAGGGACTAACATGCTAGTTGGGGCTTCCCTGGTGCCTCAGTGGTAATGAATCTGCTTTTGATGCAGGAGACTGCCTGCAATGCAGGAGACACAGGTTCAATCCCTGGGTTGGGAAGATCCCTTGGAGAAGGAAATGGCAATGCACTCCATTATTCTTGCCTGGGAAATCTGATGGACAGAGAAGCCTGGCAGGCTGCAGTCCATGGGGCCGCAAAGAGTCGGACATGACTTGGAGCTAAACGACAACATCCTAGTTATCTAAAAGTGAATTCAAGAGAGGTGCCAGTCATGGCCCCTGTCCTCAGTGAATGTATAATCATGTTAGAAAGACAGGACTACATGAAACAAAGAACAATATCGTGTCTACTGCAGGCATGTTTCATTAGCCCTAAGAGTTCCAAGAAAGAGAAGTTAGAGTGGCTGGAGTGATCAGAGAGCCTTTCCTGGAGGAATAAAGTTGAGGGCATCTTGAGGAATCCACTTGCATTTGGGCAGGACATGGAGTCAAAGCGTGAGGACACCCCTAGTGGAGGGAACTAGTGTGCGGAGAGTTCATGCGGGAGATGGTGAAGAGAAAGTCTGAATAGAAGAGCACAGATGCTGATAAATGTGGGGAAAGAAAAGAAATGAGGAAGAGGGAGGCCAGATTATGAATGTCACCAAGGGAGCAAGGGGTCTGGATTCCACAGGTCAGAAGAAATGAAGATTCAACGTACTTTCTGGATCAGGAAATGAGCATCCTTTTTGAACATGCTGATGGGAAACTGAAAAACTACTCTGGCAGCTGGTAGCTGATAGGTATGCCATGATGTGGCCAACAGAATATAAAAATAATCAGACTCTGAAATTTCAGTGGAACAAGAGAAAGACAAAAACGCTGCAACTACAAAAATAACTTTCTTTTAATAAACTGTTTCTGGTTGGAGTGAGCCACAGGAGTAGTCCTGGGAGCTATGTGGGCCAGAAGAGAAACAGCATTTTGCAGCTTGCACACATGCATGCTGATATGCTGATTGGCCTCCTTGTGACAAGCAGCAGCTCTGCCTTCCCAGTCTTCCGGAAGGTCCCTGACTCCTGGGCCAGCTGTGTGTGTTGACCTCTGACCCCAAGGTTCCCAAGGCAGAGGCGACAAGAACAGACCTGTGATTTAGCACCTCCGTGAATACAAACATGCATTGTTTGAGGTTCTGGCTTGCCCTGGGTTGCTCCAACTTTACATCTATTTTCCTTTCTTGACTGTTTGGCGTGTGGACATCCAAGTTCCATATCTGATGCAAAAAAGCCTTACAGAGACTGTTTAACCTACTGCCACAATTACTAAAGTCAAATCCTTGTAACAACTATGTACCTATGCCTCTAACTACCATCCATGTATCATCTATTTATGTAGTCATCAATCAATCTATCCACTTTCTTTTTCTTTTCTTTCCTTTTCTTGCTTTCCTTCCTTCCCTCCGTCCATCCATTTATCTATTTATTATCCACCTTATATCTATCAACTATCGTCTATTATCTAAACTCTATAGACTGATATCTATCTCCTATCTATATATCTCGGAGAAGGCAATGGCACCCCACTCCAGTACTCCTGCCTGGAAAATCCCATGGGCGGAGGAGCCTGGTAGGCTGCAGTCCATGGGGTCGCTAAGAGTTGGACACGACTGAGCGACTTCACTTTCACTTTTCTCTTTCATGCATTGGAGAAGGAAATGGCAACCCACTCCAGTATTCTTGCCTGGAGAATCTCAGGGACAGCGGAGCCTGGTGGGCTGCCGTCTATGGGGTCGCACAGAGTTGGACACGACTGAAGCAACTTAGCATTAGCATTTGCGTCTATATATCTTTCCATCCATCCATCACCTATCTATGTATCTTTCCATTCATCTATCCATGTATCTATCTTTCCATCCATCCACGCATTCATCCATCCATCATCTACCTGTCTGTCTATCTATCTGTCTTTTCTCTATTGAACCATCCATCACCTATCTATCTATCCTACTGGACTGCTTCTCTGGTTGAATCCTGACTGATGCACCTGGCCCTCCCTGAGATATTTCCCTATCCCTCCTCTGTATCTTCAATACACCTCTCTTGTACCATTTAACATACTTTAACGCCACAGTTGTTACTGTAGATTAACTACCTTGCAAATTCTTCATGCCTTCCCTCTATCATGTGACCTTGTCATGCACTAGAATGGGTAAAATACATTTCTCCACTGCATTGACATTGGACTTGACAATGTGACCTGCCTCAGCCGTTGAAACATTAGCAGGCATTATATTAAATGTGTTTGTGTGGTATAATTGAGAGAAGCATATCCCAGGGAACTGCTGCCCCTTCCACCTGAGTCTCAGGACAAATATACATGAAGAAGACCTGAGCCCAAAAAACATTGTGGAGCCAAGCACAGCTGAATCACAGCCTGAAAGAAAGCCACCCAGCCAACCTCTGCCAAACTACTGTTGACCTGCAGACTCATTGTGCATGAATAAATGTGTATTGTTGCAAACCATGTACTGCAGAAGCATTTGTATGCAACCTTATTGCAGCAACTGACTAGTACATTACTTTTCATTGGTTCCTTGAGACGAGGGACCGTGATGCTATTTCTCCAGTGCTTACTAAGATGCCTTATAGATAGGAGGTGCTCAATGAATGTTCTTCGTATCCTAGAATAAACAAACAAATGACTAAATAATCAAAGAAGCAGAATGAAGAGAGGCATGGCACAGGGGTGTCCCGTGGAAGGAGAAACTAAGGGAGGTGGACAGAATGGAAAGGAGGGAGTGAGTGTGGTGAGTGAGTAGGTGTCAGCCTACCGCGGTCTATGCACAATCACACGATACAAACTTAGCTGCCTTTTATTTTCAGATGATCAAATGTTCAACTAGCCACAGAGGTTCCACATGACTCGGTATCTTTGAAGAGCATTTTCTCCTGCTCTGAACTCTCATGAGTCTCCGGGGGCGGCTGACAATAAAAGCCACAGCGCCTGTCTGTAGCCACATATAGTAAGGGAATTGACAAAAGATGAAGAGCCGGAACCACCTCCAAAAAAAAGAAAAAATCAAGAAAACAAAATTACTAGGAAGTAAAACTTTCCTACCCTTCCTCCAGGTAACCTTGCCCCTGTGTAATTATCTAGTCTGATGCAGTCGGTTTATAGACCCCCTGGATCATTACTGTTTTCTATTATTGTTGAGAGGCTGGTGTGATACCATATGTGAGGCTCGCAGCCTGGTCACTGGAGGTCTATGCAACCTGGGCCAACACACCGGGGAGATGAAGACAGGTCTCCACAGCGGCAGTCCTCCCAGTGGAGACTGCTGTCACCTTCTCCGTGACATCGGAATTGCTCCTCATGAGTCACAGCTTGAAGGATGTCAAATTCATTAGTCTGCCGTTCAACTTTTCAAACCTTTTTCCTTCTTTCAACAAACCACATCCACAGATGAGCACACAAATACACACACGGACATGCACACACGTGTGCACATCCAACACTGACACGTGCACACACTCCACTGTGTTTTGGAGAACAAAGAACTAGTCTGCATTTTGTTTGGTGTCAATCAGAACGTGAGATTAAAGCTGCTATTTTATGCATTCGAAAGCCACACCCGCCAAACTCTTGCTTGTCTGCCTAAGCTCTGAACTTCAAAAGGAATATTTCATGGGAAAACACACACACACCAAAACAACACCCACCCACAAGAAAACAGCACATACAAACCTCAGAAAGATGCCATAAGCACCAAAAGCATTCCTACAAAGGAAGGCTCAGTGTTGGAAGACCTGCGAGCCCACTAAGGTTATACAAACCATTGGGAACACTCGCTGCCCCAAATAATACCCAAACCATGTTGATCATATAGACACTACAAGCCTGTCAGTCTCATTATTTGTGAGTGACTTATTGAATCCTACTTCCAGGCTGTTTCAGGCTGAAACCAAACATTTTTGGTAACAATTATTTATCTATTTCTGGGAAATAATCGCCTTTTTTTAGCTTATATTTAGCATAATACTCCAAATGATACTTATCAATATAACATACTGAATTCCCACTGAGCATGTAACATTATACTATTAAAATCTCTACTATTAAAATGTTCTTAATTTAGATGCCATTAACTCAGATTTAGGAAAAGTTTGAGCATCGAATGTGATTCTTTCAAAAAATAATATTTACTGTTTTTAATGATTATGAAAGCAATTCATGTTCACAATATTGCCTGGAAATAGAAAAAAGTATAAAAAAGAACAATTATCACCTAAATCTGACTAGAGAAAAATAATGGTTTAACTTTTGGTACATTTCCTTTTATTTTCAATACATGTACTTCATCTTTGGTGGCCCTAGTGGTAAAGAATCTGCCTGCCAATGCAGGAGATGCAAGAATCATGGGTTTGATCCTACCCAGATTCTATCCCTGGGTAGGGAAGATCCCCTGGAGGAGGGCATGGCAACCCACTCCAGTATTCTTGCCTGGAGAATCCCATGGACAGAGGAGCCTGGTGGGCTACAGTCTGTGGGGCCACAAAGAATTGGACATGATTGAAGTGACTTAGCATGCACGTGTGGGGATGTACTGATCATATAATTTTTAATTGTTTTTTTAAAACATGAGCTATTTTTCTCCCATAAGTAGCTCTTTTTTTTTTAGCCACCCTGTGGAGGCTATGGGATCCTAGTTCCTCAACCCAAGGATAGAACCGTGGGCCCTGGCATTGAATATGCCAAGTCCCAGTCACTGGACCTCCAGGGAATTTCCCAATAATTTTGAAAAAAATGTTTACTAAGGATTGCATGTTATTTCATTTTATTGATGTCTCATAATTTAGTTTTGCAAGATTAGATATTAGCAGTGTTTCTACATTTTCACTTTTATACATAACACTGAGATGAAAATTCTTAAACATGAATGTTTGTGGTCTTTTCTGACTTTCTTCTGAGAGATGAGTACTAAGTTAAGTCTTATTACAAATAACTAAATTGTTTCACAGAAGATGTGCAACAGTTGACACCTGCCCACAAGGTAAGAAGAATTCTTGGTTTACCAGTCTCTCAAACACACTGACTTTCGATTTTAAATCTGCAAAAGTGTTGAGTGAAGCAACTTATGTCATGGTTTGATTTGTGTTTCTTTCTAATGAAGATAAATATTTTCCCCAAAGCTTATTGTCCTTTGTCTTCTTTTCTGAAAGATCAGTTTCTGTGCCTCAGTCAAAAACTGGTGATTTTTGAGTATAGCTGTATATATATTTCTAGATATCTAGATATATATAGATATATAGATATAGTCCATTCTGAAGGAGATCAGCCCTGGAATTTCCTTGGAGGGAATGATGCTGAAGCTGAAACTCCAGTACTTTGGCCACCTCATGCTAAGAGTTGACTCATTGGAGAAGACTCTGATGCTGGGAGGGACTGGGGGCAGGAGGAGAAGGGGACAACAGAGGATGAGATGGCTGGATGGCATCACTGACTTGATGGACATGAGTCTGTGTGAACCCCGGGAGTTGGTGATGGACAGGGAGGCCTGGCGTGCTGCAATTCACGGGGTCGCAAAGAGTCAGACACGACTGAGTGACTGAACTGAACTGAACTGATATAGATATATATCTATATATTCTCTATATATGTCTGTATTTTAATTCTTTTAAAAAAAGGTTTATAAATATGTCCCAGATTCATCATTTACTTTGCTTTCAACTAAAATAATTGGGGTGCTGAATTAAAAATTTTTATATAATTATTTCAATAACTTCCCTTATATTTTTATTTATTACATAAAAGGTCTTCCTTGTTCTGAAAGCAAATTAAACTGTTACCTTTATATCTTGTTGGTTTTAATTTTTACTCTTTTTTCATACAGAATTTTGTTGGAGAGTTAACTCCAACCTGAGTTTCTGCTTTTTTACCAAAAGGCAGCTTTATCTCTATCATTTGTTTCATGATTCATTCTTTTTTCCAGTGGTTTCTGGTGTATGATGCATGTATTGATGTATTAGATTAAGCTCTATTTAACCTCTCCCTCATTTATGACATTGATATCTCTTTGTATTAAGTTGGAACACTTGGTAGCTTTATTTTAAAACAGCTAGAATGCCTATTACTCTAATTATTACTCTTTTCTTACAAAGGGAAATTCAAGTTTAAAATGATCTTGTTCATGCAAAAACATGTTCTACTGAGACTCTGAATCATATTTGAATTGAACCCTTAAATTTTTGGGGGGAAACCTAACATACTGAAGCGACTTAGCAGCAGCAACATCTATACAGAACTTGCTCTTTCCACTTGGAAACATAAGTAAATTCTAAATTTACTAAAATCTTAATTTCTGGCTCTCTCAGGGAGAACTTAATGTTTTCTTTAAATAGTTTCCACATGTGTTACTACTGATTTGGGTAAAGTTATTGATTGAAAACACTTGTTATTATCTTCTCAAACTCAGAGATTTTTAGTTGATGACCTTGTTTTTTCATGATCCTAGTCATAGACACACATGTCCTGTGCAAACAACATATTTTTTATCTTTGTGTTTCTAATTGTCATATCAATACTTCAGTTCCAGGGACTTTCCTGGTAGTCCAGTGGCCAAGACTTCACGTTCCTCATGCAGGGAGCTGAAGTTTGATCCCTGATCAGGGAACTAGATCCCATGTGCCACAACTAAGAAATCACATGCTGTAACCAAAGATCCTGCATGTCGCAGCAAAGACCTGGTGAAGCCAAGTAAATACATAAATAAATATTCAAAAAATATTTCAGTTCCATGTCTTATTGCTATGATCCAACCTTACAAACCATTATTTAATGTTGAAAATCTGCATGCTTGTTCATCTCTCCTTCAAGGACTGGTTTAAGATAGCTGTCTTTTATTAAGTTTTAAAAAGTTTCTTCTCATTTCTGGTTTTCTCAGAGTCCCCCCACTCCACCCCCGTCTCAGGAATAAGGGTTTAATTTTACTTACTATCTTTTGAGATCTTTTTTTTCTTGCTGACCTACAGAGATGATGTATTATATTAACAGATTTTCCTAAAGCAAAAAACATCTTTTTATTCTTGGCATAAAACCATAATTGCTTGTGGAGGATTTTCTTTTCTTTTTTTTTCAAGTACTCTATCTTTGAATCATGTCAAGGGCATAAGTCAAAACACCGTCTTAACTAGAAATCCCAAAGAATATGTAATTCTTTTGGATACAATTTTAAAAAGTCAGTGATGTAACTAGATATGGTAAAGTTTAGAAAATACACGTACTCTAGCCCTGCTGTGACATATTTGTTTTCATTTAACATATTTAATTCCACTAAGTAGTATAAGTATGCCTTAGTATAATATTTACAAAAATAGTTTATTTGGGACATTTTCTAATTTTAGGAGAGACTGCTTTGAATTAGTGAGCTTTTAGCACACTACCAGAAATGGAAAAAAATATCTCTGAAGATCGGTTTTTCACTGCTGAATGACCAGACGTTTTAAAGTTATCAGCCATTCTGCAGCCTGCTTTTTGCAATCAAGTGTCATTACAGTCTTGCCAATCTTAATTTCTTTCATTAATACCTTGAAACATGTTTCAAATAGCAGAATCAGATTGAGGTGGCGGGATTTGAAAATTAAAGATCACTACTGCCAAGCAGGCTGTCCATGGGTGACCTTCAGAAAATCTCTTCCTGACTTTTAGCTTCTTCCCGTAAAGTAAACAATTTATACACTTCTACAGCATTCTCCTAACATTTTTACCAATTACCCGCTGGGCTTGCGCTGAGTGGAGAGTCCACAGGGCAGGGGTCTTCTCTGAATGCAGGGTTCTCTCTTCCATACACTCACGTTTGGCCTGTCTGCTAAGTGCTTCAGTTGTGTCTGATTTTTTGCGACCCTATGGACTGTAGCCCACCAGGCGCTTCTGTTCGTTGAATTCTCCAGGCAAGAATTCTGGAGTGGGTTGCTATGCCCTCCTTCAGGGGATCCTCCAGATCCGGGGATTGAACCCATGTCTCACATGTCTTCTGCATTGGCAGGCAGATTCTTTAACACTAATGCCACCTGGGAAGCCCTCAATACACTCATATAGACCCCTTATATTTAGCAGTAGGAGAACATGGCCATGATGATTCCAATGCTAACACTTCCCACATATCCTCCTAGCGAGGCCGGCCATGTGGCAGAGAGGTTGGCGTTACATTACCCATTAACAGGTGTGCATGGTCACTTCCGGTGTGGTTGGAACCCCTCGAATTCACTAATTCAGTTTTTAAAAATCACTGAGTCTCAGGGCTTCCCTGGTGGCTCAATAGTAAAGAATCCTCCCGTGAATGCAGGTGGCACGGGTTCAAACCCTGATCTGGGAAGATCCCACATGCCATGGAGCAAATAAGCCCATGTGCCACAACTACTGAGTCTGTGCTCTAGAGCCCCAAAGCTGCAACGACCGAAGCCCACATGCCCTAGAGCCCGAGCTCCCAACACGAGAAGCCACCAGAAGAGACGCCCGAGCACCGCAACTAGAGAGCAGCACCACTTGCCACAACTAGAGAAGGTCCTCTTGAAGCAATAAAGACCAAAAACAAATAAATAAATAAAATTTAAAAAAATCACTGAGTATATGTAGTGTGCATGGAACGATTCTACAGTGTAAGGATACACAGTCTGAGTATATGAGACTCTTTTCTCCTTCCTAGTTAAATAAAAATTTTAATTTCTACCATCTGAGTACCAACATGTAACTAGTTTCAATAATTTTAAAATTACTTAGACATCATTCATCATCCCCGTTCACTTCTAACATGATGCGTTTATCTCACATTGAAATCCTATAAAATCTATGAATTAAATAATACTGTGAAGCAGATGGGGCTTCCCCTGTGGCTCAGTGGTAAAGAATCTGCTTGCCAATGCAGGAGACACAGGAGATGCAGGTTCCATCCCTCAGTCGGGAAGATCTCCTGAAGGAGGGCATGGCAACCCACTCCAGTGTTCTTGCCTGGAGAATCCCACGGACAGAGGAGCCTGGTGGGCTATAGTCCATGGGATCGAGAAGAGTTAGATGTGACTGAAATGACTGAGCACACACAGAGGAAGCAGGTAAATATGAGATTAGTGGAGCTCACATAAAACTTGACTATGTCCATATTATAAAATACCTTTCTTAGATATTACAGGGAAAAAAATTGTATTGGTATTTGACCTAGTTCAGAGTCTAGCAAATTATATATAGAGAGATCCTTTGATTTTTTTTGACTTTTTCATAGTTTAAATACAGAGAACACATTCTGTTTTTTAAGGTTTACACTAAAAGGATAAACTTCATTGTTACTGTATGTTGTAAAGAAATGAAGAAAAGTAAGAATTAATCAATTATCTATGAAATTTTTATGTGTTCCATCTGAGAAAAACTGTATCAGTGATTAGAATTCCCTCTCAAATGGAGTTTATGTTTTTGCATTTTAATCTAAACATAGAAATTCTTTTAACCAGAATTTCTGGATGCTCTACAAATTTCCTAGGAATAAGTCCACAAATTTCCTGGGGTGGGGTAGTAC
>NW_011494909.1:1904066-1937551 GCF_000754665.1 Bison bison bison
TCTCCTATGGTTTGAGAGGATAAGGTCAACGCCTGTCCCCGCCCTCCCCCCCTGCATCTGTGTGGCTCAGCCTTGTGACCACACATTCATCATTCTTCAGAGAAATGAAGGAAGAGGAGAAGCAAACAGAAAGTGAGGAATCTGGACTCTCAAAGTGGAACACTTCTAACTCTTTATCTTACTTATTATGAAGGTTTAAAGGTCGCTGTGAATTCCTAATCTCACCAAGGACACTGCTTCTCCCATGAACCACACTCCCACACACAGCCTAGAAATCCTCACAAAAGGAAACTTGTAAAAGATGATTACCAAGCACATATATGGAGACAATGTGTTCTTTGTGATCAATTAAAATGCAAGAATAGTCTGTAGTAGGATGTCTTACAAAGGAGTCCTTTCTTCTTAGCTCTTTAAAACAGGCAGATCTATCAAACTTATGATAATGCCTTGCCATGCTGATTTAATTGTCAATTACAAATTACTTAAGTGTACTTTAATGATCTATATAAAGCCTTATTTTTTTCTTAACCTCTAATAGCTATTAATGGTTGTTAAAGAAAATGAAACCACTTTACTGAAATGTAATGTGAGGGTCTATTAAGAATAAGTTTTCAAAATGATAAAATATTATCACAAAAGTGTGAACCTCAATACATTTTAATATTCCTGAGCAGGTTGATTTTCATGCCACTGAAAGAATATTTTCTTCAAATTGCATACAATTACAGTTTAAACATCTTCACTTATATGTAGAATAAATTCCACCTAATTCCCAGTCAAAATGCCTCTTTGGAAGTTGGGAAAGGAGTGGGGGGAGTATATTATCATATTTCCTCCCAAAGTGGTAGAAGATTTGGAATACTGGCCATTAGGATAAACCTCGGTGACTCATTCACACACATGTCTCTCTTCATCTCTGTACTGGTCCCTGTTTGCTTTTAAAATTATTAAAAGAATGCTTGAGATCACATAAGAGAAGTGTTTTGTGCTTTACATAAGGACAAATATTTGATCAATTCAAGACACAAATGTGCCTCACTTAGCATAAAAGATACATTTCTAAAAAGAAGTGCAATTCAAATTCCTATATTAAAATCATATTTTTTAGATTAAAAGAAATTGAAGTACAGTTGATTTACAGTGTTCTGTTTCTGCTGTATAGCAAAGTGAGTCACTTAAAAAATATATATATATACACATATACACATTCTTTTTAGTATTCTTTTCTATTATGGTTTATTGCAGAATATTGAATATAGGTCCCTGTGCTATACCGTAGGACCTTGTTTTTTATAAAATAATATTTTAAATATATTTACTAATTAATTTAAATTAAATTTGTGGTGCATTCCTTTACAAGAGAAGACTTGTTTGTATCTGTAAGCCTGACTTTTCTGTATGGAATTTCTTTAAAGGAGGTAATACCTGTCTTGTCTAAGGATTACCAAACATCACAACGAAAGACATCCTCAAAATGTACCTTTCCCTCTCCTCCAGGATAGCCACAGACAAAAAGCTATTAGGGATATGAAATTAAATATAATTAGAGTCAGAATAAGACCGTGTCAGGCTTATGTCCACATAACCTAAAGTAATTTAGAGACTTAACAATTATCCATTTAACTCGTAACTGTAGACAGTTAAATATGCCAAATAGTCAAAGCAAAATAGCTATTTTAGACTCTTAATTATTCTATTTGGCCTCCTGCATTGAGCATATTAAAAAGCTATCAAAACCTTATTTAATTTTATATTTTATGATTGGATATGAAAAGTACCAGTAAGAAGACAGGTTTTAGAGTAAGACAGAGCTTGAATCAAATTCAGACTCAGTGACCATCTTTCTGTTTTCTTGAGCAAGTTTCTTATCTGGAACTATTTCCTCATCTGTAAATTGGGGATAATGAATGCTGAAAAGATAAAATGATTAAACAAATGTTAAGAACCTATCACATAATATACTCTATTTAAGTGTTACTGTTTCTTACCACGATCTCTTCCACCCTGAGGTCTTAAAAAGAATCAAACTCCCATGAGTGAGTCTTCCATTCCCCACTTGAGTTCAGTAATTGAGCTCAGAGCTTATAAGCAAAGTGAAATGCTGGTTTTTAAAGCATAAAGGGCAAGATTCAAAAGTTACATTAAAACGTTTTTGTCCTCATGGCTTCCCTGGTGGTCCAGTGGCTAAGACTCCATACTCCGAATGCAGGGGCCCTGGGTGCTATACCTGTTTGGGGAATGAGATTCCACATGTCCCAGCTAAGACTTCTCATGCCACAAGGAAGACCTAGCACAGCCAAAATGAATAAACAAATCAAATAACAAAATATTTAAAAACACACTTCCACAATAATACCTACCACAGCACAGGGTTTCTATAGACCTTCTGCAAAAATTGTAGATTGAATCAGCAAGTCCAGTAGAAAATCCACGTGTCTGCTCTTTTGCTCTAAAGGCTAATTTCATTTGTCCTCAGTCCCTAATCCAGTCAGCCACATAAACCATTAGGTTAGAGAGGACGTGTCAATTTAGGTACAAGTTACCTACTGAATCCTACCCCCAAACACCGTTTGTTTATTTTACTATGATGTGTGTATGTAATGCTGAATGGGAATGCATGATACTTAAGTAGAAAGTACATCAGTCAAATGTATCTCTAATTTTACTTAATAATTTCATTTTGTACAAGTGGTCCAAGGGTCTGAATATGCCTCCTGAAAAAAACTGGAAGAAAAATAATTTAAAAGGAGTTTAAATCACTGAAAAAATTAATCCCTGAGCTAAAGTGAAAAGCGAAAGTTGCTCAGTTATGTCTGACTCTTTGCAACCCCATGGACTATACAGTCCATGGAATTCTCCAAGCCAGAATACTGGAGTGGGTAGCCTTTCCCTTCTCCAGGGGATCTTCCCAGCCCAGGGATCCAACCCAGGTCACCCTCACTGAGGGTGGATTCTTTACCAGTTGAGTCACAAGTGAAGCCTAAGAATACTGGAATGGGTAGCCTATCCCTTCTCCAAAGGATCTTCCTGACCCAGGAATTGAACCAGGGTCTGCTGCATTGCAGGCAGATTCTTTACCTACTGAGCTGTCAGGGAAGCCCTGAGCTAAACTGCTGGGTTAAGACGCAGTCCTCAAGCCAGTAAAGGGTTAATAACCCCATCAATACAGCAAAACCGGAAGGGACTTCTTCAGCATATGACAACACACCTTCTGACAATTTAAATGAATAAATCCAGAAGCACAGTATTCCCATACAATTTCAAACATGAAAATAAGTGAAGAAAGCTCTAGTGGACCAAGAGAAATGAAAGTCACTTCAAAACCAAAAGCATTTTAGAAATTGAAGATTACGGGTAGTTCTGAACAAGAATACGAAAAGTGGCAAGTGCTTGATAAACTAATTAGCTTTCAAGTAGTGGTGGGAAATTGTAATCCTTGAGTTGACTGGATGAATATGCCTCAGGTCATAAATGAATCTGGTCTGGACACAGAACCGACTTCTTCCCTTCAGATCAAAGCTGAAAGCACAGGGCAGTAAGAAGGCATTAGGTACGTTTTCTCATCCTCAGGGCTGATGAGAGGCTCTTGCCTGGCCCTCATTCCGTCTTGCTCTGGCCTCACCCCGCTTCCTCCTGGACCTCTAGCCTGGCAGGGCTGGGTTCTGTCCTCCCATCTCTTTTCCAAAGGACCCACAAGCTGATTAACCTCAGCTCTGCCCCCAGGATGGCTAGGTTCGTACATTTCTGTAGCAGCTAATGACTCATTTCCCAAGTGAGTTTGAAGGCGGGTTTTCTTTTGTCGGTTTAGAAATATAACGTCAGGCACATGCATGAGAAAGGGGGGTTCTGGGTCATTGTAAGACCCCCTACACATCCACCTATGCCAGGAAGTAGAGGAGGTCACCTACCAAGCAGTTAGGAGCAGAGGCTTAGACATGTGACAGATCACAGTGTAAATCCTGAGTGGTCCCTCTAAATCTCCATTTTCTCAATTCTCAGATGAGAAGAGTATAATTTTACCTGCTTAATAGAATTAAACGAGGAAATTCCTGAAAAAGACCTTGGCACAATGCCTGGCACAAGAGTGTGCACAGAAACGTTAGCTGTTCTTATCATTTCTATAATCTCTCAGTGGCAAAGGGTTAGTGTAAAATATAATAAAATCACTGATGTCCTAAAAAGGGGAGTAGCTCTGTTCAAAATACCTGCTTTTCAGTGAAAACAACGCATGCATGAACAAAAGACAACTTTGCACATCTTTGCTATTTGTAAAACAGGTAGAGAAACCTGGGATTTAAAAAATGCATGAATGCCTCTGAGACATTCATGAACTTGTGAAAATTACTGTAGGTGCTGATTCTCCAATCTTGACTACATTAGACTACATGCATCCTATTTTTTCCAGCTATTGCTTTTCAGTGCTCTCAAAATGCAGTATCAATAGAGGATTGCTAAGTGCAAGGTACAAGCCAATAAATGTTTTGACAGGTGGGTGAAGTTTAAGAAGTTTATTCCCTGCTCAGCCGTCAAACAGATCACATCACTCCAACAGCCACAAAGACTACAGAGAAAAAAGACCTTTGATGAGAGGCATTTCACAGAAGTCTATATCATAAAGTGGAATCCCAGATGAGAAGAAGGGAATAAAACATGTGCAAAGCATTCATTCATTCATTCAACAGTACTTACTGGACACTGATCTATATCAGCTCTGAGAATTCGGCTGATATGTCACGAGGGCCCTGGGGTACCACTAACCCACAGCCCTTGTGCACTAGTGGTTCAGGGTTTTTGTGACCATCTTTGTTGGAAAAGATGAACGAGAGAGAGAGAAAGAGGCATATAAGAAAGAGAATATGAGCCCTGAGAAGAGCAAGTGCAGATTTCTGAGTCTACTGGCAGTTTTTAAGAACCATCCAGATGGCCAGCACAGCTGAGCAGAGGCAGTTAAGTGGTAAGTACGAGAACGAGGCCGCAAAGAATGAGGGCTTCGCAGAAAGTCCAAATAGAGACACACCAGAGCGAAGGTCCAAGAAGGCCTTTGAAGATAACATGCCTTGTGAAACAAGATGGATACTGTCTTGGGAGCAAAGGAAAAAAAGACACAGCTTCTTTTAGATGAGCAGTTACATCTGTAAAGAAAAAAAAAAAAAATCTCAGTGATTAGGAAGAGAAGCTCAAAAGTGCAACAAAGCAGAGTCACCAGCAGAGACCCTGGAAAAGTAGAAAATAAAGTGGAAACCGGGCTCGATGTGGCCCCGTGTGTCTATTTTTGCTTTTGCTGCCTGTGCTTTTGGTGTCGTGTCTGTGAAATCGTTGCCAAGATCGATGTCATGAAGTTTTTCTCTTCTGTTTTCTTCCAGGAGTCTTTCCATTTCAGGTCTCATGTTTAGGTCTGTAACCCATTTTGAGCTGGCTTTTGTGTGTGTGAGATAAAAGCCCCCAGACTTTGGCACAGCTAAGGACACAATCAACAGAATGAAAGAGCAACCTACACAACAGGAGAAAATATTTGCACACCCTGTATCTGATAAGGAGTTAGTTTCCAAAATTTAGAAGGAACGCCTATAATTCAGGAGCAAAACAAAAACTAATGACTGGATTAAAACATGGGCTAAAGAGTTGAATAGACATTTTTCCAAAGAAGACATAGAACAAATGGTCAACAGGTACATGAAGAGATGCTCACCAGAACTAAACACCAGAGAAATGCAAATCAGAAAATGAGATATCACCTCACACTTCTAAGGAGGCTATTATAAAAAAAAAGATAACAAGTAATGGTAAGGATGTGGAGAAACTGGAATCCTGTACACTATAGCTGGGAATGGAAAAAGGCACTGCTGCTGCTGCTAAGTCACTTCAGCTGTGTCTGACTCTGTGCGACCCCATAGATGGCAGCTGGAAAAAGGCACAGTGTCTATTAAAAATAGGGGTTCCCAAAGAAATTAAAAAGAGAACCACCATGTGATCCAACAAGGTGGTTCCCTGGTGGCTCAGTGGTAAAGAATCTGCCTGCCAATGCAGGAGACATGGGTTCGATCACTGTTTAGGGAAGATCCCCTGGAGAAGGAAATGGTAATATTCTTGCCTGGGAAATCCCACGAACAGACAGACGAGACAGGCAGGCTACAGTTTACGGAGTCACAAACAGTCGGACGTGACTTAACAACAAAACAACAACAGCAACAATGATCCAACAAGCCCACTTCTGGGTAGCCAAAAGGACTGAACCCAGAATTTCAATGAAATATCCATACTCTTACGTTCATGCATGCGTGAGTATACATCGCTTCAGTCGTGTCCAACTCTTTGCAACCCTAGGGACTGTAGCCCGCCAGGCTCCTCTGTCCATGGGATTCTCCAGGCAAGATACTGGAGTGGGGTGCCACGCCCTTTTCCAGGGGCTCTTCCACCCGGGGACTGAATCCACGTCTCTTATACCTCCTACACTGGTAGGCATGTTCCGTACCACAAGGGCCACGCTCCCTGCAGCATTACTCACAGCAGCCAGGATGCGGAAACAGCCTGCTGCTGCTGCCGCCAAGTCGCTTCAGTCGTGTCCGACTCTGTGCCACCCCATAGACGGCAGCCCACCAGGCTCCCTCGTCCCTGGGATTCTCCAGGCAAGAACACTGGAGTGGGTAGCCACTTCCTTCTCCAATGCATGAAAGTGAAAAGTGAAAGTGAAGACGCTCAGTCGTGTCCGACCCTCAGCGACCCCATGGACTGCAGCCCACCAGGCTCCTCCGTCCATGGGATTCCCCAGGCAAGAGTAATGGAGTGGGGTGCCACTGCCTTCTCCGGGAACAACCTAATGTCCATTAATGGATGAATGGCGGAAGAAATTGTGCACACACACACACACACACACACAAACCCCTACACAATGGAATATTATTCAGCCTAAAAAGAGTCCTGCAATACGTGGTAACATGGATGAACCTTGAGGATCTTATGAAGTGAAATAAGCCAGTCACAGAAGGACAAGTCCTGTGTGACTGCACTTATAGATAGAAATGTCTAAAATAGTCAGACTCACGGAAGGAGAGAGCAGAACGGTGGTTGTCA
Source organism: Bison bison bison (assembly GCF_000754665.1). NCBI lineage: Eukaryota > Metazoa > Chordata > Mammalia > Artiodactyla > Bovidae > Bison > Bison bison. Next base: position 1,911,138 of record NW_011494909.1, read on the forward strand.
GGGACTCAGGAGGATGAAGTGGCGAGTTGCTCATGTAGTTTCAGTCATGCAAGATGAACACCTAGAATTCTAAAGATCTGCTGTGCAACACAGCGCCTATAGTTATCAATACTGCACATCCACTTAAAAATCTGTTCAGTGTAACCTGGACTGCTCCACTGCTTTATCGTTCTTTGACATTTAAAGCTATTACAATTCTTCTCTCTCTTTCCTTGTATTCTTCTCCCTTTCCTCCGTTTTTAGCAACTTATCAGAAAAAAGTCAGATGTCTCTTTGTTGAATTATGAACCCAGGGTCCTGGTTTGCTGAGTGCCTTCTTATTTACCACCTTTAGCTTTGCCTCTACAAGTGATTTCCATGTTCTCCCTAAAAATACTGCCCTTTCACTTTCTCAAAACAACCATGCCATTGAAAAATAATCTCTTTTTATCAAAAAGGGACCAAAACATTGCTACTAAAATCTCTGCCATTACAGAATTTTTCTCTTCCTGTTTATTATTATTAATCCTCCACCGTCTCTCCCCCTACTCCTGACCCCCACCATTTCAGTAGTTTTACCAAATATGTTCTGATATAGTTGTGCTTCTCCAGGAATCACAAAGTCTGAATTGCTCTTTAGCTGAGAACTTGGCAAATTGCAGAGCTACAATCCCACCCGATTTCTATGATAATTGTTATTTACTATCATCGAAGATTATTTAAGCAATTCCCGTGACTCTCCCCTAAAGCGCCTTCTTGGATTTACAATTTGCAGTTTGCTGATCAGTGACTCTCTGGGCTTCATCTTATTTGGAAGACGCCTGCCCAGAGCCAAGAGAAGAGAATCACCGCAGCAAAACACGGGTGCGGAGGCAGGACCCCAAGTATGCTCTGTCTCGTCTTTCCTTGCTCACAGGCAGCTGTGTTTCAGCCATTTTTTTTTTCCTCCTGGAAAATGGTGGCCAAACCTCAGGCCAGAAAGTGGACGGGAAAATTTCTAAGGCAGAGAACTGGCTAGAACGTGCAAGACAGTTTCTAGGTTTGGAAAACAAGAAGCCTGGACTCCTGGATACGGGCTGCACGGTAATCAGGAGCTGTGTCCTGCCAAGGAGCCAAAATTGTTTTCTTCCTGACTTCTCAAAAGGCGTGAAATATGCTTACATAAGGCTCTCTTTGCTCATGAATTTGCTCTCTGTTAATTTTCCTCATATGCATCAGCAATACTGACATTGTTTGGACACTGGGTTTTTAATACTGCCCCTTTCTCTTTTCATAAGTCTTTTTCTCCTCCTTTCAGCATCCAGGCTTAGGGCAACAGCCTCCAGCATCAGTTCAGTTCAGTTCAGTCACTCCGTCGTGTCCAACATTTTGTGACCCCGTGGACTGCAGCATGCCAGGCTTCCGTGTCCATCACCAACTCCCGAAGTGTACCCAAACTCATGTCCACTTAGTCGGTGATGCCATCCAACCGTCTCATCCTCTGTCATCCCCTTCTCCTCCCGCCCTCAATCTTCCCCAGCGTCAGGGTCTTTTCTAATGAGTCTGCTCTTCATATCAGGTGGCCAAAGTATTGGAGTTTCGGCTTCAACATCAGTCCTTCAAATGAACACTCAGGACTGATCTCCTTTAGGATGGACTGGTTGGATCTCCTTTCAGTCCAAGGGACTCTCAAGAGTCTTCTCCAACACCACAGTTCAAAAGCATCAGTTCTTCAGCGCTCAGCTTTCTTCATACTCCAACTCTCACATCCATACATGACCACTGGAAAAACCATATCTTTGACTAGACGGACCTTTATTGGGCAAGTAATGACTCCGCTTTTTGATATGCTATCTAGGTTGGTCATAACTTTCCTTCCAAGGAGTAACTGTCTTTTAATTTCATGGCTGCAGTCACCATCTGCAGTGATTTTGGAGCCCCCCAAAATAGTCTCTCATTGTTTCCACTGTTTCCCCATCTATTTGCCATGAAGTGATGGGACCAGATGCCATGATCTTAGTTTTCTGAATGTTGAGTTTTAAGCCAATTTTTTCCCTCTCCTCTTTCACTTTCATCAAGAGACTCTTTAGTTCTTCTTCACTTTCTGCCATAAAGATGGTGTCATCTGCATATCTGAGGTTATTGATATTTCTCCCAGCAATCTTGCTTCCAGCTCGGGCTTCATCCAACCCAGCATTTCTCATGATGTACTCTGCATATAAGTTAAATAAGCAGGATGACAATATACAACCTTGACACACTCCTTTCCCAATTTGGAACCAGTCTGTTGTTCCATGTCCAGTTCTAACTGTTGCTTCTTGACCTGCATACAGATTTCTCAAGAGGCAGGTCAGGTGGTCTGGTATTCCCATCTCTAAGAATTTTGCACAGTTGGTTGTGCTCCACACAGTCAAAGGCTTTGGCATAGTCAAGAAAGCAGAGATAGATGTTTTTCTGGAACTCTCTTGCTTTTTTGATGATCCAACGGATGTTGGCAATCTGATCTCTGGTTCCTCTGGCTTTTCTAAATCCAGCTTGAACATCTGGAAGTTCATGGTTCGTGTACTGTTGAAGCCTGGCTTGGAGAATTTTAAGCATTACTTTACTAGCGTGTGAGATAAGTGCAATTGTGCAGTAGTTTGTAGTTTGAGCATTCTTTGGCATTGCCTTTCTTTGGGATTGAAATGAAAACTGACCTTTTCCAGTCCTGTGGCCACTGCTGAGTTTTCCAAATTTGCTAGCATAAAGCCTCCAGCATCACTGGTGGCTTTTGAACCTTGCCGATTTCTCCCAGCTCCCTCTTCCTAGGCAATTGCTAGATAGGCCTCTAGTCTTCCCATTCACAAGCCACTATAGTATTTGCAGTAGCTTTTATTGCATTCTTGGCATATAGGACACAACTTTTGAGCTCAAATTCAATCATTTTGGATACTGATTATGTCTTAAAAATATACAAACCACCTCAGAGATCCATAAAGAAAATTATCAGGAATGCTTCAGTGCTTGCCTTCCTAATTTGCCACCAGTTGAGGTCATTGATAAAAAAACATAAATATAAACAAAAAAATCTTGAGCTAGACTACTTTTTAAACACAACTTTCTAAAAAGAAGCCAATTTTGTCTGCTTGCCATTTGATCAATACTCCCACAAGACCTACATTATCAGAACTGCAAGAAGGTGGTAAAACGGTTAAACTATGACAGAGACTGACTTTGCAAAGCATTAGGATCCTGCTGGATATCCATTTTTTGAATAACTCAAAAACAATGGGGTCAAACCGAAAGCCTGGAAATGTTTCAAGAGCTGTTCTTTTGTTTTGATTTTTGAGCCATATAATTTCAAGAGGAGTCAAGTATGGTGATTTCATAGGAACATTTTCTATAAATTTCTTATCAACCTCAAAAAAGTCTCATTTAATGTTAACTACGTTTCTTTGGGGAAAAAAATCTGGAACAAAAACTGCTTATACCTTCTTGGGTACATCTACTTCCATGTAATAGCAAAATAGCAGCTGGCATTTATTGAGCATTTACTGCATAGGCACTGGGTTTAACTCTTTGTAGGCAAGATATTTATTCCTACAGCACTTCCAGGAGACGTGGAGCTACTGATACCTCAGTTTTACAGAGGAAGACTCTGAGCCCTGATGAGTCAGATACCACATTCAGGATCATATAGCTATGAGGCAGTGGGTGCAGTTCAAAGTGAACCCAGTCTAATTCCAGGCCACAGGACAGTGAACCATCAAGTAGGCAACGAGGTACCTGAATAAACTGAACAAATAAGAGTACACAGTTCTTCCATTTCCCTTTTTAAAACTGCACAATTCCTCCCCCTCTATAATTTTAGAAGAGGATGACATTCAGAATAAGGCTTTCTTTCCATTTTTGTGCTTCGGAGTATCCAAATTGACTCCATCCTAATCTTTAAAATGTCTACATTTCACACCAGGAAAGACAGTCAGAGAAGGGAACGTTTTATTCCCAAGTGACATTCTGGGTTTAAATATCCTTTGCAACAGTTTTGTTTTGAAAGATTTCAGTGGTTACATATGAACCAGCCAGATGTCAATGATGAGTCTACCATGTACAATATTCCCCAGAGACTAAAATAGTCCTTGCCGATGAGAGTATTTGGAAATACCACACACGCCATTGGACCTGTCGCATCCCTAAGTGTCCGTGTCAGCACGTTTGAAACAACAGATGTTCTAGGCTCTCACTGTTCCTTTTGAATAACAAAATGACTTGTGAAGAGCTTCCCCTCACAGCAGTTTCCAGAAGAATCGGCTCATCTCAACTTCCAAAAGGAGCACCAGACACGGTGCGGGGCTCTGGATTCCGCCTGCGGCTCCAGGCAGGTTTCTGCAGGCATTTGCCTAGGATGCTGTCAAGAGTTGGTCCCAGTCAGGCAGTGCTCCTGACAGAAGGGGATTAACCAGGAGGAACTTCCTAGGGGCAGGAATACCTCTCCGAGACACAGACAGGTAGGTGGGATCTGTGCTCAAAAATAACTCAGTGATGGGAACAGCAGAAAACACAATGGCCGAGCAGAGCAGACGGAAGGACAGTTTCCTAGAAAATGCACAGCAAGTGATAAAAATTGACATGTACACAGCAGGGGTCCAGAAAGAGACCCAGGGTTGCATTTTGAATTCCCTCAAGGGAGGAGAGGGGACATTTCTCAAAGCCAGATCCTACAAGACAAGGGAAGATGACGTTCAACATAAATGAACGTGGAACTGTGGTCTGAATTGCAAGGTCAGCCATCGTGCTGACGATCACCAATTCCTTGTGTCTACAAGTGCTCTGCAGTTTCCAAAGCCTCACTAAGGGCACTGTGCCATATGATTGGTTAGAAACTTGGGACTAGAAAGTGGAATCAGGTCTTGAATCCTGAAAAGGGAATAGAACAAAAATGGGAACAAAATGAAAGGTGATTTCAAGTTCTCCTCCCCAAAACTAAAGGCATGGGAAAGGAAAGGGTAAAACAGCTTAAAGTAAAAAGAATCCCCAAGCCTGACAAGAGACAAGACATCATGAAGATAAATGCAGACACAAGTTACTCTGTCTGCCGCATTGTCTCACAATGCTGAGAAGCGTCAGATAGTTCTAATTTTTCTCAGGCAGAAGACCCACATTCTAGACTTGGCTTAATCAGTGAGCAACTAGGAGCCTTTGGACATGTTATTTACCACCAGGAGCCAATGATTCCTTATCTACAAAACAGGAGTATGGGATCTGCTTTCCACCACATACTCAAATTCATGTAAGGTATTGCTTGGCATTTAGGAAGCGTGCAAAAATGTTAGCTTACAATGACATCATATTCCTTTCAGGCAATCACCTATGAATGTTATTCCACACAACAAATTCATGTCCAAGATCTCCATGAGTTAGATGTTGTCCTAACTCTACGGTGAAAAAAAAAAAAAAAAATTGAACGCTCAGTTTGTGGACCTGTCATTAGAGAAAAAGTCTTCAAACTTCTGATCCCTGGATCTTTTCACTGGGGAAAATAAATCACTTGAGCCATGCGTTCCATGTCACACAGTTAGAAAGGAGGCGAGAGACACCATTGTGCTTTATTACCTGTGAAAACTAAAAACTTCTGGCTTTCTTCCACCGTCTATCCACTGTTGCTAACCAGTGACTATTACTCATTTTCAGATAAATATGTAAACAGAGTTCTGCCAATAAGGAAAGATAAATCTTTGAGTCACAGCACGGTAAAATCACTGCTTTACCTTTATGGTAAAAACAGAAGTTTGACTCCACATAATGATCTGGAAACTAATTTCGGTTTTGGTTTATGAACACTTGACTAGGCAGGTCACGCTGTTCATTTACACTCAACTTAGTTATAGTTGAGAGGTGGGACCAGGGAAAAGAGCAATTCAGCAAGCATTTCTTCTCCTTTCACTGCTAGGAAATTGCTATATATAATCACATAGCCAGAGGGCAGAGCTTAGTACCTAAGCTTCAGGTTTGCTTTGCCTAGGCTGCTTTAAGCCTCAAGTTCAAATCCCAGCAGAGACCATATGACTCTGCATCTCCTTGAGTTTGATCAATTACATTTCATAGATTTCTTATTATGTGAGAGACTCAAATAGGGCTTTATAACCCAAATCCGGTTTATCTTAGGGAGACTCTAAACATCTTGGACTTTTTATTTATCTAAGTATTGAATTTCAGGCTTACTCTCTCTAACACCTTCCCAGCACTTAGGAAATTACGTGAAAACTTTTAATGAAGATGAGAATGTTTCAGTGGAGTCATGAGTTATAATATTTATATAAGTGATCTGCCAGTACTGGTAAAGGAAGGGGTGCAGAAGAAATGCAGTCAGGGAAAATAAAGATGAATTCAACATACAAAGTGAGAGTAAGCACCATTAGTAGTATGCTGTTATTTACCATAGTAAATGACTGCTATGTGCATGACACTTAATGTGAGTGATCTCATTTAAGCCTCATGGCTCCTCTAGAAGGTATTTTTATCCCCAGTTGACAGAGAATTCTCAATGCCCTGTGCAAAGTCACATGAGCTGAAATAGGAGAGCTGGAATTTAGATACAGGTGTGTCTGATTCCAAGCCCATGATGTTCCATTTATCTAGCCTGCCATAGAATCACTATATGCCTCATTAGAAAATAAGAATGACATGCATGAAAGGGATCAGAAATGGAGCTGAAAAGCGAAAGCCCAAATTAGGAAGGCAGCCAGATCCGGGGACTCAAGAAGAAAACTTGGGTCAAACTGTCCTCATTTTATATCAAGATTGTCCTTAAAGAGCTGGTGGCGGATCTTCCCACTCATGCCGGGCCTCTTCCACATGGTGAGTAGGCAGGCTCACAGGCACGGTCTCCAGAAGAGCCCAGCGTGGGTGGGTGCCAGGATTTAATACCCTTTCAAAATGTCACAGATAAAGTTCTTCCACCTAGTACAGTGACACTCTGCTGTGATGCATGGCCTGGGGGGCTGGGGCCTCAGAAGTCATATTTCCATCTGGGAGGATACTCTGTGTCTTCTGCTTTGTCCAGCCAACTCCCTAGGTTTCTGTATTCTTTGCTCTTGAAGAAACATTTCATCCTCTGTTTGACATTCTTGTTGGGAGTTTTGTAGTGCAGACTACACTTTTTGTAGTGTAGGGAGGAAGTCACGGGCAAGATCAGCTCTGCTCCCATGCTTTCCAGCAAAGGGGAATCTCTGGGTGCCATTCACTAATACCATTCACTAATAGCCAGGGACAGAAACAGGGAAAAACTGAAGGGTGGACATGTAAATAATCATATCAGTTGCAGACAAGTTGGGTTTGAATTGCCTTGATTCATCAAGGTGAAGAAACATGCAAGTGGAGAAACAGGGTAGAAATTTCGATATGTGGGTCTGAAGTGGATGAGAGGTTCAGAACTGGAGACCTATACTGGCACTCATCAATATGTAGGAGGTACTTAAAGCCACAGAGAGGACAAGCTCTCCAAGGACAGAATATAAGGAAAGAAAAGCAGTGGGTCCAAGCAGAATGCTAGCTCCCCAAGTGGGGAGGGGAAGAGAGACAGAATTGAGAGCCACAGAGGCTCCTGGAACCAGAAGAGCACAGCAATGGTGGGTTCAAGGTTGAGGGGCAGCATTTCCCAAACGGTATTCCTGGTATTTTAATAAGATGAGTTTTACAGATTAACACTGGCTTGCTAATTTGCAGTGCAAGTCTTTAAAGATGATAATAGTATGTAAAGCTTTCTAAAATTAACTGACCATGGAACTCATTTTATATAAAACCTATTCATATTCCCCAAGACTAATGTTTGTTGGAGCATATTTTGAGGAAACCTGGGGTGAGTTCCCCCAATACAAGAAACTGCCTGTGATTTCAGTACCACAGGGAGATCCAGTGTACGAAAACTCAATAAGGGCTACATTTTGACAAACAGCAAGTCATCGATCACCTTTATCAGAGCAATTTTAGTGGAGCAGTAGGACGGGACAAGACAGGATTAACTAATAAATAACATGTGAGGATGTAAAAACCACTGCATGTTGATGACTCTTCCAAGAGACTTGGGTTTCAAAGGAAAAACACCCAGGATAGGACAGTTTCAGGATGCTGGAGCTTTGTACACATTTATAGGCTGGAAGGGAAAACCAAAGAGAGAGAAGCCAAAAACACATGGGGGTGTGAGAACGGGGCACAACGGACAAGCTGGAGCAAGGGACTGAAGATCTGGAAAGAAACCTGACTTAAGATAGATAGATAATATGGGATGAGGAGTTCCCATAAAAGAAACCATCTCAGAGAAGACACAGGAGGAAGAGCTCGGTACTCCCTGTGAGGACCAGGCAGGACTCCTTGTAAGGGGTAGCCTCTGATTCGGAAGAGGTAGCCTCTTCTTCAAAGAAGCAGAGGGAAAAAAGGCATGCAGGAAACGAAAGCCACACCAAAGACCAGAGTCAGAAGGAAAGGTGTGGAGTCACTGAGGGGCAGAGGGAACCCTGGAAGGACACCTGGGGCTGGGATCCTGGCGCTCTTCATTTGCAGCTCAGTCTCCTATTGGATGTCACTGGTTCCACGGCATGGGGTGGCTCATTGAATGCAGGATCCTTAACGACTACCCTCTCCATCCGTCTGTTCATCTGTAAGTCGAGGCCCTGTTTTATTACTTGATTCCCAAGCTCTAAAGAGACACACCTCAAGTTTTCTATGAAAAAGAAAAGGAGAGTGAAGAAACACATAGCTGACTTGGTGAACTGAAGAGAATAAGTAGACAAAACCAACTAAAACCTCGGGAGTGAAAAAGCCGCACGTGGTGCACTTTGCTAATGCAGATCTAGGAGCTGAATCAAATGACCGATGCAGGAACAGAATCTGGAGAGGGAAGAGTCACAGACCAAACAGGATGAAAGCTTCCACCCTGTTGGAACGATATCTTTTTTCTAAATGAGAAAGTGGGTGCGTTCTTGATGATTACTGTTTACCACCTACAAGTATGGAATGATCAGTATTTTGGGTCACAGTTTGAAAAACAATGATTTTAAGAGGCTTTCTTGTCTGTGCAGTTTGAACCAAGGACTTGCTAGTTAGCTCCTGTTTTTAGAGAAGACATGAATACTGAGGTTTGGATGTATTCAGAAGACATTTCAGCAAAACATTTCTGTTCTCAGCAGATGGCATAAACAGAACCTTCTCAGCTGTTTTCTTCTAAACATTACATTTCAATCCTTTAGCTAAAGTCATATTAAAAATAATAGCAGAAATGGAAACTATGTTGCTTTAATCAGAAGCCTGCCTCACTCAGTTGCTTGATGAAATTTCATTGTTAGTCTCTGTTAGCAGCTGGGGAAAGTTGTTTCCCACCCCAAACAAGTATTTAAACAATAATTATTAATTAGGTGGCAAATAGGTAATCTATGACATGAGCATCGACCAACACCCTATTGAAAACAGGACCATTACATGTGTGTATCTTTCATTGGAAGGACAGGGTGGCAGAGGATGAGATCATAGACTCATAGACTCATAGCATCATAGACTATGCTATGACATCATAGCATCATAGACTCAATGGACATGAATCTGAGCAATCTCCGGGAGATAGTGATGGACAAGGAAACCTGGTGTGCTGCAGCCCATAGGGTTGCAGAGTTGGACATGACTGAGCAACTGAACAACAACAACAACAAAGGGTAAACATCCCCATTTATGTGGGAAAATCTTATATAAATAGACCTCAAGTAACTACATATTACTTCAGACGTACAACTGAAGGGAATGCATTTCTACTTGATGTATGTTCTGAGGCAAAGAACTACAGAGAGCATCTTTCCTTTCTGGGTAGAGTGAAGGAAAGAGTGTGCCTATAAGTGAATGTGTGAGTGAGAGAGAGACAGACAGACAGAAAGACACAGCATGGAATACTGCGGGGGTTTCAGTATGTGAGGCAAAATAGGAATGTCGGTAGTTTGTTCCTTATTATTACAAAAACCAAGGGCATAGACTGGTTCATCTACAGGCCATGATTTTGCTCATCTTTATTTATTTTTTTTCTTTTTTAAAAATTTGATGTACACCATTTTAAAAGTATTTATTGAATTTGTTACAATATTGTTTCTGCTTCACATTTTGATTGTTTAGCCACAAGGCATGTGGGACCTTAGCTCTCCAACCAGGCAGCAAATCCGTAACCCCTGCATTGGAAGGCAAAGTCTTAACCTTACTGGACAGCCTGTGTTGCACATCTTAACAGCTAAATCTCCACTTCACATAAGATAATGCACCTTCCTGAAACACGGGAAGCCCCTGCAAGTCACGGTTCTTAGAAACACCTCCCTGTTTCTATTCCCTGGAATGCCTACCCCTAGCCTGCAACTTACTGGATTTTGTTTCATGCCTTTCGGGGTTCACCCAAGTCTCACATTTTGAAACTGTCTCTGAATCCATCTGTCATTGTAATCATAATTTTAGCGGTTCTTCCTCTCAGAAAAAACAAGCTCTTTGTTCATCACCTTTGTGTATTATTAGAACTGTCTAATGTATTTTCATTCTGAACAAGGACCAAAAAAAAAAAAATTGTCTTTCATTCTTTAAGTCATTATCTTGCTATTAATTTGAACTCCAGTCATTAGAAGTGTATCTCCTTAACTACACAATTAGCAACTTCATCAGTTTCCATAAGGGCCTGACCTTTAATCTATGTATTCTTCACCAAGAAAAGTAATACTGAACAGTCAGCAACTGCCCCACTCTGATGCCTGAATGGCTTTTATCACATTTTAAGCAAAAGCCATGGATAGGTTGTCATTTTGTGACACATTATTTTCAGCCTAAAGGAACAGGGTGTGAAGAGCCCTACAATTAGAATACAATACGCCTGCACCATCACAGGAACTTCTGCATTAGTTAAGCTTTTCAAAAGTCATCTAAAAGAACTCCTGAGCCCCGTGCACCCACACCTCCCACAAACAGCCTCCAAAAGACAAAAGTCATTGGGTTTTGAGAACTGTAAACTCTCATTTATCCAATTCAACATCAGAAATCAGAAAGCAAATTATTTACATAATTTAAAATACAGCATGATACATGTATATTTAACTTTGGGAATATCGCTAGGTGGCAGCTGGTATTCTAAACATCATCGCGCGTTCCAGCCAGTGGAATGGAACACAGATTATTTATAAAATGAAAAATTAGGTGCTCCACATTTAAAGGCCAAGACTTTTTTTCTAGGTCAAAAGAATGAAAATTTTAGCCATCAAAATTAAAAAAAAGAGATGCATTTCCAATTCTTGACTATGAAGTAGCAATTATTCACTTGGTGCTTTTTCCAGCCTCCCCCTCCCCCATCCTCCCCCCTCCCTCTGGCAGTAGGCTACGTGGCATTTTGTTGCCCTTTCATTAAGCACTGAGAGAAAAATGAGGCCAAGGCAGATCATTTTGCTCCTCTTCCCAGCTCTTAAGACCAGTCCGGAGGGACAGACAGGCTGAAACTGTAGGCTTAAAGTAAAATTTTCAGATCATGGCAGATTTTAATGGTCTCTGCTCTCTACTTTCAAAGTATTGAAGATAATGAAGCATTTTTCTTTTCTTTTTTTTTGACTTTAATAACCATTCCCATTGCAAAGTACAACTTTTCATTGACCCAGGACGCTCTGGCTATTGGTATATGTGAAGGAAACACACCGGACAGAAAGCCCAGGAGAGGGGCCACAAGTGACCAAGGGTCCCCAGAGGCCAGGCTCTGAGGTCCACTTGCATGTGTGTGCTCCAGATAACACTTCACGCTGTCTGTTCCCAGCCACAGACTGAGCACAGGAGGACTGTCAAGGCAGGTCTGTTCCTGGGAGACACGGGACAGCTCTGGGAGGCAAGTTCACTCAAAGACCACCCAGAGCTTCCATGTGGGTCTGGGACGCTTTCACCAATCTTGCCTTCCCTCGGGGTTGGGCATGCACTGCAGGTGGGCCACTCTCTCAGCCTTTTCTGGCTCCTTCCCATTTTCTCCTGATGAAATCCTGGCAACATGTCTCCTACGTCTCCTGCACTGGGAGGCACGTTCTTTACCACTAGCGCTACGTGGGAAGCCTGTCCCCCCCCGCTCCGCTGACACACACGAAGGATGGGCAGCTCTCTCTGGACTCAACAGCTCCGGTGTGCTGTGCTATCGATCCGGTTATGGAAGAAAGGCACCTTGAGCTCCCCTTATCACTGGCTGACAAACGGAGAGGGCACCTGTAATTTGTGAGTCGGCTATAGTGGAGCTGTGGATACGCCCATAATGCTGTGCGCGGTGAGCATCACCTGGACGGGCCAAAGAACTCAACGTGTCCAAAACAGAATATCCACCCCTTCCTCGCTGCTATTCTATCTGGGTACCCTCTTCAGCTGGCAGTGATATAAAGCTATACCCCTAAACTTGTCCGCTTAGAAACCCAGGGTTAAGACCTGTGGTACTATTAGAACTATCTTCGGGAGAATTATGAGTTAGACATTTGCTAGGATTGCTTCTCACAATTCTTCTGTGGCAAAACACATTCTAAGTTCCAAATACAACAGACCCCAAATAAATGGTGGAATATGATCCATTCATAAGTTGGGTAATAGCTGTGCTAATGATGTGGGATATATCTTCATTTTGAAAATTATCATTATCATTAATCAGAGTTATTCACTCATATAGCTTGATATATTTGCAGCTCAGCTGGATTTCTTTTAGGTCTTTTGTGGGTTTAGTAGTAAGTTCCTGATGACATTTGTTTCTATGAATAATGTGGCTTTGTGCTCTTAAAGGGCTTCCCAACTAGACATTGGTAGAAATCTTAAATATCATCAAATAAAATTTGGAGGCAACTTTACACCTGAATCTAATGCAATGATCCTCAAAGTGTGGTCTCAGGACCTGTAGCATCAGCATCATCTGGGAATTATTAGAAATGCAAATTATTAGCCTGACTCTATACCTCCTAAATCAGAATCTCTTGGGGTGGAGCCTAGAATTGTGTTTCTAGGTGATTCTGATCCAGGATCAAGTTCAGAAACCACTGCTTCCTCTATCTACTGTCTTCAGGCTGGGATTATATTGCAGAGAAGGCAATGGCACCCCACTCCAGTACTCTTGCCTGGAAAATCCCATGGACAGAGGAGCCTGGTGGGTTGCAGTGCATGGGGTCGCTAGGAGTCGGACACGACTGAGCGACTTCACTTTCACTTTTCACTTTCATGCACTGGAGAAGGAAATGGCAACCCACTCCAGTATCCTTGCCTGGAGAGTCCCAGGGACGGGGGAGCCTGGTGGGCTGCCATCTATGGGGTCACACAGAGTCGGACACGACTGAAGCTATTATATTAGATCGGTTAAAAAGTTCGTTTGGGTTTTTCTGTAACATCTTATGGAAAAACCCAAATGAACTTTTTAGCCAACCCAATATCAATCATGGGTCAATTAAACTGTTTTAAATGTCCTATATGTAATAATCCCTGTAGAGAGTACAAAAGTGACTCCAAGAATGAGTTTCATTAAAAGTTTCCAATCAAATTGGGGAAACTCACACACATGACGTTAACAGAAAACTAATAAGATAATAAAAAATGAAATGTGTGCAAATCAAATGAGTGAGTGGAAGCTGCTCAGTCATGTCTGACTCCTTGCAACCCCATGGACTATATACAGTTCGTGGAATTCTCCAGGCCAGAATACTGAAGTGGGCAGCCATTCCCTTCTCCAGGAGATCTTCCCAACCCAGGGATTGAACCCAGGTCTCCTGCATTGTAGGAGGATTCTTTATCAGCTGAGCCACGAGGGAAGCCCAGTCAAATGATACCAAAGTGAGGAGAATCAGAAATTAACACAACATTGTAAATCAACTCTACATCAATAAAATAAAGAAAAAAACAGACTTGTGGTTACCAAGCGGGAGGATGGGAACGGGAGGAACGGATTGGGAATCTGAGATTATGAGATGAGAACTACAATATTATATAGGCAATGGATAAGCAATAAGGTCCTGGGAACTTCCCTGTGGCTAAGACTCTTCACTCCTAACGCAGGGTCCTGGGTTCAAGCCTTGGTCAGGGAACTAGGGTGCCCATGCTGCAGCTAAGACTTCATATGCCACAAGGAAGACTGAAGATCCTGAATGCCTCAACTAAGACCCAGCCAAATAAATAAATATTTAAAAAAGTATTAAAAAGGAAACAAAGTCCTGCTCTATTATAGCACAGGAAACTATGTTCAATGTCCTGTGATAAACAGTAATTAAAAAGAATATGAAAAGGTATATACACTTGTACGTGAATCACTTTGCTATACAGCAGAAATTAACAGTATCGCAAATCAACTATGCTTCAGTAAAATAAATGTAAAAAAGAGAGGGGGACCATATTTACTGTACTTTACCTATATTGGATATGATTCAATATTTGCCTATGAATATATATTTATTGATGGAAAGGTAGGAGATTCTTCTAGTAAAAAGAGAAAAGTAGCAACAACCTTTTTTCCTGGACCCCAAGAATAGGGTTAGAGGCAAATTTAATTGTGTCTCTAAATATACTTTGCTTTCATCATCAAAGATAATGACGGCTCCACAGTCTTTCTCAGTAAACCATGCCAGCATCTTACCACTGTGAAAGCTGAAAGTTTTTTCATGCCCAGCTAAAATCTTTCCATATCAACCAGAAAAATAAAAAGGTTCTTCACAGCTAATTCATAATTGACACTGCGAGACAGTAGGATGGAAAAACATTTTGTAAAGTCCGAAATGTTATACAAAACGTATATATCTGTTATTATTGTAATTATTTTTATTGTTTGATGTAAAGAGTTGGACTGCTTCTGCATGAGACTCTTAATGATTTTGTTGATTCTCAAATGACAATATGAGAAGGGAAGGTTCACATTCAGCTTAAAATTTTAAAAAATCTATTTTCTTATTCCTTCTGTAGATGTGTCTGAAAACGTACAACAGACAAATCAAAAGCCCCAGGCTTTCTTTTGCTCTTCAGATGATATTTTTTTAAGTCGCTGAAATGACATAAAATCAAATCCCTTTGAAAGGTGGATGGCCTCACATATAATTCTATTAGACCTGATTCTAAAACTGAAAAAGGAATAATTTGCTCACTTTCGATGATCATTAATTCTTTTACGTTACAAAAGTACCATTTAGTAAATTACCTTTTCTGGGGCACCAAATGACATCATAAAGAGTTGAAATGTTAAATCACCTTCAAAAGTGGTCAGTTTACCCCCTAATCAGTGATAAGATCCATCCAAATAACTTTTTTTTTCAGTGCTGGAGTCTGATATACATAAAGCACTATTACAGACACTGCTAAGTTCATCCTGAACACCGTAGTCAGGGTGGAGGAAGGGGGAGCCCTGAGGAAAGATTTTAGAATTTCCCTAGTAACTAAGTAAAGGAATGCTACAGTTTCCAAATTTTTGAATCATAAAATTGTTCAATAGCTACAAAGTCATATTATCCAAATGCTGCTATTTCTCTTCTGTTGGCCAGGCTTTGAGATGCTAAGAAAGATATCTAGTCTCATATCTCCTTGATTCTAACTTATGCTTTCAGGCTGAGTGGGAGCATATGGTTTTAGATTTTAGAGTTTGGTCTAAGGGAGAATCTGCTGATTTTTTTTTTTTTTGACAACTGTGAACTTGGTAGGAAGTCAATAGCCTTGTTCATGAAGAGTCTGCAGGGGGTAGGTATGTATACTAGAACGGGAAAGGTTGAGATTTCGCTGCTACATTGAGATTGGGCTCCCTGTGCTCAGGGTGACAATATTAGGAAGATAAATTCCCTCCTTCACCTTCAATGGACACTTTTACCTCTTCCTGCAACCTTCACTCTGATGTCAATTTAGCACTCTTACCCCAAAGTCATAAATTAAGTCCTGGTCATGAACTACCTTATCATTTTCCAACAAACCAATGACTAACAGCTCCCCCAAGAGTAATAATTCATCAATAAAAACACATGTACCGGACTTCTCTAGTGGTCCAGTGGTTGAGAATCTGCCTGCCAATGCCAGGGACATGGGTTCGACCCTTGGCCCAGGAAGATCCTACATTCTGAGGGGCGACTAAGCCCATGCACCACTGAGCCTGTGCTCCAAAGTCCTTGAGCTGCAGCTACTGAGCCTTCGTGCCACAGCTACTGAAGCCTGAGTGTATAGAACCTGTGCTCTGCAACAAGAGACCCACCACACTGAAAAGCCCATGCACTACAATTACAGAGTAGCCCCCGCTTGCCACAGCTGGAGAAAGCCCACATGCAGCAAGGAAGACCCAGCACAGCCAAAAATTAATAATGATTTAAAATAAACACATATCGGATATAATGCACCTGTAATTAGGTCCATAAGTAGAGGAACAAGGCAGAGATTTCACACTGTCAGGTAAAAGCTAGCCAGGGTGGGTCCTGCTCCCATCCTTCACGTAAGGGTCTCCAGTTTTCAGCCTGTACATACATATCTGACAAATTTCAAGGAAGAGCTCTAATCCTCATTGGCAAGAAATGTTAAAGACTCCCATTAAGGGGACAAAATTGAAGATGACAACTTCAAGTGTGGAAGGGAAGGGACATTTTTTTTCCAGTGTAGACTAAAACAGAGTTTACTCATTGAAAAGATGAGGATCAGAAGGCTGGGCAACAGCGAGGAGCTGCCTGTGGAAGGAGCCAAGTGTCTGCATGACCTCTGGAGGGCTTGGAAGAAATATCCGATTATGTCTCCTCCTCTTCTCCTATCATCTCCCTCCTCCCTCCCCTGCCTTCCTCGGTCTGAAAAGTGAAAGACTCTTTGGGAACCCAAGGACTGTAGCCCGCTGAGCTCCTCTGTCTATGGGATTCTCCAGGCAAGAATACTGGAGTGGGTTGCCCTGCCTTTCTCCAGGGGATCTTCCTGACCCAGGGATCGAACCTGGGTCTCCTGCCTTGCAGGCAGATTCTTTAACGTCTCAGCCACCAGGGGAGCCCCCTCCTCATTCTAAGTTGTTGAAAAAGAGATTTCTTGTGAAGGTATATTTTCTCTGTTACTTCAAGCATGGCAGCCTCTTTGGGCAGAACGATGAGTCTGTCCTACAGCAATCAGTGGTTCCGAGAACCCTTCAAAGCCTGTGTGTGATGATTGAAAGAGGAGTCAGAGCCAGGCGGAGAGAGTGGTAATGAGCATCTCTCTTGTTTCTCCTGAAACCTTCATCAAGTGGATCCATGGGGCCTGTGCATTGAGAAGGGGGGAGAAGAAAGAGCCTTTTCTAATTTTAGATTAAATTTTTGTTTTTCATCCATATTTGATTGGGGGAAAAAAAAAAAAAAGATCTAAGGGGAAAAAAAGAAAAGAAAGTATACCCAGGAAGGCAGTGAAATATTCTCTTAAAAGTCCCAAGTTGAATAATGTGCAAAATATTTTTCAAACATCTTAAAAAAAAAAATAACCCTAAAACCAAAACAAAATCTTTGGTGTTGGTGCCACCATTGTTTAATTAGTCACATGAAGAAATTTACCTGAATGGGAATGTCACACATTCCTTCTTTAACACGATAACATTCCCCAATATATTTTTAGTTTTTGTCTTCAAGAAGTCAATATAACAAACTATAAATACACAGTGTAATCTTCTGCCAATAAAACGAGGTCAGCTTTCCTTTGGGTCTCTTTTAAACCTTGAGATCATTAAGTCCAAATCCCCTCACCTACTTGAAGAACTTACCTCTTCTCTATTTTGGGGGTGGGATGGGGCGGGGAACAGAGGAATTTCAGTTCCAAATGAAACTCTTTGGCCTTCTTCAGGCCTAAAAATATTCCTTATAAGAGGGATTATTTTGGAATCCAAATTCCATTGAGGAGCTGGGGGCTGTGCTCAAGACATAGGAAGAGATATCAGAGCAATGAAAAAGATTCTTTTTATGCCATTAGCCAGAGAATGCCAAGCTTTGAGATCCTTAGGAGCAGCTAGTTATCTGGCTGAGGGCACAACCAGTTACAATACCTCCCTCTAAAATGTGCCTTCTGTAGTTCAGTCTATAAAGTTAATGCCCAATTAAAAAAAAAAAAGGAGGCAGATTCTAACGCACGCCTATTAAGTTCCCCATAAAAAATAAGAAACACCTAACTCTGCCTTGAGCAAAAACAACCAGCCAGATGTAACAAGAAGTCTCTGCTAGGAAATGGGATATTGTGTCAAATCAAACACTCAGTTTAATAGAGTATCACCAAAAATACTAGGTATGTATTAGCAATTTGCAAGAAATGGAACACAATAGAATACTATTAATGCTAAAACAACATATTTTAATCTTTCTCTGATGATTCAACGTGTTTCAAAATATTTCATTGCCTCTAGGTCACCATTCTGAATCTCAATTTTCACTGCGCCCAGTGAAGCATGGTTGTATCAATTAAACAGAGGTTTCCATTTGACAGGCTGTTCTACCAACTAGCTTTAAGAACACAGGCATAGTTCGACAATATTGTGGGTTTGGTTCCAGACGACTGTGATAAAGTGAATGTTGCAATAAAGTGAGTCCCACAAAATTTTTGGCTTCCTAGTGCATATAAAAGTTATGTTTGTACTGCTGCTGCTACTGCCGCTAAGTCACTTCAGTCGTGTCCGACTCTGTGTGGACACTGATCTATTAAGCGTATAATGTGTGCTTAGTCGCTCAGTCATGTCCGACTCTTGCGACCCTGTAGACTGTAGCCTGCCAGGCTCCTCTATCCGTGGGATTCTCCAGGCAAGAATACTGGAGTGGGTTGCCATTCCCTTCTCCAAGTGTATGTAATAACAGTATGTAAAACAATGCACATACTTTAGCTTTAAAATACATTATTGCTAAAAACAAAACAAAACATAATCTGACAAGTCGCCGCAGACATTCAATCTGTAAAAAATTGCAGAATAAAGCCACATGCAAAAACTAGGTCTGCCTGCATATTGCTTCTACTGGGTGGGTACTAACATGAATTCTAATCAGTTGGATTTTTTGCATTACATGGTGGTTCACTGGTTCAATGCCTCAAAGGGTACTGGCTTCAAGTGGTTTGAAAGATAAAGTTTTGGGGAAGGAAGATTCAGACACTACACATTAGGAGGAATGGAGAGAGAAGGAAAAGCTCCTTGCGTTCATTCTCCCACCACTGTTCTTACAGCCTTTTATCAGAAAGGTTTCCAGTTGCCAACATCTCCTGCTTCTAGAGCCCCATGATCCCTAAGGAGGAGTGTGCCACTGGCTGAAAAGTCTGCTAAGAAGTTCATTATCTGGCTATGAAATCCAGCTGCAGTTTAAAGCCATCCTGAGTGGCTGGAGAGTTTTGGAACCTGTAGCCAGAATCCTGACAGCTTCATGTGTATGCTGATAACCATAGACTTGGAATAAAGACGTGTTGATGCTAATCCTTTTTCAGTTTGGGTCACATGAGGTGACAGCTCCTGGTGCTAATTGAAAAGGAAAACGATAATTCAATGCTATAATAGTTTGCACCAACTTCATGCTTTTTCATCCAGCAAACATTTTTTTACAGAGGAAAATAATCTAAGGCAACTTCCCCTGGGGTTTGGGGTCAATCTCTATCTCTGAAAAGGCCAGATAATACCTATGTGATGACAGCACCTTCTGCAGATGGATCAGAAATACCCAAGGAGGAAAAATGTAATATTCAATCTTAGGAAGATGGTAGAACTGCCCTGAAATAACACAGGCTGGAGATTCAAGAATATTCTTATAATCCCAGCTTGGTTCTCCATGTTGGACAAATCACCTAGTTAGAACCTTATCTGTCTCCCTTGTAAAATGCAGGCAATAATTTATTGTGAACATTTGCTTTCTTCTGAGGAGAACTAAGAGTATTTTAAATGCTCAGTAAATATTTACAGAAGATGAACACGATCTCACAACTCTGATGAGAAGTACAATGTCAAAGCCGTGATGGACTGGGTGACTTGGATGACTGATATGTAGAAGGCCATAATTGTGATGTGCATCTCTTAGTCTGCTTGGGCTGCTATAACAAAAACACCATGACCGCAGACTGGATGGCTTAAAAACTAAGCACTTCTCTCTTGTAGTCTGGATGCTAGGAGTCTGAGACCAGAGTGCCCACAGGGCTTGGTTCACAGTGGGGGCCTTCCTCCTGGTTTGCAGATGGCTGTCTTCTGACTGTGTCTCACAAGGCTGAGCAAGATCCTCTCTCTCTTGTCTCTTCTTAAAAGGACACTAATCTCATTCATGAGGGCTCCACCCTCATGACCTAATCACCTCCCAAAGGTCTCACCCCCAAGCACCATCACACTGGCGCTTACGGCTTAAATATATGAATTCTGGAGGGAGAAACATTCAGTCCATGGCAGTATTAAACTGGATTTGGGGCTTTTCTGTACTAGAAAGATGTGTTGGCTGAGTCTTTGGTAGCCAACCAAGCACAGTACATTCATACACAGGGGTGATACGGTGGCTCTCTTCTTTTTTAAAAATAGTTATTTATTTTGGTTGCATCAGCTCTTAGTTGCAGCACACAGGATCTTTCACTGCAGGGTACAGATTCTTGTGGTGCATTGGCTCAGTAGTTGAGGTGCATGGGCTTAGTTGCTCCACAGCATGTAGACTCTTGGTTTCCCCACCAGGGATCAAACCCATATCCCCTACATGGCAAGACAGATTCTTAACCACTGGACCACTAGGGAAGTCCCCTTATTCTTTGTTTTCTAACATATCTGAAAGGCAGGGCAGTGAAATGGCACTTCAAAGTTGTCAGACAGGGCAGACAAGGCAGTTCCGAATCCGAGGGTCTTCGCCACAGTTTGGCCAGGATGCTCTATGTTCCATGTGTTTGCTCCAGAGAGCCTCAGGCTGGGCTACAAAATATCTCGGCAGATGGCTGGTTTCTCACTTCCATCATCCTGGCTCCACTGTTTGTTCTGTGTTCCCCCTTAAAAATGTGGTTCCTTCCAGAAGCAGATGCATTGGTACACATGGTACTTCTGAGGATAAATCCCTGAGAATTCAGCTGCAAAGTCCAGGAGAAGCATCATCTCTGGGAAGAAGCCAAGCACAGATTTCAGGGCAACATTTCCCTCATGCTTGAACAAGTTTTCCTTTCTTGTTGAATCTCTTCAATTCCCTCTACACACCCTTCTCTCTAGACAGATGTATGAAGAGGCAGACACATGCTTCTTTTGGTCTAAACATTTCTTTGATGAAGGAGAGCTTTCAGCCAGGCTCAATTACTGACTCCTAAATAATCACTCACATTTCATCTGTCTACTTCATCCAAGCCTACTGAACACTCCATAAACATTCCTGGAGTCCTATACTCCTCTGAAACAGAAAACCAAAGCAGAAACTATACAGTGGACCCTCCAGTTGTATCCTCTGTATTCTTAGGTTCCTCATCTGCAGATGTGACCAATCACAAATAGAAAATACTATGGAAAAAAATTTCCAGAATGTTCCACAAAGCAAAACTTGAATTTGTCATAAACCAGCAACTATTCACACAGCATTTGCATTGCATTAGGTATTTTAAGGACTTCCCAGGTGGCTCAGACAATAAAGAACCTGCATGCAATTCAGGAGACCCTGGTTCTATCCCTGAGTTGGGAAGATCCCCTGGAGAAGGAAATGGCAATCCACTCCAGTATTCTTGCCTGGAGAATCCCACAGACAGAGCAAACTGGCAGGCTATAGTCCATGGGGTCTTAAAGAATCACATATGAGCAACTAACACTTTCACTCTTTTCAGGTATTATAAGCAACCTAGAAATGATTTGAACTATACAGGAGGGCTGTATACATTATATGTAAATACTTTTTCTTTAAGGGACTTGAGCATCTGTGGATTTCGGTACACGCAGTGGAGGGGGCAGTCCTCGAACCAATCCCCTGAGGACACTGAGGGAGGGCTGTGATGAAATGACCTTCCGAACAATGTGAGGTGATTCTAGTGTTTTTTTTTAAGATTCTTTCGGAGGTGGACCACTTAAAAAATCTTTATTGAATCTGTTGCACTGTTGCTTCTGTTTTATGTTTTGTTTTTTTTGGCCATGAGACATGTGGGGTCTTAGGTTTCCAATGAGGAATTGAACCTGAATTGCCTGCATTGGTCCATGGGATCACAGAGAGTTGGACATGACTGAGCGACTGAACTGAACTGAACCGAACGCCTGCATTGGAAGGCAAAGTGTTAACCACCAGCTTAACAGGGAAGTTCTGTTATTATAGTATTTAGCCTCATAATGTCACCAGCATGGTATGAAGAACATGATCCCAAACAGGAAAATGGGGAAGGCTACAGGAAAACAGTTTGTTTGCGGGTAAAGAGCTTATTTTTGTCTGTTCTGACCTCCAAACCAGTTTCTATCCACAACTACCAACTCTTTCCTGAATCATAGGGACAATTCTACAATCTAGTAAGCCTGAGCTGTTGTTGAAAGCATGACCTGGTTAATTCCAGCAGGAGTCTTCTGGCCTTAACTCACATCGCCTCATAAGTGAACCAATCCGTTCTTTTACATTCAAACAGAAGGCATTCTGGGATAATCTTTAGTGAGTGAGTGACTGAGTGCATCCCTGAGGATTGTTATTGTTGTTGTTCAGTCACTAAATCACTCTTTTCCACCCCATGGATGGCAGCACGCCAGGCTCCTCTCTCCTTCATTATCTCCCACAGTTTGCTCAAATTCATGTCCATTGAGTTGGTGATGCCTTCTAACAATCTCATCCTCTGCTGCCCCCTTCTCCTTTGGCCTTCTTTCCCAGCATCAGGGTCTTTTCCAGTGAGTTAACTCTTTGCATCAGGTGGCCAAAGTACTGGAGCTTCAGCTTCAGCATTCGTCCTTGCAATGAATATTCACGGTTGATTTCCTTTAATGATTCCCTAGTTTGATCTCCTTGCAGTCCAAGGGACTCTCAAGAGTCTTATCCAGATTTAGATTAGAAACCACAATTAGAAAGCATCAATTCTTCTGTGCTCAGCTTTCTTTATGGTCCAACTCGCATATCTGTATATGACTACTGGAAATACCATACAGACCTTTGCTGGCAAAGTGATGTTTCTGCTTTTAAATAAACTGTCTAGGTTTCTTATAGGTTTCCTTCCAAGAAGCAATGCTAATTCTATCTTGGCACTAATGTACCATTCTACTAGTATTCTTCTTTCAATAAATTAACCAGGACCTTCTCTCACAGCTAAACACATAAACCAGTTTGAATGAATTGGTGGAAAGATTGGTTAAATGACATAGAGACCAAAAATTATCATAGGAGAAGAAGTCAAAACTCCAGAGTACTGAAGCAAGGGGAGGATTTGGGTGAGAAGGTGGTTGGTTTTAAATGTTTGGGGAGCTGCCCTGTGGGAGATTTTACCCTTGATCCGGAGAGCTCAGCTATCAGAGCTGGAGCCAGTCGTCAAGTTATAAGGAGGCAGTTTATCTCATTATTAGAGAAGTAATTGAGATGTAAGTGGCATTGAGTATGTGAGGGCCACTCTGGTGAGCGCTTTCATAAATAGTGTTCACTGAACCTTCTGCCTCACAGTCCTGACCAGTAGATATTATTTAACATTGTGGTACAGAAGTTTAACAACCAAGGTTCAGAGAGGTTAAGACACTTGCTTCAGGTCACACTGTGTAAAAGAGGCAGAAATAGGATTTGATCCAAGTATGGGCTCCTCCCAAGGTTGTATGCAGTTGATGGATGCCACGGGGTGAGGGGTGGAGACTGCTAGAAAGGGAAAGAAATACGCAAGTAAAAAGAGCACCTGAAGCATTTTCTTCTGGTGACAGGAAAGCATTTTCTCTAAAAAGAATTTTAAACCCTAAAACTTTGATGATGGGCTTCCCTTGAAGAAATAGAGTAGAGAGACCATAAGCTTTCATTCTTCTTTCTTTCACTTTTTATTAAGGGCAGTATTGTGGCAGCAATAAAGTAAAATAACTCAGTATCGATGTTCGGTAAGCTCCCCATCAAACACGGAGATAAAAAAAGAAGAAGAAGGATGTTGCTATAAAAATATCTGTAAACTGATGCATCCATGAAAGACAACCTTAAAAACCACAGCAAATGGATTCTCAGTTGCCCTTTCTTCCCATCTCTTTCTAACAAGTACAATCTTTTCTAACTTAGGTCTGGGCAATTTCAAATAACGACTTGATGTGTTGGGCAAAAAAGGAAGATGGACACAGAAGGAAGCAGGGAGTTCTGTTGAGCATTTATTTAAACTATTGGGATCCTTCACTTCTCTGAGTTTCAGTTTCCTGATGAATAACAGAAGGAAGCCCCATATTCCCTTTCAACTGAGTCCATGCATCCACCATCATGGCCCCAGAACAATATCCTGGTGTCTTACCTTATGATGGCTAATCACTCCATACGAGCACTGTATGTAACTGAGAATGTAGCCCGATGGATCGGAGTCCAGGAGCCAGTCTATCCGGCCTTAAACCTCAGCTCCCACCCCATCATTAGCCCTGTGGCAGGGGCAGATTATTTCACTTCTCGCTCGAAGCCTGCGTGTCCGTATCTGTGAAATGGGCACACTGACAGTACCTACTTCACGTGGTTGTCTGACGATAGAACAAGTGAATGTGGGTGGGTGCAGCTAGTCTTACTTATTACTGAGTGGCAGTGCTTCTGAAGCTCCATGTTTATCAGGCTCCTCCAAGGAGCTTTGAAGAGCCCTCGTGTAAAGGTTCTATTCCAGTGAGTTGGATCAATAGATTTAGGATGGAGCCTGAATTTAGGATCCTAGATTTAGGATGTGTGTGTTATTGCTTAGTTGTGCCCAACTCTTTTGACCCCATGGACTGCAGCCCACAAGGCTCCTCTGTCCATGGGATTCTCCAGGCAAGAGTATTGGAGTGGGGTGCCATTTCCTTCTCCAGGGCATCTACCCAACCCAGGGATTGAACCCGGGTCTCCTGCTTTACAAGTAGATTCTTTACCAACTGAGCTACTGGGGAAGCCCTAGGATAGGGCCTAGGAAGCTGCAAAGTCCATGGGCCACCCTCATGCTCAGCTAGAATTTCATCAGTTCACGTGAAATGAGAAAGGTGAGGAATGCTTGCTCAACCTGGCTGAGCAAGAAGCATACAAGCTTTAGGCCCAGGCAGACTCGGGCCTGGCTTTGCAACTTCTCGAGCTTCCCTTGTGGCTCAGCTGGTAAAGAATCTGCCCGCAATGCAGGAGACCTGGGTTCGATCCCTGGGTTGGGAAGACACCCCTGGAGAAGGGAACGGCTACCCACTCCAGTATTCTGGCCTAGAGAATTCCATGGACTGTATAGTCCATGGGGTCGCAAAGAGTCGGACATGACTGAGTGACTTTCACTTCACTTGCAACTTCCTAGCCACGTGGCCTTGAGTGAGTTCCTTGCCATCTCTGAGTCTCAGTTATCTCATCCATAAAACAGACACATCACCATCTTTCTGAAAATGTTGTTCTGAGGTTTAAAGAGAGATCTGTGGAAGCTCTAGAAAGCAATCAGTAAATGATGCTTTAAAAAATACAGAGTTATCCTTACAGAGATTGCTCAAACCAGAAGAAAAGATAACAGAAAGGGGACAAGTGCTGAATATCTGGAGCCTTTGGAAGAGCAGTTAATTGTCTAAGAACCAAAGATGATGATTTATCTTTTTAAAACAATGAATGCATCTGCCTGTTTTTTCCCTTTTGAACAAAACATATTTATCTACTCTGTGCTACATATTGCTGCCTTAAAAAAAATTAATATAACCTGGGGATTTTCCTAAATTAGTGCATAAAGAACATCCGTATTTTTATTCCACAGAAACATAAGTGTTCCGCTGGATTGTTGTCTTGTAATTTAACTTGTTTCCCACTGAGGGGCATTTAGGTGGTTTTCTTGCATTTTCTTTTACAAACAATGCAGGAACGGGTAACTTTTAAATAAATCTCTTCACATAAACGTATCTGTAGGATAAATTCCTAGGAGTGGAATTGCTGGATTGGAAGGTTTGTACATTTGTCGTTTTGTTCGACGTTGCCAAACTGTTCTCCCCAGAATCTGTACCAATTTCTACTCCAATCAGCAACGGGAAAGACCCTACTTCTCACGCTCTCATCAACAAAACCTCTTATACAACTTTCTGATCTTGCTGGTCTGATCATCAAAAACTGCTATCTCACTGTAGTTTAATTGGCATTTACCTTTTGAGTGGAGCTGGGCATATTTTCATATGTTTTAGGAAAATGTGAATACTCTATTCTGGGAAATGATTATTCACATCCTTGCCTATTTCTCCATTGGTTTGCTGGACTTTGTCATTTTGATTTATAGCAGTTCTTTACATATTTGAGATAGCAGGCCTCAGTCTGTGATATGAAATGCAAATTTTTTTTTTCCTAGCTTGTCATTTATTTTTTGACTTGGTTTATTGCTGTTTTGGTCCGTTTTTGTTAGTTTGCCATGCAGAATTTTTTTTTTTTTTTTTGGAGTTGAAG
>NW_011494909.1:1937651-1941629 GCF_000754665.1 Bison bison bison
CTAATATTTCTTTCATAGCTTTTGGATTTTGTATCATGGTTTTTAAAAAGGCTTCCCTGCTATGATGTTATCAAAGAATTCTCCCATGATTTCTTCTGATACATTTATTGTTTCATATTTTGCATTTAAATCTTGGATCCCTTTGAAATATATCCTGGTGTAAGGTATGGATCTAACTCTTTTTTAATTGGCTGAACTTTATTTCTTACACTGAGAGAAGAACAATTTATAAGACATGATATGTAGGGCAAGAAAAATAAATAGACTTGAAGATTTCAATCAAAGAGAAAATGAACAATTATTCTTGTTCGATAACTTCAGCAGCTTGACTTTCTCCCAGTTTTTCTGGTGTGAAAGCATATTCAATATTCTTCTCCCTCTTTTCAACAGTTGTCACTCACTTACTAAAAATATTAATCTTCACAGTGAATTGAGTTAAAAATTACAGATGGTAACAGTGAGTGAAAATCTCCGATGATGACTCGAGCGGTGGGGCCGAAATTTCCCCCCTTTCAGAGGATTCTTCTTTTGTGGGCATCGAATCTCCTTTATCGCCAATGCTTTAAATGCCTCCATGCAATAACAGTATAATCATAAAAGCTAATTAGTAAAGATTTTGTGTCTTGTTAATGATGTACAATTGATTATGGCTGGAGGACAGAATGAGCCTAACCAGTCATCCGTGATGAGCACTGCATTTGTCTTCCCACAATATGGAGGTGATGGCATTTTTATTACTGTTTTTCTATTATGTAGGCAATCTGAACCCACTCACCCATCTGTTTTTCTCCAGCATCATCTTTTACGACCACTGAACCTGAGCCCTTTAAAAATGTAGGGATCACTCTGGACGCCTGATTACAGGAAGAATGAGCAAACTTAATTACATGTGGACCAAATGGGGGACCAGCATCATAGAGCATTCCTTCTCCACACTATCTTGGCTTAATTTCTTAAACTATAGTTTTCTCCCATAAAGCCATGGGCCATAATTACATGATACAAATGTCTGATTAAAACTAACTTTAAAGTAGCCACTTAAATAACTGCAATCCTTTTTCTGCACCATCTCATACTCATTAATTCTTTATAAAGAGAGGTAGCTAGATAGAGATAAGTGTTCAAATATTTACGTAGAAAAAGGAACAAGATGGAGAGACTCTGGGGCTCCACTGTCAAGGCCTCTTCCCAGGGTTTCAAGTCCTGCCACTTTCTCCCCAAAGTCTAACTCCTATTTTTTTTTTTCTTCCCTCACTGTCTTTCTTCCCTATTAATACCTGCCTTTTCTGTGAAGCCATGTGCAATGATAGCTCTTTTTTTGAGTCGGCGGATTTACAGAGTGAAGTGAGCACAGTGAAAGCTGCTCAGTCGTGTCTGACTCTTTGCAACCCCATGGACTATACAGTCCATGGAATTCTCCAGGCCAGAATACTGGAGTGGGTAGCCACTCCCTTCTCCAGGGGATCTTCCCAACCCAGGAATCAAACTGGGGTCTCCTGCATTGCAGGTGGATTCTTTGCTAACTGAGTTATCAGGGAAGCCCCTGAAACAGAAGCAAAACTTACACCCTCAAACGTCTCTTAAGCATGTGAAAACAATAAAGGCTCAAAAGACTCAGGAAGAACCTGTGACCATCCCCACAACCCCCTAAAATAATGTAAGGGACCTCCCTGGTGGTACAGTGGGTAAGAATCTGCTTGCTAATGCAGGGGACATGGGTTCGATCACTGATCTGGGAGGATCCCAAACACTGAGGAGCAACTAAGCCCGTGCACCACAACCACTGAGCCTGTGCTCCGGAGCCTGGGAGCGGTAACTCCTGAGTCCATGTACTGCAACTACCGAAGCCCGAGTATCTGCAGAGCCTGTGCTCTGCAAAAAGAGAAGCTACAGCAATGAGAAGCCCGTGCACTGCAAGCAGAGAAAGCCCACACAGCAATGAAGACCCCATGCAGCGAAAAATTTAAAAAAATAATAATAAAAAATAATGTAGATGGAGGACTTGGTCCAGCAAGGGAGTGACCAACATAAAGTATGTTCATAGAGTATGAACTAGGTGTGTATACAGGGAGCGATTCTGCTTGTTAGAATTCCTTTCTATGTCCCATTGTCTCCACATGGCCCAGCAAACACTTGTTTATCTAACAACTGCTTTTCCAACATCATGTGAACAGCCTTCCTCCCCTCTGAAGTCCCAAGCCCCACCCCCAACATCCTCTTTTGTTTTCAGCCGAAGATGGTGTTGAAGGCGAGGGTGTCAGCCATTCTGGCGAGTGACTCAGTTTCCCTGGGTCTCTCCCATGTACACATGTTATTAAACTTTTGTTTGACTTTCTGTGTTTATTTGTCTCATGTCAGACAGCTAGAAGAACCAAGAAGGGTAGAGGAAATCTCCCTTCCCAACAGTGGGCATGGTCCAACAGCCAAGTTTTCAAAAGGATGGAGATTTGGCTCTTTTCCGAGCTGGTCCAGAGTACCCAGCTGTGATAAGAAAAGTACATAATAGCTGCAGAACTTCAGCGGCTAAGGATTAAGAGTGTGTTATGACACGGCTCTTCCCTTAGAACGTACAACCAAGACAGTAATTCTGGCAGAGTAATTCCCCGTTGCTATTTCCTGACATTTGAAAATGTCCAAAGACACTCTGCGTGGCTGCGTAGAGCAGCCCTGGGGCCCCCACTCCTAAGGCTGAGGGCAGCCATGCTTCCCTCTCTGGCTTGGGGCCACTGGCTCTGTTTGTCATCCACTCACCCTCCTGTCCTTGGACAGTGGGGCTGAAGGGGCCCTGTGGCCAGTGGGACAGCCCCAGAAGTCCCAAGCGCAGAAGACCAAGGGGGAGTCTGTCATTGGAAGAAGCCCTGGGCACTGGAGACTGGCCCCAGACACCTGTGTGTGCAGAATGCCCTTCCCCTCTGGGGCTCGTCTCTTGGCTAAGCCATGGCTTTACATCTGGGCTGCTGCGTCAAAGGGGCGAGGTACGGGGTTTGAGGGACAGGTGACAGAATGGGAGATGACCTCTTCATCTCTACCCCACATTTGGTGACTAGTGAGTGAGGGAAAGTTACTTAGTCGTGTCCGACTCTTTGCAACCCCATGGACTGTAGCCCACCAGGCTCCTCTGTCCATAGGATTCTCCAGGCAAGAATACTGGAGTGGGTCACCATTCCCTGCTCCAGGGGATCTTCCCGACCCTGGATTGAACCAGGCTCTCCCGCGTTGCAGGCAGATTCTTTACTGTCTGAGCCACCAGGGAAGCCCCCTTAGGTGACTAGCATGTGATTTAAATGGAAAAGTAAGAGCTGCCTTCTTTCCTCTTTGTTCAAGGGATAAAATGAAAGGACTGGCGTTAAGCAGGGAATACTAGCTGAACTGAAACACTGAACAGTCTGCCAATGATGGGCTCCCCCTTGGTCTTCTGCACTTTGGGCTTCTGGAGTTGTCCCACCAGCCATAGGGTGCCTTCAGCCCCACTGTCCCAGGAAGGGAGGAAGAGTGGATGGCCGGGGGTTGGGGGTCAGGGGATGCAGTCTTCATCCTTCAAAGCTAGTGTCCTTGGAGGAATGAACACATGGAGCCATGTTCACCCACCCAATCACTCTTCTCTTTAAGTGGTAGCTGTTCATTGAACAGAAACTTAGTAACGTCAGGGCTTGAGTATTTGGAACTACAGGAAAGAAAAATAGTACTAAAGATGAGTTCCCAGTCAGCTCATTCTGGTGGCTTTGGTAACTGGCTTTCCTAGACTCCAAGTGTCTCGCTAAATAGTAGATCAGGAAACACAGGCTCGCCAACCAGACACAGTGATGTTCTCAAGTTACCATGACACCATCACAAAAGTAACCGCTGCAACGAACACATCCCACCAAGCTACAACCCACCTGTTCTCAGATGTGATCTTCAAAGTACTTATGGAAATTCCGCTTTAGTGTAGCCCAGGCCTGGATGTGTGACCTACCTTCCTAAGAAGCATTGAACAGT
>NW_011494909.1:1941729-1943998 GCF_000754665.1 Bison bison bison
ACTCCTCCCCACCAAAAAAGATGAGAATATTAAGGACCATCCCATGCCCACTTGTGGAGGCTACTGTTTAAAGAACACTGCCTGGTTCCTTTGACCCTTTGGCCAGGCTGCCATCTGAAATCCTGCTGAGTTTAAGACACTCACTCCATTGGCTCAGATCCAGTGTCTGTGGAGATTCCAGTCAGAACAGCTGATCCTACAGGGCTAAGGTCACCATTCTCCCCGTGACCTCTTTCCTCTGTGTGCCCTAGTTATGTTCAGATCACGGCCCTTGCCAGCTCCAGCTTCCCACCCTGCTTGAGGACACACAAGGCGGGCAGAAGCACACAGTCTGCACATCAGTGACGGGCACAAATGTGGCCAGAGACCTGCCCCGGGCCCTGCCCCAACCCCTCCTGTGGCCATGGGAGGAAGGGAGGGAGGCAATCAGAGAAGACCCTCAAGCAAGCCAGGCTCAGAGAGGAGACGGATGCTCTTTGGGCACTAAAAAATGTCAAAGATGGGTCAATCTGAAGAAGGGGACTCTCTTCCTTAGGCTAAGCAAGGGTTTTCAGCCAGAAATGGATCCTTGCAGCATGAACTGAGTCTGAATTTCTAGATGGGACTTTAAAAACATAATAAACAGTCTGCAACTCCGAGAGAAGATCCCCCTGCCATCCCCTCACCCACATCATACAGTCCTCTACTTTGTCCCCCAGCGCCCCCACCACCACCATCCACACAGTGCAATGAGGCTGGGGAGAGACCCCGGGGAGTCACAGCCCCCTGGGGACACAGGCAGGGCTGGGGGACTGACAGCCTTTTCCAGAAGATGCAGGGGCTTTGGGAGGGGGGCAGAGCTTGAAGGAGAGAGAGAGAGAATATGGGAGGAGCTGAAGTTGGAGCAGGCTGGATGGGGCAGGCTACAGGGCAGGCTCCTAGATGGAGGGAACAGCTTGGGCACCCTCAAATGCTGGAGTAGGGTTGTCTCATGCTTAGCCTCAGTCTTCTTGGGCTGCTGTAACAGAAATCCACAGTCAGGGTGGTTTTCAAGCAACAGAAACTTATATCTCAGTATTCTGGAGCCGGAAGTCCAAGGCAAAGGTGCCAGCAGTCCTGTTCTCATGAAGGACCTCCTGCTGGCTCAGAACCAGCACCCTGTCTCTCTGTTTTCAGAAGGGGAAAGGGCACAGCTTGGGAGAGGAGAAGAAAATCAGGCTGAAAAGTATTTGTCCTATGCCCTATGGTCAGAGTGTCTGTGTGCCTCAGATCGGCACCTTCACAACCAAGCAGCTCCCGAGCACTCTCCCCTCCCCTCCAACACCGTCACCTCTGGGGGTCGGGATTTCAGCATGGCAAATTCAGGGGACACAGGCATGCTGCCCAGATAGCACAGGCCAAATATTTCAGCCCAGATTTCCTTCTCCTCCTCCAAGCTGTCCCCTTTCCCCCTCTTACTCTCTGGATAGATACCAGTTCCAACTTCTGTGTGTCTGTGTGAGTGTTCATAAGGACTTGCTCCCCCTTTGCTCTCTCCAGAAGCAGACCCTGCATCTTCAAGGCAAGTTCAGAGGTGACTAAGGATACCCACTGGCTTCTGGTTAATTTTCAATGTGTATCCCCTGGGTCTTCACCTACAGCCTGGTACAGGCTGGCAGCCAAGAGAGCTAGCACCTTCACTGGGCACTCAGCTGTGCAATCAGGGGTCTTCTGTGACGTGTGAAAGGGTGGGGAGGGTGGAGAAGAATAAGGAAAAGAGAAGCTGTTTCTTCATGTGAATGTCTTCAGTCTGAGAGGAGGCCACTACGGATTCCATGTCCCATCACTTGTCCGCATCTAATGAAGAAGGTAGCTGGGAAAATGAACTGTTAGGAGGTATACTGTCTCTGACAAAACATTATGTGTAGAAGGACTTTCACGGAGCATGAATAATGGTTCCTTAATCAGGCACTGAACTACCCTGTGGGGGGTATGCTTTATGCTGCCTTTGATGTGTGTCAACTTTGTTTCCCTTCGTGAAGGATGCAGGACACAGCCTATACTCACAAAGGGATCATGGATCAGAAAGCTACTTCTGCCCTGAACACGGCCTGCCCCACCAACCATGGGGAACTAAT
Organism: Bison bison bison; assembly: GCF_000754665.1. NCBI lineage: Eukaryota > Metazoa > Chordata > Mammalia > Artiodactyla > Bovidae > Bison > Bison bison. The sequence goes on from NW_011494909.1 coordinate 1,943,826, forward strand.
CTAAGTCTGAGGGCTCAAGTGAGGGTTGTCCAAGACGATTGCTAACTTGTTCAGCAACCTGACCTAGGGCCCGAGGCAGTCCCACGGATGGACACATGAACGGACAGCTCTATTTCTTCCCTGAATCACTGGGGAGACTGGGAACAGAGACATGGGAAGTTCGTGGACCAGAT
>NW_011494909.1:1944098-1954242 GCF_000754665.1 Bison bison bison
TGTTCTCAAGTTACCATGACACCATCGCAAAAGTAACCGCTGCAACGAACACATCCCACCAAGCTACAACCCACCTGTTCTCAGATGTGATCTTCAAAGTACTTCTTATGGAAATTCCGCTTTAGTGTAGCCCAGGCCTGGATGTGTGACCTACCTTCCTAAGAAGCATCTAGCCAGGGGCTAGAAGACCCCCAAAGAAGGAGTTGTATCAAGGCAGAGATTCCTGGCAGAGGGCTATCTCAAGCCCTGCTTAGAACGTCTGTAGCTATTAGCATGGAGAGTCTTAGGGGAGGAGGGGCAGGATCTGAATTTCATATTAGAAACATCATTCTCACTGACGTGTTGGATGGAGGCTAAAAGGTTCCAGGCTGGAAGAAGGGAAAACAGCTAGAGGACTGCTGACTTCCAAACAACTGAGTCTACTATCACCAGGCAGTGGGGATGGGCTGGTACCACTGTCCCGAGAGAAGTCATTCTGAAGTCTGCCTGGACGTGTGCCCCAGGCAGCAGGAACTGGAGAGGGTGGGGGGTGGACTCTGGTCAGCTCAGTTCAGCTCAGTGCACGCTCAGTCGTGTCTGACTCTGCCACCCCACGGACTGTAGCTCGCCAGACTCCTCTGTCCATGGGATTTCCCAGGCAAACTGAAACATGTTGCCATTTCTTTCTCCAGGGGATCTTCCCCATCCAGGGATCAAACCTTCGTCTTCTGCATTTGCAAGGGGGTTCTTTACCACTGAGCCACCTGGGAATCCCGATCCTGGTCACCTATGGGGAAATACAAGTTTCCACTCTTGGCCACTTTGTGCTCGTGAAACACGAATGACGGATCTTCTCGTTGACCGGAATGTGTCTGAGCCATCCTGGGGTACCTCACGTTACTCGTTTTCCCTCAGGGTTCTGGTTCATCATCACCTCTTCCACCGTCACTTCCATGGAGATGCTCCTGGGCTCAGCCACTCCCACCTACACATCTCCAACTGCCAAGCATACAGTTTACGATCCTCCATGTCCCACCACAGGAAACCCAACTGGGCATCTTCTCTCCTACACTCGCTTTTCCTCCTGACCCCCAGATCCCCCGGTTCAGAATTTTTAGTTGTAACTCAAACTTCCCTTGGTTTTAGTTCCCCTCCAAACAACTCTAACTCCTCTAAGTTACACCTGAGAGACATCTCTTCTCTCCAGTCCACTGGCGCCATCTTGGTCTGGCTTCCCTTCCTCTGGATAACTCTCGTATCCTCCCAGCAGCTCTCTCTGCTCCTGGTTCACCCTTCACGACAGACCCTTGGAGCTCAACCCTTCCAAAGGCGAACTGTGAGCTTTGCTTCAAAATCTTCCACTGTCCTTCACTGCCTGGTCTACCATACACAAATGCCCCAGCTTGGCAGTCACACTCCTCACCGTATGTAAACACCTATCTCAGCTTTATTATTTCCTTTATAACCTGTACATGCCTAACACTCTTGTGAACTTTCTACCAGATCTTCCTCATCCCTTAAGAGTCCACCTAGCCTCTGCCAGCTTTTTTTCAATACCCTCTTCACAAAGATTTTCCTATTTCCCCAAGCATTTTCTCTCTCCTCTAAATGCCAATTTTCATGTACGCATCTGTGCAACAGATGTTTATATTTGTCCCATTATATTACTTATGGGGCTTCCCAGGTGGTGTAGTGGTAAAGAATCCACCTGCCAAGCAGGAGATGCAAGAGACGAGGGTTCAATCCCTTGCCTGGAGAATGCCATGGACAGAGGTGCCTGGTAGGCTACAGTCCATGGGGTTGCAGAGAATCAGACATGACCGAGCAAGCATAAACTATGTATTATTTATGACCCTGAAAGCAGAAAGCCAAAGGCCCTCTTGAATGACTCCAGGTATCTAGCAGGGAGTCTTCTGAATGCTAGGTGCTCCACAAACATTGAAAGCCAGCCACTGTTTTAGGCACCGGGGACACAAAAGTAGTAAGATACCATTCCCCTCTTCTATATGCTGCTTAGGTACGCCATGCGGCATGAAACAAGCTACAAATTACAGGCGTGGTAATCTGACCATCCTCACTTAACAATTACGTTTGCTGCTTCCTTCTACTCCTGCCCTCATAAATCACGGTAATTGCTTGGCAATCTGGCTAAGCCTTGTAAGGCGAAAGAGCTGTTCATGTCTCGTGTCTAATGGTGAACAGGGAGCGGGGGGAATAGGGTAAATTACTCTGCCTCCCACTTGTGCTCCATCAGTTCTAAATCTTCAGGAAAAATTATGCTCAGTGTGGCCAAAGAAAGACCCTTCCAACTGAGCATCCCAAGTAGGGTTTTAAACCACACATAAGATTGTATGCATATCTGAAACTTTGTGCTGATCTTCTGTGCTTGAGAGAGTGAGTGCGCACTTCTAGTAGATTTCAAGGAGGGAGTACCTTACCTCCCCCAACTGTGCACACAGCAAGCAGGGCAGGGTTCTGAAGGTCTGACAGGGACCCATACTGCACATTTCAAAGACACCTTGTGAAATGGAAAACACCACTGTCTGCTCAAGTTCAAGTGCCATTCTGATATCCACCCACCGTCAATGCAGTGATGTCTAACATGCTGAGATTTCAAAATGTATTCTCCCCTAGAAAGAGGGGACAAGTAATTTAAAGGCCCATGAAACTGAAAATGAGCAAAATGTGTGCAGGGCAGCCAGTGGATAGCAGTGTTCAGGAGTCTGCTGCTGCAGGAACCCCAACTTCACCACTTCCTGATTGTATGACCTTGGATGAGTCCCTCACCCTCTTCACGCTTAACCTCCAAAGATATTGATGCTCCTTAAAAGTGTTATTGTGAATATGGAAACAGTGAATATTTATAAGATGCTTAAAAACAGTGCCGGGAAATAATTAGCACCAAATAAGTTTAAATGGTGCCATTATATTAAATTGACAACATTTAGACTTCACCTTTAAAAAAAAAAAACTTCATCATTTTAAGAAAAAAACAGAGCACATAGGCACGTCAATTACCTCGCACAGCACCCCTGTATGGCCTCATCATTATTTGTAGCCCACTACAGAGGAGCCTGGTGGGCTGCCGTCTATGGGGTCGCACAGAGTCGGACACGACTGAAGTGACGGGGCAGCAGCATGGATTTCCCATCATCTACTGGGCAGCCACCATGATTGGTAGGAAAAGGAAGGGGGTACATTTCGTCATATACAGTACATTTTTATGGGCTTCCCAAGTAGCTCAGCTGGTAAAGAATCCACTGCAATGTGGGAGACTCCGGTTCGATTCCGGGGTTGGGAAGATCCCCTGGAGAAGGGATAGGCTACCCACTCCAGTATTCTTGGTCTTCCCTGGTGGCTCAGACAGTAAAGAATCTGCCTGCAATGTGGGAGACCTGGGTTTGTTTCCTGGGTTGGGAAGAGCCCCTGGAAGACAGTGTGGCAAGAACTCTAGTATTCTTGCCTGGAGAGTCCCCATGGACAGAGAAGCCTGTCGGGCTACAGTCCATGGGATTGCAAAGAGTCGGATACGGACTGAGCAACTAAGCACAGCACAGCACAGGCAGCGCAGTGGTAAAGGATCCACCTGCAATGCAGGAGACTCAAAAGACGTGGGTTGACCCCAGGGTCTGGAAGATCCAGGCAACTCACTCCAGTATTCTTGCCTGAAAGATCCCACAGACAGAGAAGCCTGGTGGGCTACAATCCACGGGGTTGCAAAGAGTCAGACACGACTGAGCACACACACAGCACATTTTTATACTCACTCTCTTAAATGGAAGAGAAACATACAGAGAAGGAAAAAAAATCTTTCCCAAATGAAATTTGAATAAGCCCCCCAAAATGAAAGCGATGTAGGTAACATAACCCTCTGGATAGAGTGATGGGAACGCTGCACCATTAATGAGAATCACGTGCTGTCCTGTGGGGTGAGAAATTCCCCCAGGCGGCCCTCTTTATGCCTTGTTTCCTCCTTCATGTGCAATTTCATCTTTCTGGGGCCGATATAAACCTCTCTCCCCCCGTATTATCTTCCCATTAGGAGCGCACGGCCATAATGACAGCCACCTGTTTTAGTGACAGAGCCAGGATGCCATCATTTTCCGCGGAATGTCGTTAATCTGAGTAACCTTCCCCTCCAGGAGCGCGGTCCCCGCCCTCACGCAGTTACGAGCCATTTCCAGAGCACCTGTTCCCCCTCTGGTTTCAAAAGGTAAATTCCTCCCAAGGGGCGCCCCCCGCCCCACACCCGCTCACATCCCCAACCCCTGCTACGCTCTCTGGATAAATCTTGCACTTTCGGTGGCTGTGATTTTCTCAATCAAACCAGCAGGGGGAAAAAAAGCAGTGCTGGAAACATATTGTTGGAGAATGCACATTAACATATTGTCGCGGCCCTGTCAGAAATTTGTCAGCAGTTAACTGTCACCTTGCCAGACTCACGTCCCGGAGCAGCTGCTGACAGGTCCTTGCGTGGCCTCCTCCCAGTCAGGTGTGTGGCACCCACGGATGTCCCCGTGGGGTGGAGCGCCACCAACACCATTTGCCACTCAGATTCGCCCAGCCGCCCGCTCTGATCAGGCTCACCCAGGCTCACGGTGTTGCTGGCCCACGCTGGCCCTAGATTCTCTGGTGTCAAAGCTGCTCTGCCCAGCGCAGCCATGCTCTTGACTTGGCCACACAGCCCTCAGGATGCAGTGCGGTATACACTGGAGACACACACAGCCTGAGGTCAGGGCCCGGCTGCTCACCTAGCAGCCCAAGGATGTCGGGCAGGTCTTTTCCCTTCTCTGACAAAAGGCAGCAGGAAAGCGGGTGACAGGTGCCGGCATCATACAGGGAGCAGGTTCTTAGCACACGTGGTTACCTGCTTTCCTCCTTCCCCGGAACACCTGAGTCCTGACCATCCTCCAAGATACAGGCCCCCTAGTCATACCTCCTCCGGGAAGCCTTCCCTGACTTGACAGCTTGCCAGGCTCCCTCCTGGCTACCTGAGGAACTCCCTGCCCTGCAAACAACTCCTCCTCCCTCTACGTAAGTGCAGGTGGCAGGGTTGGAGGGGGGGGAGATGCTGTCAGACACCTCCACTGCCCTCCAGGCTTGCTCTTCCTACCGCACGTCAGGCTCAGTAACAGCCGCCCCTGCTCCTGGGCCATTGGCCACATCCCTGCGCTCCTGTCTGCTCTTGGGTTGAATGTCTAGGAGACCCGTTGAAGCTGCCAGTCCCACAGGTTGATCTAAGGCCACACACGCCTTTCTTTCTTCCTCTGTCCATGGACTTCTCCAGGCAAGAATATTGGAGTGGGTATCCAGTCCCTTCTCCAGGGGATCTTCCCAACCCAGCGATTGAACCCAGGCCTCCTGCAAGGCAGGCAGATTCTGTACCGTCTCAGCCACCAGGACAGCCCTTTTCCCTTCCATCCTATTTAAATGGAGGCGTTGGCCATCTTCTTTTAGGCTAACCCCTCTTGCCTCCCCAGAAACTGCACCCCATCCTCATCCTCTCTACTGATGCCTTCTATGCATTTAAATGTGTATGTCTCTTCTCTCTAAGAAACAAGCCACCTCAAGTTCATTACTTCCCACCAGCTCCCAGCACCTCTCTGTGATCCCTTTCGAAGCTGAGCTTCTTGAATGAATCTTCTGGATTTGCCCCCTTCCAACTCACTGCTAAAACCACTCCAATTTCAACCTTTTTACCCCTTAGGTGTATCTGCTGGAAACACCTTCTTCTCCTGTTCCCTGGTGCATGCAATTACTGAGGTGCTAGTCTAGCCCTCCACTCTCTGCATGCAAAATGCCTCCTCTGGGTCAAATATACCCTCACATTTCAAAGATAAGCTGTTTGGTAATGACTTCCAAAATGATATCGACACAATGGAAGAAGTGCTTGGAGGAGAAGGAGGTGGTCAGTGGTATTGAATACTACAGACAGAGGACATGCTATGTGCATGGAAGTGTCTACACGTGGGACTGGATGGAGCTGCTCACGGGTCTCTGGCAACCTCTTTAAGGCATTGTAGGTGGGGGGAGAGGCAAATCTCTACTTCATTCCATAGATCAGCTTCCTAAACCCAAGGAGGCAAAGTGACTAAAAAGACTCAAAGACACACACTTAGATCTAGTAACACTTCCATAGATCCAAGAACACCGACCTAGATCCAGCACTGGAACAGGGACTCCTGACATCCAGCTCAGTGGGTGCCAAAGGCATGCTGACTATGGCATTCTACGGTGAGCAGAGCCCAGGTTCCATATGGATGGAGCACCACCCTTTGGACCACGGCCAGCCCACCATCAGGCGGTCAGGCTGCAGAGTGAATCCAGCCAGGAGCCACCCTGCATAGGTGATAGAATTAGTGTTTTGAGAACAGTGTTTTTCCCAGGTCTCCAAAGTCCTTCTAGAGCATCCTGATCTTTCCACATGCAGTCCTAGAGGAGGGACTCTTGTTTCCTAACACAATCTGCTTGTTCTAGTACGAAGTGACAGTCACAGTCCTCCTCCCACCCTCTCTCTAGGTCTCGGATCCACAGGTCCTTCTGCTATCAGAGCTCAAACAACTTGTCCTTCAGCCCTCACAGAACATCCTCTTGGCTTGAACTCTGGTTTCTTCTTAGCCATAGTGGGACAAATTTCAATTACCAAGTAGATAACTATCACATTTTTCTTGGCCCTATGATTTCTCTCTTCTGTATCTGCAAGGCATCAATCCATATTACCACCGATAATGAGTTTGTCTCAGAACATATCATGTAACTGCAGCAAAGACAACTCTCCACATTGAGATTTGGAATCGTATCTGTGTAAGCACCTTCTACAGTGGCCCCCAGTGATCTCCACCTCTTTTGAGCAGGGCCTGGGTCTTGTGACACATTTACAATGAAGGGAACACTATAACAGTGATAGCACGTCACTTACGACATTAGGTTATAAAAAGACGGCAACTTCCATCTTGCTGGCCGTATCTTATTCTCACTCTTGTTTGCTGCCATGGAAGTCAACCCCAGTCAACAGAAAGCCAGGGACTGAAGCCCTCAGTCCAACAGCCCATGAAGAACTGAATTCTTCCAACAACCACAAAAAACCATGAGAGAAAGCTTGAAGATGGGTCATTCCCCAGTTGGGTTTTCATATGAGATTGCAGCCCCAGCTAAAATCATGACTGAAGCTTTGTCAGAAAATCTTGAAATGTGCTGCTGCTGCTGCTAAGTCGCTTCAGTCATGTCCAGCTCTGTGAGACTCCATAGACGGCAGCCCACCAGGCTCCCCCGTCCCTGGGATTCTCCAGGCAAGAACACTGGAGTGGGTTGCCATTTCCTTCTCCAATGCAGGAAAGTGAAAAGTGAAAGTGAAGTTGCTCAGTGGTGTCCGACTCTTTAGCGACCCCATAGACTGCAACCCACCAGGCTCCTCTGTCCATGGGCTTGAAATGTGAGCCCTCGGCTAAGTCAGGCCCAGATTCCTGACTCAGAGAAACTGAGATAACAAATGTTTGTTTCTTTAAGCTGCTAGGTTTTAGGGTAATGTGTTACGCTAAGACATGTTTAAGAGTAGCGAAGAATCCAAGACAATTTCTTTTTTTTTCTGATTCCTAAATCAAAATGAAGATAGAGAAATACATTGCTGGAATTCAAACACAATGACACATGTGGTATTGGTGATGGTCACTTGACTTTTGATTTCTAAGGTTAACAATTAAGAGGAAAACAGCCTTCAATACCCTTCAATTCCCACCATCCCAGCAGAATAAACGGAGGAGATAATTAGTTGTCACTTGCTTGGTGTCACTTCCTTGTTTTATTTGGCTGTTTTGGGCAGATGGGAAGTGAATCCAGCATCCAAGTGCAGAGTTAGCATTAATGAATTCCCAAAATACCCTTTTTTTTCTGGGGTGAATTTACTTTGTAACTACCATCACTGCCAACCAAAAATTAAATCAATAAATCAGTATGAGGAAATTGTCAGGCAGAGCTAGGCGTCCTGCTAGAAGGAAGAGAGTGTTTATGGGCTGAATTCCCACACCACTCGCGGCTAACTGGCCTGCCACCCAGTTCCAGGGCCATGGCGGGACCTCGGGGGAGGGAGACGTGTCCAGCTCCTGAGCACAGGAAGATACTTTAGTGCTCTGAGTCCACGCTGGCCCCAGTGTCTCTGTCACCCATTTTGCCTTCACTCCAGGAAAAAAGGAAGGGATCATTGCCAAATGTTTTCTGCTCCTGTTTCTGGCAACAAATGAGTATGTCTAGCTTATTAACCCTTTCCTGACACTGTTAAGCTCTGCCTTCTTGATGCCACTTCCCTATGGGTCCCTTTTTCCTTGAATGCGATTTATCTCGAACAATATCACTCAGGGTTCATAAAAAGGGACAAAAGAGCACAAGTTTGCACACTTGTCAGTGTCAGAGGGGGTTGTCTAGTAGAGAATATGGCCTTCTGAGGTTTTTGCATTCACTGAATTATGGAATAATTGTGAGTGTTATAATACAAGAGTTACAAATGATTAAAACCAGCAAATAAGAGGAAAAAAAAAAAAAGCCAAAACCCTCCACTTACTTTGGAGAGGAGTCCCTCCTTCCAGCCTTTCTCCCAACATACCACACAGACATATATAAACACATTCAGGTCCATGCTTGGCTAAAGAGAAACACTCTCAGGGGAAAACTATCTATTTACATAATGAAAACCATCAGAATAATGAATGCAAGTAATCACACGCTATTTCTAGAAATTCCTGTGCCTAGGGCCATGTATCTGAAATATCTGTGTGATTTACTGACTGTTGTACTCTTCACTCAAATATGTTAGCAGAATGTAAACAAAGTCACTGCCCATCTGCAAACATCCAGGTAACCAAGGCAGTTTTTCCATTTTTGCCTCTGCTGGCCTTCCCTCAAACCCAGGCTCCCCAGGTCACCCCACAATCAAGAAGTTAAGTCCTTTAACCTAATTCCTCATCTAGAACTTGGCATGGATAATCCATGCAGCTCTTCAGTGATTCACAGATAACGACGAACATATATATACTGAATAATCAAAGATAAAAACGCTGTTAATCTTTTAAAAAATTAAGTGGATATAATATAACTATTGATGCTAAAAGTCAAGTCCCCAAGCGCCAGACTTTAGAATTGAGGTTGTTGATACACAGAGCTGTCTGCTCTCTCATGCCTATCTTTTCTTGTCCCATCTCCTCATGCATAATAAATCTGGCAAGCATAAAATTTCAATGTTAGCTTGAGGACTTAAGTCAGAAGTGAGATATCATTTTAAAAAATTACCTCTAATCTTCAATCTATTACTGTTGTTGGCTGGCAGGTAGCCAATGCCAGCTTTTCCCATTTTATTTGAGTCAAGTGTTTTCCTCTCTCCCTGCCTTCCTTCTCTGAATGAATATTTAAGGCTGATTGCTGAAGAATTGATGCTTTCAAATTGTGGTACTAGAGAAGACTCTTGAGACTTCCTTGGACTGCAAGGAGATCAAACCAGTCAATCCTAAAGGAAATCATCCCTGAATATTCATGGAAGCACTGATACTGAAGCTGACGCTCCAGTACTTTGGCCACCTGATGTGAAGAGCTGACACACTGGAAAAGACCCTGATGCTGGGAAAGATTAAAGGCATAATGAGAAGAGAGCAGCAGAGGATGAGATGGTTAGATGGCATCACCAACTCAATAGGCATGAATGTGAGCAAACTCTGAGAGACAGTGAAGAACAGGGAAGGCTGGTGTGTTGCAATCTATGGGGCTGGACACAAATTATAGCGACTGAACAACAAGAAGAAGCATCTGCTGGGTACCAGGCACTGTAACGGGTGCTTGGATACAATGGTGACCATACCCGTAACGCAGATATTGTTCAGTTCAGTTCAGTTCAGTCGCTCAGTCGTGTCCAACTCTTTGCAACCCCATGAATCACAGCACGCCAGGCCTCCCTGTATATCACCAACTCCAGGAGTTCACCCAGACTCACATCCATCGAGTCAGTGATGCCATCCAGCCATCTCATCCTCTGTCGTCCCCTTCTCCTCCTGCCTCCAATCCCTCCCAGCATCAGAGTCTTTTCCAATGAGTTAACTCTTCACATGAGGTGGCCAAAGTACTGGAGTCTCAGCTTTAGCATCATTCCTTCCAGAGAAATCCCAGGGCTGATCTCCTTCAGAAT
>NW_011494909.1:1954342-1980449 GCF_000754665.1 Bison bison bison
ATTCTTCGGTACTCAGCCTTCTTCACAGTCCAACCCTCACATCCACACATGACCACAGGAAAAACCATAGCCTTGACTAGACGGACCTTTGTTGGCAAAGTAATGTCTCTGCTTTTGAATATGCTATCTAGGTTGGTCATAACTTTCATGGCCTGCTTTTAATTTGCCCTGAGGGTTGCCTGCAGATGCTATGCAGAAGCCTACAGATTCCTCTTATTGCTGCCTTTCAGAGTGTGTCTTCTCTGGCCTTAGAAGTGCTCGGCCTGAGCATGGGGAAGAGAGAAGTGCCCGTGAATGAATTCTCCCTGAGGGACATCAACCACTGAAGGACAAGGTATTATGGAACATACAGCAGCTTGCTCGCCCCGCAGTAGACAGTGTTCCATGGGGGCCCAGGGCGCCTGAGTCCCCTCTGCTGGGCAGTAACCGACTCCTGAGCACATGTCTGTTGGCCGGCCTCCTGCCCGCCTCCCTTCCCCAGTCCCTCATGTCCTTGGACTCCAATCTATGTATCAAAGGTCTTCTTTGTGCAAACCCATTGTGGGAGACACAGAAAGGAAACTTCAAATTGTCACAAAACTCCTATTTTTTTTTTTTTCCAAATGGGATACAGCAGCATGCTATAATCATTCAAATCGAGAATTATCTAAACCTGAGTTCCCTGGTATGTTTGCAATGGTATTTTAACATATCCCCAAGCGTCACAGAAATCCATAAAGCATTCATTCAAATGAAATTTGAAGGACATAGAAAACACAGGCAGAATATTCTCTGAAAGAATTATCATGCATTGCCTTACATATAATGCACCAGCATTTTTCATTCTCTAAAGATAATCCTTTAGTATTTGGGTCTTTTGGACTGGCTGGACTGTTCAGCTTTTTGTTCAACCTAAATAACATTTCCTATTCTGCAGAATAATATAATACCCTGAATCAAACCAGTCTTACTTGGTAAACTTTACTTGAATGCTATTTTTCATCAACATCACATGCCTATTAGGAAAGAAAGAACAGCTGGCTTTTCACTAAAGTAATTATTTTTCATTATTGAATTTTGAGTATTCAATGTTACCTATCTTTTTCTGTATCTCTCTTGAGTCATCCCAAATTAGATTGCTATATCCAGATACCTCAGTTTACTTTAGTAAAGGGGATAGGATGAATGGGAATAGAGGGGCAAGAAGTAATATTTCTTCTAGAATACTTTGCAGGCTCATATGGAATAAATAAAACAAAGACAATTTTATCATCTGCACAGTCAATAAACACCAGTTTCCAGGAATGAGCAAGATAACCTGTGAATTGACTGTAGTGTTGAGGCTGACTCCTGAATATGAATGTGAATACATATATATTCATTGTGTCATATTACCAAGGCTGACACTGTTTACAGTCACTGATACAGAATGAGAACATCTGGGAACTCAATTACTTGACATAAATAAGTCTTTGTATTTGTAAAATAAAAAGTTTCTAATAGCCAAAGTTCTGGTTTCTTCTTCAATGGGAGCTGCTCATCATAAACTCAGAATTGAAAGTCAAATCTTGATTGATATTGAATCCTAAACTCACATGGGCTCGATAACCTAAGATTGCCTTTATATAGTTCAATCCACAGGCTGCTACAGTGGGTTTATAGTATCTCAGGCTTTGAAAAGAAATTACTCCTGCAGTGGCAGTTTGCAGAACACCCTGTAGCATCTTCTCTAAAAGGAAACAAGCCAACCAGAGATAAGAGATAATAAAAGCATCGTATTCCTAAAGATATGGATGCAGAACTTGGAAAGTGATGGGGACTTCTTTCAAACAAGATGTGGCTGGTGGGTCTGCAGTTCCTTGCTGCTCATGGGGTGGTCAGAATCAGCTTGTTTGTAATGCAGAATTTCGGGCCTCATCTCAGACTAACTAGATCTGACTATGCATTTAAATAAAAATCCCCCGGTAATTTACAAGCACATTAAAATCTGAGAAGCACTATTTTTAAAAAAAAATATTTATTTGGCTGTGCCGGGTCTTATTTGCAGCATGTGGGATCTTCGCTCTTCACTGAGGCCTGTGAAATCTTTAGTTGTGGCATGCGAACTCAAGGATGGAGCCCTGGCCCCTTGCATTAGGAGTTCGGGGTCTTAGCCACTGGACTCAGATGTCCCCTCTGAAGCATTACTGTACACTATGATATACCCAACATCAACCGAATCTCTATACCTGGTTTTCATTTAGTTGAAACAAAGCTTTAGTGAAAATACTGAAAATGAAGATTTTGTCCCCAGGGGAAGGTAGGGAAGGCAGATAGAAGAAAACTGAGAGGAAAAAGATCTCAGAAAGTAGATAACAGGTTTCCAGGTCTATGACTCCAAGAACAGACCCTGAAATGAACACAGACTCCATCCACACCATGCAAATATCGACTTGTCCAGCAAGCACAAAGAGTGTGGTCACTAAAACTGGCTTCTGACTTTCTGATACTCAGCTTATTCAACTATAAAACCAGGAAGTGATGCAAGATAAGTTCCATCTAACTCAAAAGTCCTCCCACTGGACTTAGGAAAAATAACAGGCCAGGTGGTGGTGGTGGGGAGAATATTCACATAAGAATATTTGCACAATTCTTATGCAGATTGCTTTGTGATCTTGAACAAATTTTATGTTGAAATTTGATTACTGCTGCACTGAGAGTAACCATTTCTTCCTTTTTAAGGAAAAACATCTATTTATTAAAAAAATTTTTTTTGAAAACTGAATCTGTCTTTGGTTGAGTGAAAGGAACCATTTCTTGACCTTTGTTCATTCTAAAGATCTTATTGCTGCTTTCTACTTCACAAAAGTCAACAACAATGCACATATACATTAGAGAAGGGAGGGGATCCACTGAGAGCTTGGAACAGGAAGAGAGAAGAAGAAAATACATAAGAAATCTTTGTGTTCTCGGGGTTGAGAATTCACAATTGCTCTGACTTCATCTCACTCTGTCTTTAGTTCCTTTCACAGAGTTTCATTTCCCAATTTTCTAAAGTACTATTGTCCTTCACTTGAGCTCAAAACAGAAACAACTTTTTCACCCTCACAGGCATCTCTGTAGGATGCTTGAATGGCCATACACATTCATAAGCAAAATTTAAAATCTACAAGATTCAACAACCCCTGGGCTGATCTGGGGAACCAGCTCCCAGGTGGCTTTTATGACCTATTTTCCCTTAACGGTAATTCTTCAAGTTGTCCCAAAGCCTTCCTAAATGAATCCTGGCTCCTTTATAGAAAATATTTTAATTTGTAACATTTCGGCAATGCTGCAACTGGGTTACAAAATGAATGGATAAAATGTGGCATTGAACTTGGGTTTCCATTCCCCCTAGTATTAAAGAGACTCTTGCATCTTGGAACTTGAACTTGGATAGGACTTTCTCAACTGAACACAGTCAACTGCCAGAGCTTCAGGCATGAACCCAGAGAAGATGAAACTCCAGACGTGATGGAATTAGCCCAGAAGCACCAGGCCAAGATGAGAAAGGCCAAATGGAAGCAGGCAGCATAGAGGATTCAGCTGCCAACTCAACCCCTCCAGGAGTGTCAGGTACCAAGTTCTCACAGTGAGTGTCAGAACCAAGATGGCAACTTGAGGTGGGCATTTAAGGGGAGGGCACAGTCTATTAAGTCACCCTAGAGAACTTCCTTTATTCATTCTCTTGAGAAATTGGCAGAATGAACTAAAAACCACATGAGTATTACGCTTATCTCTGCTTCAACATCATTTGTCCTCATGGACTCAGTATCAAATTTGCATCTTGCTTAATTTGGCAAAGGATGTCACTCTGACAGGGAACCACAAAACCCATGTGTGCACAAGATGACTTCAACTAAATTTTCATGCAAGCAATCCCCAAGATGCTTTATTACTTAATGCTCAAATCTGCAGTTCCAAATCCACAAGTGTCCCTCACCCTCCACCAGAAATGTTCATCAAAATATCTGGCCTTTATCTCAAATTCGTGTGTGTGTGCGTGTGTGTGTGTGTGCTAAGTTGCTTCGGTCATGTCCAACTCTTTGCAATCCCGTGGACTGTAGCCCGCCAAGCTCCTCTGTCCGTGGGGTTCTCCAGGCAAGAACAATGGAGTGGGTTGTCATTTCCTATTCTAGGGTATCTTCCTGACCCAGGGATCGAGACTGCATCTCTTACGTCTCCTGCATTGGCAGATGGGTTCTTTACTGCTAAAGCCACAGGGGAAACTTATAAAGCAATCCTCTTTCTAGCTTCACATCTCCCAACAAGCCCTCTCCAGACCTCCCTCACTGGGTTTGGTGGATGACACCAATGATATGCCCAAAGTGGAAACTTTTTCTCTACTGCCTGAGTTTCAGCAAGCAATATTGATTTGTGTTTTCCAATATTATCTGTAATCAGTCATTGCTTTTTTCCCTTTCTACAAGATCAGTCTAGTTCATGCATTTATTATCCTCATTTGAACTATTTGGAAAAACCCTCATCTCCATTTACCATTAACTCATTTGGCAGATATATGAGCACCTACTGTGGCCTGTAGGCACTGTTCTAGGTGTTGAGGATAAAAGAGATGAACAAAATGGGACTTAGTCCTAGTCCTCTTGGAGTTTATGGTTTGTGCTGCTCTTGCCAGAATAATATATTTTGTAGGACACCATCAGTCACCTTGCTCACACACTTTTTGAATCCCATATTCATCCAACTCGAACGCCTCCAATGGCCCACTGAAAACAAAGCCAAGCAAAACGAAAACTCTTTCATCCCTTTAAAGAGTGCAAGTCACTTCTACCTACACCTCTCAACTCATATTTCATTATTCTCTCAACAAAACATCTGGTTGAAACCAGCTGGCTGCAATCCCCCTTTCGGAACTCCATATTTCTCACTCTTTGCCTTGTTGCTGCTGTGTCTTTTCCTAGAAGATCTACATCCTCCATGGTGAGATTTTTCTAATCACCTTACTGAAAACTGTTCTCTTTCACCTCTGAACTTAAATACTTGCTCAATTTAAATGATACTTAATGTATTCAATAGAAATGCTTTCATCTCATCATTGGACAGACTTCGTCCTAAGCACGGAGAGTTAGTGAAGAGCATCGTTTCTCCTACTATAAACCAGATTTCCACTTTTAGATAGTTTGGTTCTTAAAAGCAGGGTTCATCATACCCTGCACCTCCATAGGATCTCATGAATTTCCTTGCTCACATGGGTGCTTGGTGATGCAACTAGTAATAACAATCTTGTTAAATGTCAACAGATGAATCTTAAAGTTTCATTGTTTATTATGTCCATAAGCATCTTCATTATTCCTTACATACATGTTTAAATTGTGAGCTATTCATTGAAATCTATTTCACTGAAAGCCCAATTTGCATCAAGGAGCTCAGGGGGAACCTGGTGCATTATAATGAGTTACAGGTGACCAAGTGTCACCTTTGGAGATACTCACCCGAGTGCCATAGGTCTGAATTGGCCGTGTGTGTGTGTGTGTGTGTGTGTGTGTCTGTGTGTGTGTTCCCAGTCATGTAGCTGTGTCTGACTCTTGGCAACCCAATGGACCATTGCCTGCCAGGCTCCTCTGTCCATGGGATTTCCAGAGCAAGAATACTGGAGTGGGTTTTGCCATTTCCTCCTCCAGAGGATCTTCCTGACCCAGGGACTGAACCCTGTCTCTGGTGTCTCCTGCACTGGCAGGTGGATTCTTTACCACTGCACCACTTGGGAAGCCTGAGTCTGACCAGGAGATGGTCTCAAATGTCATATTGTGGTGGTGAAGCAGAATTTCCACTTCCTCACTGGATAATCCTGCTCTGGATACGAACTCCTCTTTAGCATCCTTTATGTAGCTCAGCGTCTCTCCTTGAAGTTCCATCCTTCCTCCCCCACCCAAAGTGTGACAGGCAGAGGGTTAAGGATGAACAGTCAGGCTAAATGGTGAATTTATTTTCTCTGTTGGCCTGTGTCACTGCCTCCGTTTGGTTTTATATAGTGGCATGTGAGTTTAATATAGCTTATTTGAAAAATGAAACCAGAATTGGATGCTTGAGTGGTTTGAGCCCAATAGGAAATCTGTATATTTGCCAGAAAGAAGGCAAAGGGAAATACATAATAGAAACATTTACAAAACCTAATCTGAAAAGAAAGCTTTCTAAGGTTTAGCAGTGTGTATGTATAAATGAGTTTTGTTAATTTATATGATCTTGGTAGCTTGAACACTCCAAACACTGATGGAGGCAAATGTTTGAGAAGGTATAATAAAAAACAAACCAATCCTGCACGGGAAGAGAAATGCTTCCATGTTTTGTCAAAGCTCAGTGGACAGCAAATCTGAAATCCTTCAGGGAAGACTGAGAAGCTTTTCTTCTAATATGTTTTATATGACAAAGCAGTATCAGGCAAATATGAGGAAAATGTATTTAATATAGTTTTATCTTGGCAACATCCCTTTAAGTACAAAAGAAAACGAACAATGGAAGGTGATGAAACAGAATTCTTGGCCCAAGAGGCTCCAATAGCTCTTAGGAGGCTCAGTCCTAGAATTCTCCTGTCCTCTGCATTAACTCTTCTTCCAACTGGCTGTGTGTGTGTGTGTGTGTTTCCGTCAACTCCTTCAAGAAGGGCAACTTATCCATAGCAAAGAAGGAGTTCTAATTGCAAAATTACATCTTCCCTGGAATCCATTTTCTACCCCTTTGCTCTAGAAGTGCTGAAGATATGAACGCTTCTACAAACAGAATGAATAAAGCCCCAATTCTCCATGGTGACAAATTCAGGAAATGGTAGGTTTTATCTTCAAGGAGTTCAACGGCTCCACAAAAGCTCTCATGCGCAAGTAATGGAATTCTCAAATTGGGATAAATGTGCTTTTAAGAATTTTTATTTTGATCGTTTATTTCAGGTAACACTTGTGGATAATATAACACATCTTTGGATGCCTGAACAGATAAAGAAAATCTAAAAGGGAAGAAAAAAATTAGGGCAGGCCTTTATTAAATTTTAAAGTATGCCTTTGCTACACTTTTATAAAGAGCCAAATAGGGTATCGAAATCTCTGGAGATCGCCAGTATAATTTCTTTATCATGTTCCATTTAAAATTTAATTATGCAGTCTACAAGAAGAATCTGAGCAGTTTAAATAGGTCATGCAGTGAGTAACTTAACAATATTCTAAAGTTTTCTTTGTAAAGATGGTTCCTTTGATAGTCTGTTACACATCAGAACACTATATTATAAAACAAGTGTAATTTAATTCAGTCACTATGGACTCTTATACACATCCATAAAGAAATGTTTTGATTTAGGTTATCTGGCGAATCAATGAAAACCATATTCCTGGTAGAGCTGCCCAAGATAGATAGGTGATATGTGCATATATACTTTCTTTGGGCAACTGGTATTTTCATGTGTCATAGCAAGGTCAAGGGAATTTTATATTTAATAATTGGGGCATTTTGTTTTAGATCAATAATCATACATAGCAAGGCAAAAGATCTAGCCACAGAATAATTAATATCTGAACGAGAGGTTTCTGTGGCCTATGGCTTAACATTGCTTCATTCCCCGTCACAAGTTTCAACTAGCATGCAACTCTAACTTCCTTACAATAAAGTAAAGTAGGCATTATTTTGAGCACTTTACACCTATCACTTTATTTCATTCTCTGAACAACTGTTCCTATAATGACTTCCAATTTACAGATAAAGAAAACGAGGCACAGAGAGGTGAAGAAACGTACCCAAGATCACGGAGCAAGTAAGGAGCTGAACAGGGATTTGAACATATGTTGAAGTTTGTCTCCAGAGTGTATGTGCTGAACCACTTCACCAGAGTGCTTCTTGTAAGGCAACAAGGTATCTTGTCTCGATAGAAGCACAACCCAAATAATGAGCATTAAGCTACCTCTGAATCCACCACTTTAAAAACTACCATCTACTGATTACTCCCTGGGTGCCAGGCTAAATACTCTATACAGATTATCTTCTCTCAGTGACACTATGAGATGGGTAGCATAATTTTTCCAAATTTTCAAATAAAAACTGAGACAGAGATATTAACTCACTCATTCAAAGTCACGTGATTAAGATGTAGGATATAGGATGCTTGGGGCTGGTGCACTGGCTGGTGACCCAGAGGGATGGTACAGGGAAGGAGGTGGGAGGGGGGTTCAGGATGGGGAAAACATGTACACCCGTGGCGGATTCATGTTGATGTATGGCAAAACCAATATAACATTGTAATTAGCGTCCAATTAAAATAAATAAATTTAAATTAAAAAAAGGTACAAACACAAGATTAAAGCGTGTCTGAGCCCAAAGCCCAGTCTCTTAACCTCTGTGCTAACAGACTCAACAGCAACAGCTCTGAGCAGCCTGGTAACAGTCCAATTTAAGTTTATAAGTTTCCAGCCAACAAGATGAATTTTTCTGGTTGGCAAGAGCAGAGTGAGAAGGGTGACCGAACACAGAAATCATATATCTGGTCTAAGACTGGTAGTCTGTGAAGTTTCTCCAATGCTTCCTCCCTCCCTTCCTCTTAGGAGCTGAATGTGTCCCCCACCCCCAAATTCGTATGTTGTTGTTTAGTCACGAAGTTGTGTCTTTGTGACCCCATGGACTGTAGCCTGCCAGGTTCTTCTGCCCATGGGATTTCCAGGCAAGAATACTGGAGCAGGTTGCTATTTCCTTCTCCAGAGGATCCTCTTGATCCAGGGATCAAACTCGAGTCTCCTGCATTGGCAGGCAGGTTCTTTACCATTGAGCCACCAGGGGAAGCCCGCAAAATTCATATGTTGAAATCCTAAAGCCCAGTGTGATGGGGTTAGGAGGTGATCGGGTTTAGCTAAGGTCATTAGGGTGGGGATCAGAAGAGACCAGTGAGATGGCTCTTCTTCTTTCTCCCCTTCTTTCCCAGCTCCCCCACCCCAACCTGGTGAGGGTACAGAAAGATGGCAGCAGACACTAGACCAGGAAGCTGGTTCTCACTCAGATGCTGAATCTGCCAGCGCCTTGGTCTTGGACCTCCCAGTTTCCAGAACTGTGAGAAATAGGTAAGTTTAAGTCACCCAGGCTCTGGTATTTTGTGATAAAAGCACCACCAGACCAGGATACTTCCCAATTCAAACTTTTATTCATTCATTCAAACATCTATTCACTCAAAGATTTATGCAAATATTAATTAAGGGTTTACTATGTTCCAGGCACTGTTAGACATTGAGGAAAAACAATGAATAATAGTGGGATCTCAATGCATTTCCTTGGAGAAGGAAATGGCAACCCACTCCAGTGTTCTTGCCTGGAGAATCCCAGGGACAGCAAAGCTTGGTGGGCTGCCATCTGTGGGGTCGCACAGAGTCGGACACGACTGAAGCGACTTAGTAGTAGTAATGCATTTCCTAATTAGTGGAGATCTAAAAGTCCTCTACTGAACTCTATTATCAATGATACGGATGCCAGCATAGGAGTTAGCACTCGGGCCCTTAGAAACTACAGGAGAGGCACGGAACCCTTCCAGACAGAGACGACTTCAGAGTAGAAATGCATCTAAGATGCGTCTGGAGCATGGGTTGGTCCACTTTTTCTATAAAACTAAATAATGGATGTTTTTGGCTTGTTGGGTCATACAGTCTTTGCCACAACCACTCAGCTCTGACTTGATAGCATGAAACCAGACATTGGCAATATGTAAATAGATGGGTTTGGCTGTGTCCCAATAAAAACTTATTTATAAAAACAGGAAACAGGCTGGATTTGGTCTGTGGGCTGTCATTTGCCACCCTGTATAGGGGATGTGTAAGGGATAGGTTGGGGAAGGAGAAAAAGAACAGGGAGATGATAAGAGACTTTCAAGTAGACAGAGAAAAGAAATGAAGACAGAGAGACAGGTCCTCAATTTTCTTCTCTCTAAAATGGGGGCTCACATGGTCATTCAACAAACATCGACTGGCTGCCATCTCTGTTGGGAGTCCTGTGCACGGAGGAATAAGCAAGAAAGCCAAAGGAGACTCTGTTCTGGGGGGTGAAGGGAGGGGAACAGACAGTGGGTAAATGGACAAGTAAATGAACACATAATGACAGCTACTCTGCGGGTGACATAATATGGCAACGTGACAGTAACTTCGCTACAGACGGGACTGCTTAGAGTGGTCAGAAGCAGGATCTCTGCGGAAGTAAGAGGGAAGACAGGCCAGTGGGTCAGCAACACAGGAAAGGGAGGAGAGGGCGAGCAGGAGGCAATGAGCTCGCAGAGGCAGCCCACGGAGCTTTCCGGATGCCAAGGCACGCTGTGTGGACTTTATTCCCAGCAAGAGCAAACTTGCTCACTTTGAAGCCAAAAGCAATGTGGTTTGATTGATGACTTTTCAAAGATCTCTTCGGCTGCCATGTGAAGAATGATTTGCAAAAGAGGAAATGGAAGACCAGTTAGGGGCCATTTTTACAGTACAAGTGGGAGTCTACGACGGCTTAGAAAAAGATGGAGAAAGTGGCCAAATTATAGATGAAATTTGAGACTGAGTCAATAGACTTGGCTGATGGATGGTCTATTAAGTGTGAGAAAAAGAAAGGCAATATAAATGACTCAAGGATTCTCCTTTAAACAGCTGGGTGCCTGAAGTTAAGGTGGTTGGGGGTAGATTTAAAAGTTCTTTTTGAGGGACTTCCTTGGTGGTCCAGTGGTTAAGAATCCACCTTGCAAGGCAGCTGATACATATTCGATCTCTGGTCGGGGAATGGGCTACTAAGGCCATGTGCCGTAAGTACTGAGCCTGTGTGCCACAGCTAGAGAGAAGCGCCGTGCTGCAACAAAGAGCCAGAGCTCCAACGAGGGCCGGACACAGCCAAATAAATAAATGCTTTAAAACGGAGTTCTTTTCAATCACATCAACTTCAAGATTATATATCCAAGAAGAGATGTTAAACTGATGACTGGGTATTCAGATTTGAAACTCAAGGTAGAAACTGAGGCTGGAGATATGAAAACGGGAACTATCCTTCTTAAGATGAACTTGATGACCTCTCTCTCTACATCCTCTCTATGAATGAAGAGAGAAATGGACAAGGGAGGTCCTGGGAAGCTCAGCACGCAGAGTCCAGCAGAGGAGGAAGAACAGGCAGGCAGACTGGGAAAGACGAGCCAGTGAGAGAGGGAGAAACCTGGGAAAGACTGTTGTCCCGGAAACTCAGAACGTTTTCGTTTCATGAAAAATGGAGGCCCTACTTTGTGTGCGGCTGAGGGACCAAATGAGAAAACAGATAAATGGCCACTGGACTTTGCTGGACGGAGGGTGCTGTTGACCTTGATCAGGCCAGGACAGTGGAATGAAAGGGTTAGAAACCCAGCTGGAATAGGCTGAGGACTGAGTAAGAAAAAGAGTTCTTGTGGCAGATACCACTTCCTAAGTATGTAAAGCCATTTCCCCCTACCTTGACTTCTTTTCTTCTTAATGGCAGAATATGTCTCCTAATATAAAGGCTGCAAATACCAGAAACCCAATTTCCCCTCCCTAAGAACTCAGACACAGGCAAGAAAGTCTTCCCTAAAATAGAACACATGATAAAAAATGCCCTTCACTGGATATGATCATGTCTCCATGTGATGGCTGGAGCTGTGGCAGTCACATTGTGAACATTAGGTACATCAGACGCAAGAGATGCTGAGAATGGCAGAGGAAAAAGAGAGAATACATAAGGGCACCATATTAACTATGGGTTTTCTCAGATTTCTTGAACTATAGCTACAAACTCAATCTGCATTTTCTACCCTGATATAGCTACAATGCTTTTTATTAAATGGCTTCAACCTGGGATCGATAATAAAAATATTATAAGAGAAAGATTCAAGCAGGAAAAAATTTAGTCATAGGCTATGGGGGTGGGGGTGGGATGCACTGTAAAAGATAAGGAGGTGGGGGTTGGGGCAAGGAAAAAGAATACTTCTTACCAACTGCAACTGTGGCCACAGAGTCAGTGTGCAGTATAATGGTGGGTGCTATAAGCAGGAAACTGGGTAGTGTAAGGTTTGGAAGATAATCACTTAAACCAGAGGGCTTGTTTTCTATTGTTAGCTGAACAGTGACTCAGAGAGGGGAGCTCTAGGGATTGTAAAGTCTGGGAGTCCCGTGGGTTCCCCTGTGGAGAATAGCCAACTTTTTTTTTCTTTCCCCAAACCCATTCTGTCAATTTGCCCAGATGACTCTTCTTAAACAACAGTTTAGAACTCTTCTTGGATGAATAATAATCAAAGAGAAGAACAGCTCCTCAGACTGGGGTCTAAACCCTTCACATCAAGTGATCTCCAAGTGCCTCTTCTTGTCTCTGCACTCCCTCCAACAAGATGGCACCACTTCCTGTTCCCTGCACAGCCCCTGCACACCTCCTCTGGGTGATGATGTTCCCTCTGTGTGGGGGAAACAGCCCCCTGCACCGCCATATGGTCAGACCTGAGCCATCTGTCCAAGCCTTGCTCAGAAGGTTGACTCACAAGGCTGTCCTTGCTTCTTCCAATTAGAGGTGGCCCATCTCATTTCTGAAATTCCCTGGTACCTTTTGTTTGCTGACATGTCTTTCTACCTTTCTTATGGCATTAAACACTTTCCACCCAGCACCGTGATTATCTCTACCTGCTATCCTAGACTACATTACTTAGGAGAAGAGACAGTGATCAGTTTGTTCTCCACCACAGAGCCTATAACCATTCTTTGCATAGAAGTAGTGTTAATGCACCTTTGTTGAATTAATTAATGAATGGTGGATGTTGTAAATATCAAATTGCAACAGATCTGGGTCCCAGGAAGCTGGGAAAACTGTTCTTTCTTAGGGATAATAAGGAAAATAAGAAATATTCATCAGCTCTAGATTAATTAGTATGAGATTGGTTTGGAACTAGCAGCATTTTCCCCCCATATTTCCTTAACCCTGTCCCCACCAGGTCCTGGCAACCAGTTTTCTACTTTCTATGTGTTTGACTTTTTAATTTTTTTATTGTGACTTTTTAAAAGATTCCACATCTTTATCACATAAGTGATATCATGCAGTATTTGTCTTTATCTTTATCACATAAGTGATATCATGCAGTATTTGTCTTTGTCTGTCTGGCTTATTTCACTTAGCATAATGCCCTCAAAGTCTACCCACGCTGTCACAAATGGCAGAATCCCTACTTTCTCATGGTCAAATCATATTCCAGTGAATGTAAATACTAGGACTTCTTTATCCATTCATCTACTGATAGGCACGCAGGTTGCTTCCATGTCTTGGCTGCTGTGAACACTGCTGCAATGAACATGGGAGTGCAGATATCTTTTTGAAATTCTGTTTTCCTTTCCTTTGGATACTCAGAAACAGTAATATTGGATTATGTGGTGGCTCTATTTTTAATTTTTTGAGGATTCTCCATACTATTTTCCATAGTAGCTGCACCAATTTACATTCCCATCAACAGCGCATGAGATTCCCTTCCCTCACATCCTCACCAATGCTTGTTATCTTGTCTTTTGATGAAAGGCATTCTAACCAGTGTGAGGTGATAGCTCATTGTGGTTTTGATTTGCATTTCCTGGATGATTTGTGATGTTGACCATCTTTTCATGTACCTGTGTTGGCCCTCTGTATGTCTTCTTGGGAAAAATGTCTATTCAGGTCCTCTGCCCATTTTTAAAATCAGACTGTTGAATTTTTTTGCTATTGAGTTGTGTGAGTTCTTTACATGTTTTGGATACTAAACCTTAGAAGACATAATTTGCAATTGTTTTCTCTCACTCTACAGTTTGTCTTTTCATTCTGTTGATGGTGTCCTTTGCTTTCCAGAAGCTCCTCAGTAAGATGTAGACCCGCTTTTGTCTACTTTTTTTTTGCTGCCTTTGCTTCTCGTGTCACCAACATTCTTATCTTCTAATTGCTAAAGGTCTTTCAGAAGACAGCAACTTAATTGAGGACTATGAGAAATGTGAGCTTTTCTTACCTACCAAAGCCCCCACAGGGGAATGAACGTCTAACTGAAAACCCATGGTGCATACATGGTGAGCTGAGCCGCCAGATATTTCCTTAATTCTCTTTGTCGCCACCTTTTCCCTTCGCTGCTACCTGATCAGTGACACCCATGACTGAGATATCTGGTCAATCAGAGTTCAGCCTTGCCCTTTCACTATACGAAATCTGCTGAGTTCAAATTTCAGATAACAAAGACCTATAACTGAAGATCAAAATTTCATAAGTGAAACTGCCATGCCATGACTTTTCTCTCTGATAGTCACACCAACCAAGTTCTAACTTCTTGGTAGAGAAGCTCAAATGATAATCTGATGGTATATACTGATGTTCTTAGCCTTGGGTGTTAAAAGGCTAAAAAAAAAAAATTGCTTCCACTGAATGCTTATATTTCCTAACCTCCTCTGAGAAAGAATTGAAAAAAGATTAAGTTACAGGATTAAAGTAGAAGAAAAGGGGACTTCCCTGGTGATCCAATGGCTAAGACTCTGTGCTCCCAGAGCAGGGGGCCTAGGTTTGATCCCTGGCCAGGGAACAGATCTCACATGCTGCAACTAAGAGATCCCGTATGCTGCAGTGAAGATCAAGGAGCCCATGCGCCTCAACTAAGGCCTGCTGCAGACAAATAAATCGATAAATATTAAACAAATAAGTAAAATAGAAGAAAAAGACTGTGTGTCTTTTATAACTTTAACCTTTGGCCCCTGCCTCCATTGGCTTCTGCTAAAATCCATTAAAAAATAGTATCTTATTTATGTATTTAATTATTGTAAGCTTCATTTACCAATCCTTCATGCTTTTCAAAGAGCATCCTGACTTCTGGGTGTTGAGCTTTAAAAACTGCTCATGAATCTCTACTGGCATCTTTACAATGCTCCTATTAAGGTCTATTAAATAGCTCTATTTTCTATTCTGTTTAGTTTATGTTGAGAAACAGCAGATTATGTTTAAGGAATTAAAAAGCTCTCTCTTTTCCAAAAACAGCCACTAATATTGCAAGATCAGAGTAAAACCTCTGTTAATAAACACTTTATTGACACCTTCACTCTGCTATCCATAATAAAGTTATCCCTCTGTATAGGCACCCTTTATACTAAAATCCCAGTTTATCATAACTAAGTTAGTATCTCCATTCCGCCTGAACAACTGGGGTTTTACCATGATTTAATTAAAATGCATCTACCTAAACTAAACACCTTGCACCATTAAAAAAGATCTTGAAAGACATGCTTGCAATGGAGAAAAACAACTGTTCCAATTGCTTAATTGATCTTGGCTACAGCAAAATAAAAGCATGAAGTCTTATATAAGATTAGAAACGATCCTTTTCACAGCTCAGGAAATGGACTCATACATTCCTTTTCCAGAACATTTCAAGATTAAGAGGATAGCATGAGTAGAACACGTAGCCAGTTTAAATATTTGTTTTAATCCTGACAAGAACATTGGTTTTAATATTTATAATATGATTACAATGCTTAGTGCATGTTGCCCATATAGTCCAATTTTTTCTGGCGACATATTATAACTAGGCTTTAATTTCAGCAACGGTAAGAATTCCAAAAACACATTTAGGTTATCATTAGTGATGAAAGAAACCCAGGTGTCTGTCCAAGTACCTTGTGCATATACCTCAGCTCAACCTCAACCCATTTTTAACAGCCAAGAGAGGATCCACTGCTGTATGATTTGCACATTTCACAGAATAGTATCAATCAGTGGCCAGCTGTGTAAAGCAATTAAAGTTGAAATATCTCATCTTTGTGCAATATTTGTAAACGGTCTTTCTGAAAGTTTGAAGATAGTCAAAGCCAAGGTAAGCCAAAACATAAACCTGCTATGAAACGCCACTGTCTTTCCTTCCAGCTACATATCACAAGGTGGCAGTTGCCTGAATTATAATTTTCCATTTTTCCCAGATGTCACCACATAAGCACACTTTTATGACTAGAAGGATAAAACCTCCAAAGTGTCATGTTCCACTAATCATTAGCCGACAAACAGAGTAATGACAGGTGTCTTGTTCTAAATGCACTAAGGTTTTCCAGGGCTCATTTGCACTATCCCAATGACAAGCTGAAGAAATTTGAAAAAAATGGCTAAAAAAGGCTGAGAGTTGAACACCTGATTGAATTCCATAAGATCGTACAAATAGACAAACGCTGGCAGCTGGAAGAGTGGACGCCAAGAGAAGTTTTCATCATCAAATAGTCACATTATTTTGTGTCAATGTGAAGGGAAATAATTGTCAGTGGATAATGTCCTAAACTGTCCCCAGAGAGAGTCAAAAGAATGCCCAGGGCTACATTAGAAGAATTGAGAAATAACTGACATATTATTTCTCACGCCCTTACCGCCATACAATGACTGCATGCTGCAGTTAGAATGGGATTGGTGGTGTTTATTCTCAACACAATGCAGTATTGAAGTAACAAAAATTCATGGAAAGAAACAATAAGTAGGCTCATTACTAAAATACCTCCCACAAAACTCAAGAAGTGAGCAGACTCCCTCCAGTAATAAGCCAGCAACAACCAAAGATCATTCTCGGTGACTGTGGGAAATGGCACTTGATATTCACAACAGGATGCTCCTTAATAGAATTCAGGGTGTGCACCAGATTTTGCAGACATCTGAATAATTTTTATCTTCATGATTACAGTTCTGCACGGGTCTTAACTGACAATACAGGGGTGGCCCACCCCTTAGCCATTCTAGAAAAGTTTAAAAGTCACCCTTCATTCCATTATTTGGGGATTAACTTCTGCACCACAAACACGAGTAGATACACAACTCTCTGTCTCCCAGAAAATGACGAGATGCCGGGTCTTCACATGGGACTCTTTCCAGACTGAAAGCACAGGACAAACGCACCCGGTGGAGATACCCGTACCAGAACACACAAACGCTTTTAATCCTGCAAGCTAGCCTTGAGATGGTAGCCCAAAAAATTAAGACATACAGTAATTTAAATATTTGGATCACAGAAAACAGTTTTCTGGCCATATTAGTTATGATCCTATAAGCAAAGATTTTCTGTATGTTAAAAAAAAAAGCAACCACATGAGCTTATGTCCTGGAACAGATGGCGACGGTTCAGACCTCCCCCGACTCCCTAGTGTTGTGCATCATCACATTCTGTAAGCTCTTCTATCCTTCTTGAGAGTCTCTACATTTCCCTCTCCAACACTTTCCAGGCAAAACTCCATGCCCTATTCGTTCATTCACCGAAGGACACCAAGCAGCTTCAAGGACGCAGGCACGATGCTAGGTGTTCTGTGCGATGCCCAGAAAATCTCTCTTAGAACGTTCCTGCCTCCTTTCTTTCTCTCCTTCTTTCTTCTAACAGATAGTGGTAATCATTTCTGATGGCTAGCTGCCTATAATTGGCACTCTGTTAATCATGTCTTCTGTCATATAGTGACATATCCAAAATACATTAAAGACATCAATCAATTTATATACTGATTGCTTTCCCAGGTGAGATAGTAACTAGTTATTCAAATGTGAATTACAAATGCATTTATGCTATCGACAAAACCATGATGCAAGTTCTTTAGGGGAAGCTCAAAATTTTCACAAATCTACAAATCCTTGAAGCCCATACCACTAATGGATATCATGGAAAAAAAACAAACAATTCAGTATGTCTTTAGATTGTCAATACCCATGAATATAACACAGGAAGTAGCATGTTTATGATGTCTGTGGAGAAGATAGGTCCAATGGACCCCTGTACGTGACATAACTTTCATGGGACAAGAATGACTTCTCTAAGTCACGTATGGACACCACGTTCACTACCTCTTGGTTACATCACTTATACCCAGTTTTTGGCGTTTACATGGTGAAGCAGAGGTCTTAAAATCTAACATGAGGAAGAGAAAATGAAGAACACCTCTGCTTCATTCTGCTACAGCTCTTCTGTCAGGGGGGTGTATCAGAACTCACGTACAGAAATAAACAAAGCTCACTGCTCACCTTGGTAGACTTCCAGCTAATTCTGTGGTTGTCTCTCTGGAAGAAAAAGAAGATAATTAGCCTATTTTGACAAATTATAAATATGTGTTTAATAAAGCCATAATCTAATGTGCCAAGGCATTCCAGTATCATATGGGTGCAGAAGTTACTGTATTTGCAGTTGTTTAGAAACTTAAAATCAACACATCACATTTCTGATTAATTCCCCTAAGTGTTTCAATGGTTACTTTCCAAGGAAATTCTACACGCATGCAAAATATCTGCCTCTGCTTTCTGGTGGTTGAGCTTAACTGATTTTAAAACATTCAACTTTAAAATGTACAACATATGGAAGGAAAATAAGTGGGAAAAGAATCCCAAACCAAGTTTTGGATGTTTTCCATTTGAACAAAACACCTGTTTCTCTTTCCGAGAATCATTTAGGAACAAATTTCTTTGAGGGTGTGTCTTTGTACTGGTCCCTGTCACCTTAGGTTTATGAAGTAACATGTCCAGCACAGAATCCAACTCTTTTAGCAGCAAATTACTGGGTAGCTCAGTGGTAAAGAATCTGCCTACAATGCATGAGACCCAGCTTCAATCCTTGGGTTGGGAAGATCCCCTGGAGAAGGAAACAGCTACGCACTCCAGTACCCTTGGCTGGAGAATCCCATGGACAGAGGAGCCTGACAGGCTATGGTCCACGCGATCACAACAGTCAGACCCGACTTAGCCACTAAACCACCACCACCACTGTTTTCATTTCTTTGTTACAATGTCCTACCAGGTCAAAGGGTTAATCACAGATGCTATGACAATTAACATGGCAGAAATGACAAGTCACTGATGGAAGTTCTGTAGCACATGAGTAAGAACGACCAGAGACACATTTCAGAGCTAACCTGTTCCAATTACACATCTTATCTTTTGATTACAGATGTGTTCTTGGAAGAAATGGGTGCAAGGAGACGGAGGAGATGGAGGCTTACTGCTGAGATATTCTAAAAGCAGAAGTGGGCTTAACTTGAGACAGAGGGATGCAAAGTATAATTCTTAGAACAGTGGTGCATAATCTTCTCCATGTCATATAATCCCTTTAAGACTCTCATACGAAGAGATAGTATATACATATGCAGTGGAATGCTGCTGCTGCTGCTAAGTCGCTTCAGTCGTGTCAGATTCTGTGTGACCCCATAGACGGCAGCCCACCAGGCTCCCCCATCCCTGGGATTCTCCAGGCAAGAACACTGGAGTGGGTTGCCATTTCCTTCTCCAATGCATGAAAGTGAAAAGTGAAAGTG
This sequence comes from Bison bison bison, assembly GCF_000754665.1. NCBI lineage: Eukaryota > Metazoa > Chordata > Mammalia > Artiodactyla > Bovidae > Bison > Bison bison. The sequence goes on from NW_011494909.1 coordinate 1,973,587, forward strand.
AAGTCGCTCAGTCGTGCCGACTCTTAGCGACCCCATGGACTGCAGCCCACCAGCCTCCTCCGTCCATGGGATTTTCCAGGCAAGAGTACGACTCAGCCATAAAAAGAGTGAAATTATGTCATTTTCAGCAATATGGACGCAACCAGAGATTATCCTACTAAGTGGGTAAATTGGACAGAGAAAGACAAATACTGTATGACGTCACTCATAAATGGAATCTAAAATACGACACAAGTGAACTTATCTCCAAAACAGAAACAAACTCAGAGACATAGAAAAACTTATGATTACCAAAGGGGACAGGGGTGAGGGGTGATAGATTGGGAGTTTGGGATTAGCAGGTACATACTACTCTGCATAAAACAGAAAAACAACAAGGTCCTACTGTCTAGCACAGGCAACTATACTCAATATCTTGTAATACCCTATAATAGAAAAGAAAAGAGAGTCTCATTAAAGATATAAACACCTGGGGTGGGAGGTGAGAGGGAGGTTCAAGGTGGGGGGACAAGTGTATACCTCTGGCTGATTCGTGTTGATGTGTGGCAGAAACCAACACAACACTGTAAAGCAATTATCCTCCAATTAAGCATAAATTTAGAAAAGATACAAACACCTTATGCAGGACAAAATAATGATATACACATGACATGCCCATATACACAAAACGTGGTGTAAAATTATAATGCTTCATGGACCTCAGAAAGCCAATATGTCAATCCTGGGTTAAGAATCTCACCTTGAAACTTGCATTGTCTTTATATACTCATTTTAATCCAAACAGAGGGCTTCCTCCTAGTTTCTAGAACTCCTTCCCACCTATTGTCTGTGACAGCACCCAGGCACTCTAGGGACAGGCTGGTTCCCACAGAGCCATGCTGCTTTAAAAATATAAGTGATTATAATTCAGCTCCTATAGAAATGCTCTTCCCCAAATAACCACATACTATTAAAGCTTTGGCCTTCATTGCTCTAGAAATTGGCTTTTGAGAGAATGCTCCACTCCTTCAACAAAACCGCAGTTGAGAGCCTTGTCCACTACATTGTTGAAGGCCTCACATGTATTCATCTCATTTAAGAATTTCATGCCTGCCTAAGAACATTTTCCTTCAAAACAGAATCTGGAATTGTGGACACCAACCACCCCCTCCCCCAGCTAAGAAGCACCCCTTCCTCAGTCTTCCTTTATAACATGGTATCACAATAGAAGTATCTTTTAAATTCTATTTTTTTATTTATCATTTCATTACTTGAGTCCAAAATATATGTACACTCAGTCAATGCTTATTCAATTTGTAAGGAAGGAATTAATGAACTTTTCTGACCTACTTGTTGACCTTGAGGGTTAATTTTATATTTAGAACTTGATCATAGTAACAGCAGCACCCCAGGGTGAAGGTACAATTCCCTTTCCTTTTTTTGCTCGAAGACTATACGTGTTTTAATATAACAAGTCCCCCCGTGTGTGCTCGCTCACTCAGTAGTGTCCAACTCTTTGCGACCCCAAGGACTGTCATGTAGCCTGCCAGGCTCCTCTGCCCATGGGATTTCTCAGCAAAAATACTTGAGCAGGTTGTCATTTCCTTCTCCAGGAAGTCCCCGTGGTATCTAATATAACTACATTGGATCTATATTACCATAAATCCATTTAAACCACAGTAGCGGTACTTCTCCATCTGGGCACTATCACGACATCTCGGGCCAAATGATCCTTGTGAGGCACTGTCCTGTGCTTTGCAGATGTTCAGCAACATCCCTGGCCCCTAGCCACTGGATGCCCATGGTATCCCCACTCCCATACTGTGACCATCAAAACGTCTCTAAATGTCCCCTGGGGGGAAAACTGCCCTCAGTGGGGAACCACTGGCAACAGAGTAGCAGAATACAAATCTGCAGCTGACCTGTTTCAAAACCCTCCTGGATTAACCAACAATCTCCATTCTCTTGGAAGAACATGGTGCCTGAGCCCTCTCAGGAGGGCCTGTTTCACTTGGCACCATCACGTAAGTTTGCACACTTACCAAGAGTACACTGTGTTTGTTCCCCACCTGTTTATGTTAGTGGGACTCATTTTAATCTCTAACCAAACATGATGTAAGGGCTTCCTACTGGTGCAGTGGTAAAGAATCTGTCTGCCAATGCAGGAGGCGCAAGAGACCTGGGTTCGATCCCTACGTCAGGAAGATCCCCTGGAGTGGGAAATGGCACTCCCACTGTAGTATTCTTGGATAGCGGAGCCTGGTGGGATACAGTCCGTGGGGCTGCAAAGAATCGGACATGACAGAGTAACTGAGCACACACAAATATGTACAGGTACTGAAAAGTTCTTGTTTCTAGGAAAACTGAGTTGGGTTCTCTGGAAAGATTAAAAATGACAAGCAGCTTATCAATGAAAAAATGCTGCCTTCCCTATCACTTAGCAAAGGATGCTGCAGCCATCAAGCCACCACATTACAGCTGCTCTGACCGAACTTAGGAAACAAACAGGATGCCTACCATCCAGCAGGCAGCTGCTGCAGTCACCTCCGTCAGCATGCTCAGAGGAGACTCACGATGAGGAAGGAAGGACACTGGCCACACAGAGCTGAGGTGCATGTCAAAGGAATGATTTCAGTGAGCCCAGATTCTTGCATCTTTCCAAGCATTGAGAAGAACTGAATTCCTTAGCTTGAGATATCTGGTTTTCTTTAATAGGAACCTTTCAATGTTTTGACTACCTGGTCTTTGTTGCAAAAACTCTGATATATCCTGGCTTCTCTTTGGAGCAGTTCCTCAGAGCTATCTGAGAGGCTGCATCCTGGGCTTAAGTCTTCAGTTTCATCTGCCAAATGAAACATAATTCTCAACTTTTAGGTTGTACTTTTTTTTTTTTTTCAGTCAACAAGCTTAAGAAAAATTGATGGTAAGTTAGGTCTAGGGTCAAGACAACTATAAATACTGCGGAGAAAAAAGACATGGTTGTCACAAGTTTCTCCAAGTTCTTATTCCTCTTAAGTAAACTAGAAATTCCTAGATGGTGAATTATAGGTGTGATTTACGCACAAAAGACAATGCAGAATTCCATTCAGTACATCCACAGACTCAGGTGTTTGCCTTGCCTTTATAGCAAAAGACAAATGCTAGAAAAAAGTTATGCTTTCCACTCACTTAGTACTAGCAGGGGGAAATTTATCTTTTATATAGCCATGTACTCACATTAGAATTACAGACGTTATTTCATAAGAAATGTAATTTTTGGTGAACATAAATGAATGGGTGAACACAATTTAATTTATGTTACTGACAAAACCTGATGATTCCTCCGGAGCATGTAGCTCCATGATTTAAAAAAAAAAAAAAAAAGAAAGAACCACTGTATCTGATGGCAGAATGTGGCGAGGATTTACCAACCAATGGCCATTTTTTGAGATCATCAGAACACCAGAGCTTTTAAAATAATAACTTGTTCACTTTTATTCTTTCTTTATTGCTAACAAATCATCTGAATTATTCACATTTCATGAATTTATATCTTTTGTAAAGAAACCCTTGAGGAAAATAAACGTAGCATAACATGCTAAGCATCTTTTATACAATTTTCCTTCATAACCCAATTGAGAGAACCTAAAGAAGATGCCATATGGAAAAATTTCAGGGCAGTAAAGCTCCTCTTATGACACCATAATGGTAGACACATGTTAGCACACATTTGTTCAAGTCCATAGAATGTACAAGACTGAACCCTAATGCAAACTATGGACTCTGGTTTCGACGTAGGTCCATTAGTTGTGACAAACGCACCACTGTGGTGGCGGCTGGAGGGGGCTATGCCTGAGCAGGGGTGGGGGCATAAGAAAAATCCCTGTATCTTCCCCTCAATTTTGCTATAAACTTAAAGCTGCTCTAAAAAATTAAGCCGTTTGAAAATAAGATGCCATAAGAATGATGCTTTTTCAATAAACTTATACATATCACAATGTCCATTAATAACACTCCTTTCTAAGCATAAATCATCTTCATCACTAATGTTTATTCATCCAGCATATTCACTGAGCACTGAGGCTATGTTCAGCACAAACTGTGCTGGGTGCTTTCAGTGGCACCAAGAGGAAATAAATCCTGATCCTTCTTTCCAAGTGTTTACACTCCAGTAAAGGACATTATGTAAAGTATTCAGTGGTGAATAGTTTTGAGTTTTCCACTAGTGAAAGCTCCTCTAAGTCAAAGATCGCTTCTTGTTCAAGGTTTTGGATACTCAGTGCCTGGCACCTACCAGACACTCAATAAATAAGCATGCAAGAGAACCATCAAACATTGTCTGCTGGCAGGTAATTTCAGTCTCTTAATTTTCTAAAATGTCCGTTTTAGTTATAGCAATATTTGGAATTTAATTGCACTAATTTTCTTTCCTTAGTTGTCATGATCAAGATAATCTGATTTCAAGAAGAGAGTGGAATGCTAAAAACTGAACGAAAACAACGATGAAAAAGATGACAAAGTGAAGTCATATGTTCCGAGAAACAGAGTTGTCCTAGGGGCTAAGAAATAGACCAAAATGATGGAGGGTATTCACTTCTGATAGGTTTATATCCTTGGACAATTCTTTCTGCCTCATGGGGTTGCCGAGTCCCAGAATGGAATAATAATGCTGTCCTTTGATCTAGCGTTGCTGGATCAATCATCAGTGTGAACAGACAGGAAAGCTTTCTGCAAATTTGAAGTTGGGCTATAAATTCCATTTTACCAAAGAGGGGAAAAAATAAACTAGAAGAGACAAGTATTTGCAAAAGCAGACAAGTGTCTCATGTGTATTTTACAGTTTTTGTAGATTACTTAGCAATTCTTAAAAACGATTTTAATTTTAAATGTGTAGAACATTTGCCAGGGCGCACAGAGTGATGCCAGCTCTTCTTAGCTGTTTGAAATAGTGGTCTTCCTCATCCTCTCCTATCCCATCCCATTCTTGAACTATGCAAACAGTTCTTTTTTTAGGACGTGTTGAAGCAAGAGCTATCTATTTCTGTGCAGCTTGCCAGTTTCCAAAATTAGCTGACAAACTATAAAACAGAGGACATGAGAACCCCCCTGTTAATTGTGTGCTAGCATGATAAATATTTTTAAGACTTGGACTGTTTCTCTCCATTGGCACCTCTGATTCTTCCAAAAGTACAAAGACCAAAAAAAAAAAAAAAGTTAAAATACCTTTTATTTTTATTGCCTGCCCCTGTAAATGATTTAATGTTCTGGTCATAAGAGGTAAGGGTGAAAGTATTACAATAAACTAGATTTTATTCTTTTCCTTGTCTGTTTTTTTTTTTTTGGTCATCCAGTGCTTGGGGCAAACAGTGGGCCTTTAAAGCTGGATCTATTTCCAAATAATACATAGATAAAAAAGATTAGCTTCAAGGCATCATTACAAATTCATATATCAATTTAGAACAGTTCAGTTTTTTTCCTACATGGTGAACCTCGAGTCTGGGAAATCTAAAACACCTTAGAGATTAAAGTGTCTTCTCTGATAAAGTCAAAGACACTTCTCCTTCCACTCATTCCAACTTCTTTCTTTCTGATAATTTCTTTGAATTTATAATCTCTTTATTTTGGCCCTTCTTCTCTATCACTTTATCCTTCCTCAATTTTCACTCCCATAATTAAAATGTGTGTGGGCTTGTGTGTGCGTTTGTGTATAAATGCAAGCAATTACTCTTACATGGTGAAACCTACACACATATACACACCACACACTCACACAGCATAACTCACATTCACTGGGCTCTTATTTAATACCAGCCACTATTCTAGGCCATTTACATGCGTTCACTCACTTAACTCATCTAAAAGCCTCATGACATTGTTAACTATGATTCAACTACAATAGAGATGAGGAAAATGAGACAGAAAAATGTTAAATAGCTTCCCAAGGCCAAACAGCTAGTGATGGACAGAGGCATTCTATGCTTGTGGTCACTCTGCTGCCTTGCTTGCTCTCAGTATCTACAGATCTGATGTATACATATTTTACATCCACTCATTTATTCTGGGTTCTGTGCCAGAACAGAGAACAACCACAAAACATGGCCCCGTTGTTGGAAACTGTACAATCTAGAAGCGGGAGACAGACAAAAAACAAAAAAGCAAATGGGTATTTATGACCACCTTATGTAGGCCTCCCCGATGGCTCAGTGGATAAAGAATCTGCCTGCAATGCAGGGAACACAGGAGTAGTGGGTTCAATCCCTGAGCCAGGAAGATCCCCTAGAGTAGGACATGGCAACCACTCCAGTATTCTTGCCTGGAAGATCCCATGGACAGAGGAAGCTTGCAGGCTACAGTCCATGAGGTCACAAAGACTCAGATATGACAGCACATGGCACTACATAGCATATGTCATGAAGAATGAGGCAAGGTAGGAGATAGTATCAATACATAATAGTAGGAGTCACAGGGGGGCTATTATTTCCATAGGAGGGCTATCTCTATAGAAAGGGGACTGAATATATGAAGGCATGACATGCAACGACTTCTACCCCCACCTTCATTTCTTATGTCTACTTATTTCCTTTGCACTATTGCATTCCATCTCTCTTTTTTTTTTTTCCCCAGCAATTATTCACTGGTACCCAGTGAGTGGAGCAGGCAATATGAGGTGATGCTGTAACTTAAAGAAATGATAGTCTGGACCTGTACTTTCTAAATACCGATAAACTAAACGGGGAGACGAGATCCTCAGGGAAACTCACCCAGTCACTTAGAAAACTGTGGGTTTCGACAAGAGACACTTCATATCGCTAAAAGGCCGGCCAGCCTCTCAAGCCCACTCCGGCGTGGAAGTGAATGAGATATCAGCCGGCAACATCCACAGAAGTGGTCCCGCCTGCGGACCT
>NW_011494909.1:1980549-1987790 GCF_000754665.1 Bison bison bison
ACTTCACGCTCCTTCTGCCTCGTCTGTGCTCGCAGGGGTTAAACCCACCATGCCTGAGTGTATAGTCCACCAGGTGGAGTCTCTCTTTACATCACTTAGGTATTTAACTCAGGCTGAGGGCAGCCACCAAGGCGAGATGGGACTTCTGCCCACCAAATCCTCAGGAAACAGAGTCATACAGGGGGGTCCTGGGAACTAGCATGTGGGAGTGGGCAGACATGCGATGTGGGTTGCCAGAAGACTGGCTGCATGAAGATTAATTTAGTCTCATCACTGATGTATCCAGCCTCCTTCTGACTTGTTACTTGTTCAGTTCATCAGTCGTGTCCGACTCTTGGTGACTCCACGGACTGTAGCCCGCCAGGCTCCTCTGTCCATGGGATTTCCCAGGCAAGAATACTGGAGCGGGTTGCCATTTCCTTCTCCAGGGGATCTTCCAGGGATCGAACCCAAGTCTCCTGCATTAGCAGGCAGGTTCTCTACTGTTGAGCCACCATGGAAGCTCTTTCCTTCTGAATAGGCCAGTCCGACTCAGAGTCCTTGCTAAGATTTGCTTGGGCTCCAGATTTCTTCAGATTATTTTAGCACTCTTCCTATAAAACAGCCACAAATGTGTGCCTCTGGCTCTGCTCTTGTGCTCACGGGCCTTAAGAACAAAATCACCCCAGGTTTCTTCTAGTCAAATCTGCCTCAGGTACCGTGGCACCCGGACTGTCATCTGTGAGTTGGGCCACTATTCAAACAACACTGCTGCTGTCCCTTCAGTCAGTGGGAGATGGTGTTAAGGGCTTTTGTTGTCTTTTCTTTCAAAAATGTCATCTCGACACTTAGCCCAGGAATGCACTTGAGAGAGAGATGGCGGTCCTGGACTTTGCTGGTGGAATCAGAAGAAGGAGAATGACATCTCCGCACTCATGGGTTTATCTCTTAATCATTTATTCTCTTTCTGCTCTGTAAATCCAGCATGGTTACATGATATGATCCAGTAAGTCCCTGAACCAACCATCCTTTAAACACTCGGCTCCTGCTGTGGGGAAGGGTGTTAGCTTACTACACCCTCTAGGTAGTTACTAGGTTACTATAAGACCTCTGCATTTACTTTTTTTTAATCATTGAGCTGGAAGCTGTACTGCAGTTCATAAGTGAGCTTCATAAGGGAAAATATGCCCCCCCATGTTATTAATTGAAAATAATTTTTTCTTTGATAAGTCAGTTTAAAATGAGGCCCATTGTGCAAAAATAAAAGCCTAATTTTTCTCTCCCAGCTCCCAGAGACATAATATCACCAATAAGTCCTCTTAATGAGAGAAAATCATCCCCACTCCTGATAATTTCTGGATCAAAGAGGGATTTGCAAACACCAGCCTGCATTGTAATGTTTGACTAATGGCCTAATCCATCAACTGACGTGTATGGGTATTGAGTTCATTAGCATTTGTCATTAGCATTTACTTATTAATTTGTTCAACAAATATTTCTACAGCTCCTACTGTGTGCTGGTTTCTATGTGCTGAGGATGGAGCGGGAAATGAATATACGTGAACCCCTCCCTCACAAGGCTGACCACCCAGTAGGGGAGTTATCCACTGAGACCAAGGCCCGCACACAGGGATGCCCACGTGTCAGGAGCAGGGTGGGATTTTATCCATGCCAGCACATGACGAGCCCCTCCTGTGGAGGTTTTTGGAAAACAAATCCAGAGTGACTTCATCAGTGTAACTGCGCCAAAGTCCTGCCTGATGAAAAGACTTTAGCAAGAGGAAGGATATTTTGTCTTATAGATGCCGCCCTTCCCAAGAATATAAAATATAAAAGCCAGGGACTTCTCTGGCAGTCCAGTGGTTAAGACGCCATGCTTCCAGTACAGGGGTGTGGGTTCAATCCCTGGTCGGGGAACTAAGACCCCACATGCTGTGGCCAAAAATAATAAAATGAAACACAAAAGCCACTGGCCAGTCTGAGGTGGATGTGAGAGCTTGCCGGACATTGTGGGCATTCCTGGAATGGGCTCTGACCTGGGGGAGGGCAGCAGGGGACCAAAGACACAGGGAGGATGGTGGGGGGAGACAAAGGAGAAGGAGGAGGAGGCTTCTGACAGCCACAGTCAAACTCCACGGGGGATGCAGCTACTTCATCAGAAAGATGGAGAGATGGTTACACCAGCTCTTGAATCCCTGGCTGGAGACTGGCTAGGAGTCCAGTTCCTTCCTCCCCTCTTTACAGACTGGCCCTGCAGGCTCTGCCAGGCCCTGGGGGCTGTCAGGCTTCAAGGAGCACAAGCTGGAGCTCAGGCCTCTTGTCCTTGTTTGTTTTCACCCAACATCCCGAGTGAGGAACAGATACGCTTCTGTTCAGGGCGCAGACTGGCCAAAAGGACAGGACCTCAGACGGCTTCTCTCCGTGCAGACCTGGTGACAACTGGTTGTCAGGAATGGGGCTCAGGCCAAGGCATTAAATGTTTTTTTTTTAATTAATAAATTTTAAAATTTTAATTAAATTAGAATAAGTAATTTTTTAATGAAAAAAAGACTCCAGAAATTCTGTCAAAGCTTATCCAGCTATGGTGAAAGCTTATAGTAGCCATCCATGGACACTGAAAAGTAATAAGGGCTGTTCCGACGTGATTCAGGGGAATCTTGTTTCTTTGTTGGTTTTCTATTTTTTTACTTTTTAGAGCAGTGGACATAATAAATGCATAATAAAATGCCCCTTTCTCTGGAAGCTAAAGAACCTACTTCTTTTCTCCCCTAGTGTCCAAGGGTGGGTTCATTTTGATTTTCAGTCTGCCCTGGTATACTCCTGGATGAGGAAGTGGATTCCCTATCAGTATGCCTCATTTTGCAGACAAGTGAAGTAAGGCTCTAAGAAGTTCAGGGCTTCCCAGGTGGCTCAGTAGTAAAGAATCCACCTGCCAATGCGAAAGACATGAGTTCAGTCCCTGGGTCTGGAAGGTCCCCTGGAGGAGGAAATGGCAACCCACTCCAGTACTCTTGCCTGGGAAACACCATGGACAGAAGAGCTCGGGCTACAGTCCATGGAGTTGCAAAGCATCGGACACGACTAAGCACGCGTGCACTGCACTGCTAAGAGGTTCAGGAGTCTGTGACCAAACAGTCAACTCAGGGGCTCCTGTCCGGCCCTTCTGACTATAAAGGCAGGCAGGGAGGTCTGGTCAGACACAGAATTCCATCTAAGTTCTGAACACAAAGGGAGGAGTGAGAGAAAATTCTCCCCTTCATGGATGTGTTCCTGCTTCTTTAATTTACCCGTCTGAATGACTTGAGAGCAAAGAGGAAGTTAGGGTGTTCTAGGTGTGTTAGATGTGTTCTCTCTCATCTTCCAGGCCACTTGGGTCCTGCTGGGTAAATTACATTTGGTATTCATCACTACCTCTAGAAATTCAAATCTGTGTATTCAATCAGTGGGTCACATCCAGTTCTCTCCTTCAACAATCGCCATAATGTCTTTTCTGTGGCGATGGAGGTTTTGAACCAACCCCAGATGAAATCTCCAACCTTCAACACATTCACAGATGACAATCATATCTCTACAATTGCTAAAAAATAAAATAAAATAAAACCAACAGAAACGAAATCAGCAGTAAAAGAGCTAAATTACAGATAACAGAATATTCAGAATCTGTACCTCATCTCTTGAATGTGGGTGCACTGTCTGTATGCCAGAATTTCTTTAGCCACTGGTGATATTCAGTGTATTGCAATCGAGTGCAATTACAGTTAGCTATAATTAAGAACAATTACAGCTTTTATTTCTCTACTTGTTCTTTAAAAGCACATTTGTAATAAAACTTTTTTTTAAAGGTGAAGAACATAATTATATATCCTTATAACGTCTCAAATAATTAGTCTGACTAAAGTTTCTTCTGGAACAATTTTCATTTTAACTGTCAGATCTGCCATTTATAGTCAATGAAACATACTTAAAAAAAAATTCCATCATTAACCTTTTTCACCCCATCTAGCTGTATATGAATTATTGGTACAAATAGAAGGTTTCAGTATTTAAATCTCCAGGGCCTGCTGCAACCTAGAAAACAATTTTCCCTTTTGGTTGTGTATGTATGTGTGTCATTTAACTGAAAAAAAAAAGAAAATGCTAGATTTGTAAAGTATGTTTTCCTGCTCAAGATTTTTGGGAAAAAAAATTGCTTGTGTTTGAAAGCCTCATTCACTTGTTCTATATGACAGACCACTGTCTTTTTGTTAATTTATGGCATACTTATGCAGTGCCTAAACTATGCAGTGCTTAAACTGCTAAGTCACTTCAGTTGTGTCCAACTCTGTGCGACCCCATAGACAGCAGCCCACCAGGCTCCCCCGTCCCTGGGATTCTCCAGGCAAGAACACTGGAGTGGGCTGCCATTTCCTTCTCCAATGCATGAAAGTGAAAAGTGAAAGTGAATTTCCTCAGTCATGTCCGACTCTTAGCGACCCCATGGACTGCAGCCTACCAGGCTCCTCCGTCCATAGGATTTTCCAGGCAAGAGTACTGGAGTGGGGTGCCATTGCCTTGCTTAAACTATGCAATGCCAAAACTAAGACACCCCTGAATGGTGCCAAATCTGTCTCTTGGCTTAGTATGTCATGGAGCACAAGGTCAGTATCAGCCTAATAGAAACAGTGCCTAATTACTATCAGCAAAACGTTACCTTCTTGTAAATCTAGACTCCAACTCATAAACACTTTAGCGCTGCCTCTCCTGCTAGACTGTAAAGTCACACGGGGTACTGTTCATCTCTATCATCAGCACCCAGAATGGACAGTGGTCCTCGGAAAGCGCTCAATAAATTGAATACATTGAATTGATGAAGATTCAGTTCCTTCCCATTTATGTAGGGAATGATTGAAAATTAATCACCTGAATGACTTTGATGATAGAAGACAATTAGGTAATACCACTTTGAGAATTAGGGAATATTTTCACCACTTATCTGGTTGAATTAGCTGCCCTGGGAAATAAATTGTTAGACCAGGTCTGTACACCCGGGAGTTAGAACAGATCATCTTTTAAGGTCCTCTACAACTTTGAGATTATCTAATAGCTCACTAAACTTAGACCAAACATATGGGCAATTAACATAAGCCTAAAATGGGCACGTGCAGTTGTATGAGAGTAAGTACATAGCAATCACATCCACAAGATAGACTACTAGCATCAAAGACGCTAATACATTGAGTCATGGCTCTTGTTAAAAAGTCACTCAAGGGACTTCCCTGGTGGTCCAATGCTTAAGAATCTACTTTGCAATTTAGCGGACGTGGGTTTGATCCCTGGTTGGGGAAGGAAGATCCCACATGCTGGGGAGCAACTCAGTCCACGTGCTGCGACCAGCCCGTGTACCACAACCAGGGGGATGCAACAAAAGATCCTACATGACACGGCTAAGACCCGATAAGGCCAAACAAACACGTTTTAAAAATCCCCTCTATATTAAAAACACTGAAATAGATTTACACTGCAGAGCTTATCATTTACTCTGTAACAGCCAGCAACCACATACTTACTATGGTTTGATCACTTAGCACTTTATATAAATTCCATCTTCTATTTTCCACAAGGGTGAATCATACTTATATGATGTCCATTTTTCAGATAAGAAAACTGAACCTCAGAGAAGTCAATTTGAACCCAGGCCTGTCTAATTCTACAATAAATGATTTAAAGAAGAAAACCACACAACACATGGCTAATCATGGTCAAAAGACACCAAAAATAAGATGATAATCTGGGTGGATCTCTATAGAAATCTAATGGCCAGAGTGAGAGAAACGGATCTAAGAAAAAAGTTTCACTTTCCAGTTTTACTAATAGTAATCTATAAGCTTTTATCTTATTGGTTCTGAGACAGAGATACTTTCTGTGGAAAAGGTCTGAATGTACTGGATGTTTTGAGAGCAGATAAGACATCAAACAATGCTTCTCAGGGTCAGGTGTAGGGTTGAAGGTTACCTGCAGGCATCACAGCAGGCTTCCCTGGTGACTGAGTGGTAAAGAATCCCCTGGTGAGGCAGAAGACGCAAGAGATGCAGGTTTGATCCCTGGTTGGGGAAGATCCCCCAGAGGAGGGCGTGGCAAGTCGCTCCAGTATTCTTGCCTGGAGAATCCCATGTATAGAGGAGCCTGGCGGGCTACAGTCCATAGGGTCACAATCGGACACCATAGGGTCACAATCGGACACGACTGGAACGATTGACCACGCATGCACACGGATATCACAGTGCTGTGTGTAACTAAAACCATCTACATGCCTACAAATAAGGCCATGGAATAAACTTCCATGTCCACATTGTGGAGTTAATATGGAGTCTTTAGAAAGTATGAGGTAGCCATGTAAGTTCTAAAATGGACAGAACTCCAAGGCATACTGAAGGATAAAAAGAATAAACTGCAGAATACACTGAGTTTTAATGCAGCTGATGTTGGAGGTGATGGAATTCCAGTTGAGCTATTTCAAATCCTAAAAGATGATGCTGTGAAAGTGCTGCACCCAATATGCCAGCAAATATGGAAAACTCAGCAGTAGTCACAGGACTGGAAAAGGTCACTTTTCATTCCAATCCCAAAGAAAGGCAATACCAAAGAATGTTCAAACTACCACACAATTGCACTCATCTCACACACTAGCAAAGTAATGCTCAAAATTCTCTAAGCCAGGCTTCAACGGTATGTGAACTGTGAACTTCCAGATGTTCAAGCTAGATTTAGAAAACGCAAAGGAACCAGAGATCAAATTGCCAACACCCTTTGGGTGGTCAAAAAAGCAAGAGAATTTCAGAAAAACATCTACTTCTGTTTTACTGAGTATACCAAAGACTTAGACTGTGTGGATCACAACAAACTGTAGAAAATTCTGAAAGAGATATGAAGAGCAGACCACCTTACCTGTCTCCTGAGAAATGTGTATGCAGGTCAAGAAGCAACAGTTAGAACTGGACATGGAATAGCAGACTGGTTCCAAATTGGGAAAGGAGTATATCAAGACTGTATATTGTCACCCTGCTTATTTAACTTATATGCAGAGTACATCATGTGAAATGCCGGGTTGGATGATGCACAAGCTGGAATTAAGACTGCAGGGAGAAATATCAATAACCTCAGATATGCAGATGACATCACCCTTATGGCAGAAAGTGAAGAAGAACTAAAAAGCCTCTTGATGAAAGTGAAAGAGGAGAGTGAAAAAGCTGGCTTAAAACTCAACATTCAAAAAACTAAGACCA
>NW_011494909.1:1987890-1988176 GCF_000754665.1 Bison bison bison
CATTAAAAGACACTTGCTCCTTGGAAAAAAAGCCATGACCAACCTAGACAGCATACTGAAAAGCAGAGACATTACTTTGCCAACAAAGGTCCATCTAATCAAAGCTATTGGTTTTTCCAGTAGTCATGGATGGATATGAGATTTGGACTATAAAGAAAGCTGAGAGCTGAAGAATTGATGCTTTTGAACTGTGGTGTTGGAGAAGACTCTTGAGAGTCCTTTGGACTGCAAGGAGATCCAACCAGTCCATCCTAAAGGGAATCAGTCCTGAATATTCATCGGAAGG
>NW_011494909.1:1988305-1988885 GCF_000754665.1 Bison bison bison
TGGACTGCAAGGAGATCCAACCAGTCCATCCTAAAGGGAATCAGTCCTGAATATTCATCGGAAGGACTGATGCTGAAGCTGAAACTCCAACACTTGGGCTAGCTGATGAGAAGAACTGACTCACTGGAAAAGACCCTGATGCTGGGAAAGACTGAAAGCAGGAGAAGGGGATGACAGAGGATGAGACGGTTGGATGGCATCACCAACTTGATGACATGAGTTTGAGCAAGCTCCGGGTGTTGGTGATGGGCTGGGAAGCCTGGCGTGCTGCAGCCCATAGATTGCAAACATGATTGAGTGAGTGAACTGAACTGAACTGATGTTAAAAGCAAACAGAGCGAGACATTCCATGGGTCCGCTGGAAGATGGAAAAGCAGAGAAACAGGCTTGGGAGGATGCATGGGAGGCAGATAAGTGTTGGCCTCTGCAGAGAGGGGAGAGTTGGGCGTAGGAAAGTTCAGTTCTACACACAAAACATTTTGTTTAACAGGGCTGTGCAGCCGAGTGGAGGCCCTAACGGTGGGGCTCCTTCTCTGGGCAGCAGTTCTCTGGGGGCAGGCTGCAGGGCCCTCCCAGGTGC
>NW_011494909.1:1988985-2001093 GCF_000754665.1 Bison bison bison
GACACTTACCGCTCCCGTCACCACCAGGCCAGGTCTAGCCACACCACCTCGGAGTCGCGCATGGCAGAGGACGAGCACAGGCCTGGGGATCTGCCCTGGAGAAGGGCGTCAAAGAACCCAGGTCACCCCTCGACAGCTGAGCAGAGCAGAGGGCCTCCTGCTAGGGGCACCAGGAAGGTCCCTGAGGTCCCCGAGAAGCACACAGATGCAGGCAGTTAGGTGAGTCCTGTGGATGCTTCACTGCCAGCTTCCGGGGGACCAGAAAGGGCCCATTCACAGAAAGCGTTGCTTTTGCAAAACCTCCTTTCACTCAGTCCGGCTGGCTTAAAGCATGTAGACACATTCCTGAAGTGCATGCAAAGCCATTTTTATATATATATTACATTAATTTTATATGTCCTCAGAAAGCTTTCTTATTTAGAAGAGCCCTTTGGGGACTTTGGGTAAAGAACGACCCAGAGGGATGGTGTGGGGAGGGAGGAGGGAGGAGGGTTCAGGATGGGGAACACATGTATGCCTGTGGCGGATTCATTTTGATATTTGGCAAAACTAATACATTTAGTAAAGTTTAAAAAAAAAAAAAAATAAAAAAAAAAAAAAGAAAGAAAAAAAAAAAAAGAATATGATCCATCTCTCACTTGTTTTACAACTGTATCTTCCTCAATCGAGCCTGCTTATTGGAATATTTTGTAATGAACAGAATCCTCTGCAGTAAGGGTTAAGTAGAGAGTGAGGAGGTTTTTCTACTAATAGAAAAACAAGTCCTGGATGATACCTGTGGCCTGGGTTCTATGTGGAGCCCCTCGCTTTTCCAGCTAACTTCCTGGGAGAAGAAAGTTTTTAGTTTTTTCTGAGACGGTAGACTGCTGCAACATTGATGTTCCACAGATATCACAGAGAAGTTGCTAAAAGTTAATGTGATTAGAACTATGCAAACAAACATCCCAGTGGGACTTGCCTGGTAGCTCATATACCGAGTTAAGACCAATCAAATTAGGAGACACTGGGGGCTTAAAAGAAATTCTTTCCTTTCACTCACCTAGCCTCCCAGAAAGCTTCCTAGAGAGCTGAAATTCCCCTTTCTCCCTTCCTCTCCTCCTTCCTTCCTTTCTTCTCCTCCCCTCCTTCTCCTTTAGGAAGAGTCCATTTCTGCTTTATTAAGGTATAATTACATATAATAAATGGAGTATACTTAAAGTGTAGGATTTGATTAATATTTGGCATATGTATACACCCATGAAACTACCACCACGATCAAGATAATGAACATACCATCTACCCCAAGAGTTTCCTTCTGCCTCATGTAATCCCTTCCTCCCTTCTCTCCCTCCATCCCCAAGTAACTGCTGATTTGCCTGCCACTCCATATCAGTTTGCATTTCCTAGAATTTTCTATAAATAGAATCGTACAGTATTACTTTTTTAGTCTGGCTTCTTTTACTCAGCGTAATCACTTTGAGATTCAGACATGTTGTAGCCTGTATCAATAGTTCCTTCTTCCTTATTCCTGAGCACATTCTGAGAATGTGCTATGGTTTGTTTATCTATTCTTTTCTTGATGGACACGTGGGTCATTTCCATCTTTTGACTATTACAGATAAAGCTGCTGTAAACATTCATGTAAATGTCTTTGTATGCACATTGTATGATTTTCTTTCTTTTGGGTAAACATCCAGGAATGGAATGACTATATCATATGGCAGGTGTATATTTAATCTTTTTAGGAAACTGTTAAATGGTTTTCTAGGGTGACTGTATCATTTTACAGTCACCTATGTGACTGTATCATTTTACAGTTACCTATGAGGAGTGCAGGAGAGTATACGAAAGTTTCATGATTTGGTATGATCCGTCTTCAGTTTTAGCCTAGAAATTCAAACAGCTGTAGAGTGGTAGCCCATTGTAGATTTAATTTGGGTTTCCCTAGAAACTAATGATGTTGATCATCTTTTCATGTAATTATTTGACATCTTTATACCTTCTTTGGAGAAATGCCTGTTGAAATATTTTGTCCACTTTTTAAAAAAATTTAGTTATTTGTTTTTCTGTTTCATTTTCAGGATTCTTTTTAATCAGAGCCACAATTTACAAATTTTTCTTCCTAGTCTGTGACTTTTCTTTCTCTTCATGATTTCTCTCAAAAACAAGGATATTTTAAAATAAACTCCAAGCACTAACTTTTGAATCATTACTTTTAGAATTGTATTTAAGAACTCTTTGCCTATCCAAAGTCACAAAGATTTTTCTCTAATGTTTTCTTCTAGAAGATTTATAGTTTTCAATTTTGTATTTAGACCTATGCTAATTTTGAGTTATTTTTGTATGATGTAAGAATCAACGTTTATTTATTAATTTTTTGCATGTGGCTATCTAGTTGGTCTAGCATGATGTGGTTGCAAAACCTATCATTTTCTTACTAAACTGTCTTTGCATCTTTGTTGAAAACCAGTTGTTTGTATATGTATAGATCTCTTTATGGGTTCTTTTGTTCTATCTTTTTGTCAATATCACACTGGTTTGATTACTGCAGCTTGATCCTAAGTCTTGAAATCATGCCGTATTAACCTTCCAAGTTTGTTCTTTATTTACCACAGTTATTTTGATTATTGTAGGCCTTTTACATTTCCACATAAATTTTAGTCAATTTCTAACTTATAAAAGCCTGTTGGAATTTTTATGGGTATTGCATTAAAACTATAGATCCGTTTGGAGAGAAGTGACATCCTAACAATATTGAGTCTTCTCACACATAAATTGGTATTACTTCTCTCCATTTACTTAGGTATTCTATCATTTCTCTCTGCATGACTAGTGGTTTTCATTGTATAGATTTTTACCTCTTCTGTCATATTTACTCAAAAGCACTTAATATTTTTGATGGTATCATAAATGGCAGTATATACAAACAACTCATGCAACTCAATAATAAAGAAACAAACAACCCAATCAAAAAATGAGGAGAAGAGCTAAACTGACATTTCTCCAAAGAATATATACAGATGGCCAACAGGTACAGGGAAAGATGCTCCATGTTGCTAATTATTAGAGAAATGCAAATCAAAACAACAGTGAGGTACCACCTCACACTCGTCAGAATGGCAATCATTAAAACGTCTACAAATAACAAATGCTGAAGAGGGCATGGAGAAATGCAAACCCTACTATGCTGTTGGTAGGAATGTAAGTTGATGCAGCCACTATGGAAAACAGTGTGGACATTCCTTACAAAACTAAAAAAGTTGCCATATGATCCAGCAATCCCACTTCTGGGCATATATCTGGAAAAGAGAAAAACTCTAATTTGAAAAGACACATGCACCCAATGTTCACAGCAACACTATTTTCAGTAGCCAAGACATTCATGAATGGATAAAGAAGGCATAGTATATATACACAATGGAACATCATTCAGCCCTAAAAAGGAATGAAATATTGCCATTTGCAGCAACATGGATAGAGCTAGAAACTGTCACACTAAGTGAAGTCCAACAGAGGAAGACAGTTATCATATGATGCCACTTACCTGTGGAATCTAAAAAATAATACAAATGAATCAGTTTACGAAACAGAAACGAATTTACAGATACAGAAGACAAACTGATAGTTACCAAGGGATGGTGGAGGGTAAATTAAAAGTATGGGGTTAACAGATAAACACTACTGTATATAAAATAGAGAAGCAACAGAGATTGACTGTATAACACAGGGAACAATATTCAATATCTTGTCATAACTTATAATGTAAAATAATCTGGAAACAAAATATATAACTGAATCACTTTGCTGTACACCTGAAACTAACACAGTTTTGTAAATCAACTATACTTTAATACAAATAAATGCTAATAAGTATAAATAAATTAGCTTTACTAGTACAGATCTCATATCCTGTCAATTTGTTAAGCTTATTCATTGGTTCTAGTAGCTTTATGTAAATTCCAAAGAATTTTCTACAAAGACAACAAGAACATCTCCTTCTTCCTTTACAATATAGTTGTCTTTTATGCTGCACTTTTATGTCAGTTTTCCTGATGGTATTGGCTAGAACGTCCAGTATAACGTTGAATAAAATTGAAGAGGCAGACATCATTGTCCTGATTCCGCGCTTAGGTAAAAATCATTCTTTCCCTATGAAGTATGATAATAGCAGTTAATTTTTCATATCAGACTGATTGATATCACTGATATGATCAGACTGAAGCAGTTTCTGTCTAGTCCTGGTTTGTGGAAACATTTTATGCAGGAATGGATGTTGAATTTGGTCAAATCCCTTTCTGTGACTATTAGATGGTTTTAGTTTGTTAATTTGGAAAATTATATTAATTGATTTTCAAGTGATGCCACAAGTTTGCACTCCTGACATGAAAGCCACATGGTTATCATGAATATTCCTTTTTATATATTGTTGGATTCATTACATTAAAATTTTGTCTGTTGCTGCTCAGTCGCTAAGTTGTGTCCATCTCTTTGCGACCTCATGGACTGCAGCATGCTGGGCTTCCCTGTCCTTTACTATCTCCCAGGGTTTGCTCAAGCTCATGTCCATTGAGTAGGTGATACCATCCAACCAGCTTGTCCTCTGCCACCCCCTTCTCCTCCTGCATTTATATATCTATGTTCACAGTGGGTACTGATCTGGAGTTTTCCTGTAGTGTCTTTGTCTGATTTTGGTAATAGGTGATGCTTTTGTCGCTCAGTCGTGTCCGACTCTTTGCGACCCCATGGACTGTAGCCTACCAGGTTCCTCTGTCCATGGGATTTTCCAGGCAATAGTACTGGAGTGGATTGCCATTTCCTTCTCCAGCGGATCTTCCCAACCCAGGGATCGAACCCAGGTCTCCCGCATTGTAGACAGACGCTTTGAACGTCTGAGCCACCAGGGAATTCCATAATCTATAGAATGAGTTGGAAAGTATTCTCTTCTTTTTAATTTTCCTAGGAGAGTTTGGGTAGGAATGTATTATTTCTCCCTGAATATTTGGTAGAATTTATCAGTAAGCCCCTCTGGATCTGGAGTTTTCTTTGTGAGAAATTTTTTAACTACAAATTTAATTCTTTACTATATATAGGACTATTTAGGTGACATTGTCCCCTGATGTCCACAAAGCATTGGTTGAAGAGTCCCCCACCCCCAGGTACCAAAATCTGTGGATTCTCAAGTTCCTTATATAAAATGATGTGGTAGAGTTGGCCCTCCATATCCCAGGTTCCACAACTCTGGATATGCAGGGCCCACTGTATCTATTTCTCCTTCAGTAAGCTTAATAATTTTGTGTGTTTCAAGGAATATGTCTATTTCACTTAAGTCAGCAGTTAGCCCATAGCCTGCAAACTTTTTTTTTACATTTTTAAAGATTGAAAAAAAAAGTGACATCGACCATATGTGGTCCTCCAAGCCTAAAGATTTTACTCACTTGTGCTTTATAGAAAAAGTCTGGCACGATACTGGATGCTTGGGGCTAGTGCACTGGGAAGACCCAGAGGGATGGTATGGGGAGGGAGGAGGGAGGAGGGTTCAGGATGGGGAACACATGTATACCCGTGGCGGATTCATTTTGATATTTGGCAAAACTAATACAATTATGTAAAGTTTAAAAATAAAATAAAATTTAAAAAAAAAAAAAGAAAGAAAAAGTCTGCTGATACCTAATCTAAGTTTCAAATTTGTTGGCATAATGTTGCTCATAATAATTTGCTATTATTCCTTTAAATATTTGTAGAATCTCTAATTATGTCACATCTTTTGTTTTTGATATTAGTAAATTGTTTTCTTTTTTTCCTAATCCATCTATTTAGATGTTTAGCAATTTTATTCATGTTCTGAAAGAACCAGCATTTGGTTTCATTAATTTTTTGTGTTGTTTTTTTGCTTTCTATTCCATTCTCATCTTTATTATTTCTTTTATCTTAAATTCAGTTGAGTTCAGTTGCTCAGTCGTGTCCAACCTTTTCCAACCCCATGGACTGTAGCACGCCAGGCCACCCTGTCCATCACCAACTCCTGGAGTTTACTCAAACTCATGTTCATTGAGTCAGTGATGCCATCCAACCATCTCATCCTTTGTCGTCCCCTTCTTCTCCTGCCTTCAATCTTTCCCAGCATCAGGGTCTTTTCAAATGAGTCAGTTCCTAAATATTTTGTTCTAAATTAGCTCTTTTTGTAGTTTCTTAATGTAGAAATTGAAGTCACCAATTTGAAACTTCCCTTTAAGTCTCCTATCCTTATCCATCAGAGGACAGAGAGAATGAAAACCATAAACACAGAAAACTAACCAAACTGATCACATGGATCACAGCCTTATCTAACTCAGTGATACTATGAGCCATGCCATGGAGGGCCATCCAAGACGGGTGGGTCATGGTGGAGAATTCTGACAAAACGTGGTCCACTGGAGAAGGGAATGGCAAACCACTTCAGTATTCTTGCCTTGAGAACACCATGAACAGTACGAAAAGGCAAAAAGATACGACAGTCAAAGATGAACTCCCCAGGTCAGTAGGTGCCCAACATGCTACTGGAGATCAGTGGAGAAATAACTCCAGAAAGAGTGAAGAGACAGAGCCAAAGCAAAAACAATGCCCAGTTGTGGATAGAACTGGTGATGGAAGGGAAGTCCGATGCTGTAAAGAGCAATACTGCAATAGGAACCTGGAACGTAAGGTCCGTGAGTCAAGGTAAATTGAAAGTAGTCAAACAGGAGAGGGCAGGAGTGAACATTGACATTTTATGAATCAGTGAACTAAAGTGGACCATAATGGGCAAATTTAATTCAGATGACCATTATATTTATTACTGTGGCAAGAATCCCTTAGAAGAAATGGAGTAACACTCATGGTCAATAAAAGAGTCTGAAATGCAGTACTTGGATGCAGTCTCAAAAACGACAGAATGGTCTCTGTTCACTTCCAAGGCAAACCATTCAATCTCACAGTAATTCAAGTCTATGCCCCAATCACTAATGCCAAAGAAGGTGAAGTTGAATGGCTCTATGAAGATCTACAAGAACTTCTAGAACTAACACCAAAAAGAGATGTCCTTTTCATCATAGGGGACTGGAATGCAAAAGTAGGAAGTCAAGAAACACCTGGAGTAACAGGCAAGTTTGGCCTTGGAATACAAAATAAAGCAGGGCAAAGGCTGATGGAGTTTTGCCAAGAGAATGCATTGGTCATAGCAAACACCCTCTTCCAAAAACACAAGAGACGACTCTACACATGGACATCACTAGATGGTGAATACTGAAATCAGATTGATTATATTTTTTTGCAGCCGAAGATGGAGAAACTATACAGTCAGCAAAAACAAGACTGGGGGCTGACTGTGGCCCAGACCATGAACTTCTTACTGCAAAATTCAGACTTAAATTGAAGAAAGTAGGGAAAACCACTAGACCTTTCAGGTATGACCTAAATCAAATCCCTTACGAATATACAGTGGAAGTGACAAATAGATTCAAGGGAATGGATCTGATAAAGAGAGTGCCTGAAGAACTATGGATGGAGGTTTGTGATACTGTACAGGAGGCAGTGATCAAAATCATACCCAAGAAAAAGAAATGCAAAGAGGCAAAATGATTGTCTGAGGAGGCCTCACAAATAGCTGAGAAAAGAAGAGAAGCAGAAGGCAAAGGAGAAAAAGAAAGATAGAAGCATCTGAATGCAGAGTTCCAAAGAATAGCAAGGAGAGATAAGAAAGCCTTCCTCAGTGATCAGTGCAAAGAAATAGAGGAAAACAATAGAATGGGAAAGACTAGAGACCTCTTCAAGAAAATTAGAGATACAAAGGGACCATTTCATGCAAAGATGGGCACAATAAAGGACAGAAACAATATGGACCTAACAGAAGCAGAAGATATTAAGAAGAGGTGGCAAGAATACACAGAAGAGCTATACAAAAAAGATCTTAATGACCCAAATAACCATGATGGTGTGATCACGCACCTAGAGCCAGACATCCTGGAATGGGAAGTCAAGAGGGCCTTAGGAATCGTCACTACAAACAAAGCTAGTGGAGGTGGTAGAATTCCAGTTGAGCTATTTCAAATCCTAAAAGATGATGCTGTGAAAGTTCTACACTCAGCGTGCCAGCAAATTTGGAAAACTCAGCAGTGGCCACAGGACTAGAAAAGATCACTTTTCATTCCAGTCCCAAAGAAAGGCAATACTATAGAATGTTCAAACTACCACACAATTGCACTCATCTCACACGCTAGCAAAGTAATGCTCAAAATTCTCCAAGCCAGGCTTCAACGGTACATGAACCATCAACTTCCAGATGTTCAAGCTGGATTTAGAAAAGGCAGAGGACCAGAGATGGAATTGCCAACATCCACGGGATCATCGAAAAAGCAAGAGAATTCCTGAAAAACATGTACTTCTGCTTTATTGACTACTCCAAAGCCTTTCACTGTGTGGATAACAACAAACTGTGGAAAATTCTGAAAGAGATGGGAATACCAGACCACCTGACCTGCCTCTTGAGAAATCTGTATGCAGGTAAAGAAGCAACAGTTAGAACTGGACATGGAACAACAGACTGGTTCCAAATTGGGAAAGGAGTACATCAAGGCTGTATATTGTCACCCTGCTTATTTAACTTATATGCAGAGTACATCATGCAAAATGCCAGGCTAGAGGAAGCACAAGCTGGAATCAGGATTGCTGAGAGAAATTTTAATAACCTCAGATATGCAGATGATATCACCCTTATGGGAGAAAATGAAGAGGAACTAAAGAGCCTCTTGATGAAAGTGAAAGACATAAGTGAAAAAGCTGGCTTAAAACTCAACATTAAAAAAACTAAGATCGTGGCATCTGGTCCCATCACTTCATGGGAAATAGATGGGGAAACAATGGAAACAGTGACAGACTTTATTTTTGGGGGCTCCAAAATCACTGCAGATGGTGACTGCAGCCATGAAATTAAAAGACACTCCTTGGAAGGAAAGTCATGACCAACCTGGACAGCATATTAAAAAGCAGAGACATTACTCTGCCAACAAAGGTCCGTCTAGTTAAAGCTATGGTTTTTCCAGTGGTCATGTATGGATGTGAGAGTTGGACTATAAAGAAAGCTGAGCACCAATGAAGTTAATGCTTTTGAACTGTGGTGTTGGAGAAGACTCTTGAGAGTCCCTTGGACTGCAAGGAGATCATCCCAAAGGAAACCAGTCCATCCTAAAGGAAATCAGTCCTGAATATTCATTGGAAGGACTGATGCTGAAGCTGAAGCTCCAATACTCTGGCCACCTGATGCGAAGAACCTGACTTATTGGAATAGACCCTGATGCTGGTAAAGACTGAAGGCAGGAGGAGAAGTGAATGACAGAGGATATCACTGGATGCTACTGTCTACTCAGTAGACATGAATTTGAGCGATGGAAGTTGTCGATGAAGAAGGGAGCCTGGCTTGCTGCAGTCCATGGGGGATCACAAAGTTTCGGACATGACTGAGTGACTGAACTGAACTGAATTGAACTGACTTTGTTTCTAATGTAAAAGTTTAGTGCTGAAAAGTCTTCAAAATACTGCTTTGGTGGCATCCCAGAAATATTGATATGCTGTGTTTCTGATTTTATTGAGTTCAAAATACCTTCTGATTTTCTATTTGATTTACTTGACACATGGATTCTCCAGAAGTATGTTATTTTCATTTCAAATATTTAAACATTTTCTGTTATAGATTTCTAATTCAATTCTACTTAGTCAAAGTGTACTTTGTATTACCTGAATACTTTTAAACTCAGTGAGACTTGTTTCTTGGCCCAGAGTGTGGTCTATTTCATAAATGTTCCATAGGCACTTGAAAAGAATATGAATGTTGTTGCTGGGTGTAATGTTCTATAAATGTCAATTAGGTCAAGTTGGTTCAAGTGTTCAAATCTTTTATGCTCTTATTGATTTCTTGTTTACTTGTTCTATCATTTCTTAAGAAAGGAGTGTTGAAATGTCTATTGTGAATTTGTCGATTTTTTCTATGTTTTCACTTCATGTATTTTGAACCTCTGTTATTATACATAAAAGTTTAGGATTTCTATATTCTCTTGATAAATCTCTAATTGACCCTTTATGATTATCAAATGACCCCATTTATCTCTACTAATAGCCTTACTATTAATAAAGCCACTCCAACTTTCTTTTGATTAGTCTTACCATGGTATATTAGTTTCTTAGGGGGGCTGTAACAAAATACAGAAAATGGGGGGATTAAAAATCAGCAATTTATTATCTCACAATTCTGGAGGCTAGTAGTCCAAAATCAAGACGTCAGCAGGGCAAAGCCATCTCCGAACTCTCTAGCAAAGAACCCTCCTTGCCTCTTCCTTGCTTCTAGTAGCTGCCAGTCATCCCTGGTGACCTCGGCTTATTGCCACATGACTTCAGCATCTGTCTCTACTGTCACATGTCCATCTTTTCCATTTGTGCCTGTGTCTCCTCTATTCTTACAAGGACACCAGTCATATTTGATTTAGTGTCCACACTAACCCAGTATGCTCCCACCTTAACTAGTTACACCTGCAAAGACCCTATTTCCAAGTAAGTCCCATTCTGAAGTTCTAGGTAGACATACTCTGGAGGGAGGGGGGGGACACTATTAAACCCATTACACTTTGCTCTCTGGACCCCCCCGTTCACAGCCATTCACATCCATGAATGCAAAATACAGTCATCTCATCTCAACATCCCCCCCAATTCCCTTGTCCCTTAAATTATCCAATTATAAAAAGCTGTATATTCAGAGAAAACCATAATTTGAAAAGATACGTGCACCCCAATGCTCATAGAAGCACTGTTTACAATAGCCAAGACATGGAAAATACCCAAATATCCAACAATGGATGAATGGATAAAGAAGATGCGGTACATATAGACAATGGAATTCTACTCAGTCAAAAAGAGAATGAAGTAATGTCACTTGCAGCAACACAGATGCACCTAGAGGGTATCATACTAAGTGAGGTACGCCCAACAAAGAAAGACAAATATTCTATGATATCAGTTATATGTAGAATCTAAAACATGACAAATGAACCTATCTGTGAATCAGAAACAGAATCAGGGACATTGAGAATAGACTGGTGACTGCCATGGTGGGTGGGGAAGGGTGGGAATCTGGGGTCAGCAGATGCAAATGATTATTATACAGGATGGATAAACCACAAGTCCTACTGTATAGCAAAGGGAACTATATTCAATATCCATGATAAACCATGCTGGAAAAGAATGTGAAAAAGAATGTGTGTGTGTGTGTGTGTAAATATGTATGTATAACTGAATCATTTTGCTGAACAGTAAAAATTAACACAACATTGCAAGTCAACTATACTTCAAATAATAATAAAAGATTGTGGGTCAAAAGTTTGACCACCTTTCCAATCTTGGTTCTGTCCCCTATCTGCATGTGACCTTGGCAAGTTACCCCACCTTGGCAACTCAGTGTCCTCATTTGAAACACATCGATAACTCTGGACTCTTACATGGATTAAATTTGATATCAGATGTTAATACTCAGCACAGTGCCAGGCATACAGCAACTAGTGTTCACTTCTCAATAAACATTAGCTATTTAGTTAGTTAGTTGTTTCACTTCCATTTCAGCATATTGCTTAGGTGAGCAATGTAAGAGACATTCATTAAAAATAGAGTTTTGGCTTTCTCAATGGACAAACTTTTCCAGCTTATAACTTGCATGCATGCAGCATGCTAAATCGCTTCAGTTGTGTCCAACTTTTTGCAACCCTATGGATTGTAGCCCACCAGGCTCCTCTGTCCATGGAATTTTCCAGGTAAGAATACTGGAGTGGGTTGCCACGCTCTCCTCCAGGGGATCTTCCCAACTCAGTGATGGAACCTACGTCTCTCATGTCTCCTGCATTGGCAGGTGGATTCTTTATCACCAAGCCACCTAGGAAGTCTTCATACTTAAGAAAGTAGGAAATCATATTAGATTTCCAGTGGATCCATCCTCCAAGTTGATTCACCATAGGGTTGGGAAGGGGACTCATCTTGGGGCAGCATGCAGATTAACTCTGGGAACTGAGTTAGTGTCATTTAAAAACATTGTACCTGATAGACTGCCTGCTTTTAATACAGATTTTTTTTTCATGA
>NW_011494909.1:2001193-2010263 GCF_000754665.1 Bison bison bison
ACAGATTTTTTTTTCAGGGGGGGCATTTTATAGGTGAACACAATAGATTACACTTCCTAGTTCATCATCCCTTTCTTAAGTTCAGACAAGCTTATATAACCAACCGCTTATACCAGACATATAGGTATGATTGAAAGTTGATGATACAAACTAGTAACTGTGAAAAGGAATTTTCACTTTATCTTTGAAATAGCCCTATGTATCTATGACTTTGATAAAGAGGATCTGCTTTAGAACAATACCACCAAAATCAAGTTACTCTTAGCATCACACTATGTGGTCTGGTTACTTACAATATCAAAGCTTAGCAATTTTAGATGTTACATTAAAACCATCTTATTGGTGCTATTTAACTGGTCAGAAGATTCATCTAGGAAATCTAACACATTACCAACTCATCTACTCAGACCCCAATTTTATTCTATTTGGCTCCTGATAATCCATTTTAAAGCTCACATTATACTTCTTCTTTAAGCTGCAAGTTTTGGCCTCTGGGCCCAAAGAGGAACATTTCTGAGATTACCTCTAATTCTTTTTGGCCCCAAATGAAAAATCTATCACATGGACTTTCTCTGCCCTGTGTGAATCAGGTTAAAAACGTTTATTGTTCAAATTATCTTGGAGGTTCTGCCCCACATTCATTACTGTTGTGGTAAACACAGCCATTCTGGTCCAAGAACTTTGAGTCTAGAAATCATAGAGCACATCCAGTGCTCACCTTCCCAAACTAGGTTTGCTCTGGGAACCCTGCATAGAAGACCCAGGCCATGGTTTTAGGTCCTGCAGCAGTGTATAAGAGTGCAGAGCCAGCTCTCTACTCAAACACAGATGCTTGCATTCTGCTCCTGCCTGACTCTGGGGTTTAAGCTGATTGCTCCTCACCTCCAACCCACTCCAGTATTCTTGCCTGGAAAATTCCATGGACAGAGTTGCCTGGCGGGGGCTACAGTCCATGCAGTCACAAAGAGTCAGACACGACTGAGCATGCACTCGTTGGCTGGCTTCCCCCCTCGTGGCAGTTGATACGGCAACCACTTGGACTGCAGAGGAACTGCTGGATGCCTCAAACATCAGGAGTTTCCTATCATCTTAGGCCTCCAACAATTAAGATCTTTCTGTACATGTCATTGCTTCCGAGTCACTCAGAAACTTGCTGTGCGGCCTTGGGCAAGTACTTTACCCTCTCTGTGTCTTTGTGTGAATATCACCCCACCTCCCCTGATCTGTGAAGTGAAAAGAGCTGGATTGACCCCTCTCATTTTGATTCGGGCTGGATTCATTTGTTGCTGTATTTGAAGGGCAGTTAATTCTAATCCTTGTTTCAAAGCAAGAGGTTCGAATGTTCTGTTCTCGTGCTCTTCCCAAAGCCCCAGAGGAGCCACTGCTAGGAATGAAACAATCAAGAGGAGATAGTCCTAAGGAAAACACGACCGTGTGTGAAAAATGATATCCACATTCCACTTTTGGGCACATTCTCGTTTCAAGTACGATTATCTCCATCTGAGACTAAGGAATGACCCGTCCTAACCCTCCACAAACACAATATCTTCCTGTGTTTGCTTTCAACTGTAACAACAAGTCATCCTTCTGTGCTTTTCATCTTCCATATTGCAACACAATGCTATCCTCCCTGATGGCCAGGTAAAATTCAGGAGTCAGACTGGCCATTTCCGGGCGAAGTGGAGCAATCTGCAGAGCCCAATGGCAGCTCGAGGGAATGGTTAGTTCAAGTTGATGATGTGTCGGAGCTAGTTCAAGTTTCCCTGTGAACTTAGTTTGCCATTATGAGAGAAGACAGATGACAACAGTAAAAACAAACAACAACAAAAAACCATGAATGAGACAGTTTGGGAAACAAGATGTTTTGAAACAATCGGGAATTTCTCCTTCCTGTCTTTGTGCCTGCAAGTCTTTTAAAAATGAATCCATCCACTCTGTGTGTGTGTGCATGCTCAGTCATGTCCGTCTCTTTGCGACCCCATGAACTGTGGCCCGCCAGGCTCCTCTGTCCGTGGAAA
The DNA here is from genome assembly GCF_000754665.1 of Bison bison bison. NCBI lineage: Eukaryota > Metazoa > Chordata > Mammalia > Artiodactyla > Bovidae > Bison > Bison bison. The sequence continues at coordinate 2,003,212 of NW_011494909.1, forward strand.
CTTCCAGACTAGAATACTGAGTGGGTTGCCAATTCCTTCTCCAGGGGATCCTCCAGACCCAGGGATCAAACCTGCGTCTCTTGAATGTCCTGCATTGGCAGGTGGGTTCCTTAATATTGCGCCACCTGGGAAGCCCCTAACCACAGGAACAGAAAAATGTACCTTTCCATGTGGATGGAGAAGATGTAAAATGCTCTGGCTCTGAGAGTCAGTGTGCGTGCAACAAGATGCCAAGGCAATGATGGGGTTCAGAAAGAATCACGGGCAGATGTGACAGAGAGAGCTACATGGGCTCAAGGCTTCTAGTGGGAGAGGCAACCTTAGACTAGCAACTTGAAGTCTATGGCCCCTAGGGAAGATTCCTGCTCCAACAGCCTCTGATGGCGACCCTAGAAATAAATATCTTAGAAGCTGTTTGGATTTTTAGCAAATCTAGGCTGCTCACTTGTGTTCTTACTGACGTCTTGCCTTCAAAAGTGAAGTTCAAGAAAATAGCAAAAAGCAATGTAGATCATAGAGTTTATAAATATTTGGGCTCTAATTAAATAAAGGTTTTATTGCCTGTCATGGCTTGAGCTACTTGGTAAATGTCCATGTCTTAGAATAATATAAAACCTTTAACACAAACACATCTTTAAGAACAAGCTGTGCAAACAACACCATTCAAGAGGCAAGAGTTGTAAGAAGCCCCGGTGTCCGTGTAACACTCAGAACGCATTGTCCTCTGTCCCCCAGCAATCCTATGAGAACTGAAGGCCTAATAGTAACAGCACTTCACAGATGAAACAACAGGCTTAGTGTGATTAACAGACTCTTGCAAGACCTCCAGGGTGATAAGTGACAGGGTAGAGCCGCGAAGCCAAAGGTTATTTGACCTTAAGGCCTGGAGCTCTGTAAATCCATCCATCCGGCTCATCTAGCTAATAAATAGTAAAGCAGCAGCACGGAGGAGTGAAGGGAACTAAGGCCTGGAGTCGGATGTGGGCTGGAGTCCCCGTTTTGCCTCTTACAAGCTTTCCAAGTTATGCCAACCATGTGAGCTGATGTTGACTCATATGAAAAATGGGAAGTATGACACATACCTTTCAGGGCCATCGTAAGGATGAAATTACGAGTTGAAGTATGTCAGTACCCAGTACAGCATCTGACACATAGAAGAAATTCAATAAAAGTTGCCTATTATTATTATTGTTATTAATGATAAAGGGAAAGTTTTTGGATTTCGTCATTTCCAGTTTTCAATTTCCAACACTATCAGCTATGCTTTTTTTCTTTTTTGCAATCAAAACAGATTTATTAAGAACAGAGTGCTCCCTTTCATTAGTTTGTTTTCCAATTTCTTCATCTCTTCTCTTTTTTTTTATATTCTTTCTCAAGCCTTTATCAAGCATAGTAGAAAAGCTGTTGTATACATATATATAAATAGTATTCATAATATATATATTTTAGAAAACTTATGAACTTTCGCCTAACTAAAAACTGTATGACATTTTGATTCTACTTGTTTCACTTAGTATGAACAGATGCTAGATTTCTAATTTTTTTAAAACGATACGCAACAAAGATTTACTGTATAGCACAAGGAACTGCAGTCAATATATTGTCAAATAACCTATAATGGAAAATAATCTGAAAAATAACATACGTGTACATGTATAACTGAATCACCTTGCTGTGTAGCTGAAACATTGTCAACTGTACTTCAATAAAATAAATAGATTAAGAAAAAGAAGAACAAAAGAGCATAACAATTTTAACTCTAAACTTATCACTTTCTGCTACGCTAGCAGAGAGGGTAGAGAAAGGAATAGAAATTTTAGAGGAAGGAATAGAAATTCTTCCATGGAGTCTGGGTTAGTTGAGGCTGCAGGCCCCTCACCCCAGGGGCCTGCTTTGGCCAAGGATTTACATCAGAAGAGGGTTAACAGCACAATTGTTGTTCAGTCACTAAGTCTCCTCTGACTCTTTGTGATCCCATGAACTGCAGCACACCAGGCTTCCCTGTCCTTAACCATCCCCCTGAGTTTGCTCAACCTCATGATGGTTGAGTCAGTGATGCCATCCAACAATCTCATCATAGGAAAAGCAGTATGAAAATCACAAACAGATCATCCTCAAGTTATTTACATTTGTTCAGACTTAGAGCATGTAGTTCTAATCTGTTGGAAATAATTTTAAACAAAAGAGAAAAATCAGTCTGAGCCCTGAGATTCCCCATGATGCTCTTTCCTTCAATTGCTTTCCTCTTTCGCTTCCACTGTGGAAATGGAAGATACTGCCTTGCACAGTGACGACGGGCAGGGCAACCGAAACCAAAGCCTGCTGCTGTCTGTCAACATCCAGGTGAGAGGTGCTTGGGGCTTCAGAAGGCATTTTCTTTACAAATAGTAAACTAAATTGCATGTATCTGAAACAGATCGGGAGGAAGCATCTGTAAATTATAAAGCAATAATTTCAAGGACTGTGATAAGAAACAACTGTGTTGTGTCTTTCAGTTTTTGGAGCACTTTCTCTGTCATTCCATGGAGCTCAGCCAGTCTTGTGAGCCAACCTTGTAGAATGAGGTTGATGAGAGGCAGAGGGGATGGACACTTCCACAGCTTCAGACTGGGAGTCTGTGGTCCTTCCATCCTACCTCACTCTCTGTGATGAGGACAATGCATCCTTCAGCCCTCCAGACCCAGCCACAAAGCTCCCTGAACACCGCTGATTCCTAGAAATTTGGACAATAGTGGATTGGATCCTCTTCCCCCTTGGTATGTCATTATCTCTTCCGTTTGGCTATTAATTGTATTCTCATTTTGAAATGAGAGAAGAAAACAGTCAGGAGAACTAACGCACATCCATAAGTTATCACTAAAATTCTCTAAGTTGAGACTTAGGGGAAAAAAAATAAAACCTCTTCATTACTTTGACCCCATTTTTTACATCTCATTAATCTGCATACTTTTGAGTTTCGATTAGAAGTTCAAGGTTGATCAACATTGGTGTAGGATTCTCTTAGCTGTCGCTGTCCCAAATTTATCAAGCATAGGAAAGAATCTAGTCTCTCTAAGTCAGTCATTACTGAGGATGGGCTGTTTATTTCTCTCAGAATCAGAACCAGTCCCTTTGAAACTCTCTGTCGTTCTATCGTGCTGCACGTTCAGAGGGGAGGGTAACTTCCTGCCCAGCAGGCCCATGGTTGGAGGCGGCAGAACTGAGTCTCTTCGGCTGTATCAGGTCTCAGTTGTGGCACTCAAGCTCTCGAGCCGTGGCACACAGGCTTATTTGCTTCTAGGCAAGTGGGTTCTTAGATTCCCGATCAGGGATCAAACCGGAGTCCCCGGAACTACAAGGCAGATTCTTATCCACTGGACTCCAGGGAAGTCCCAAGGACTGAGTTCCCCATATGAGTGCTCAGTGCAGACCAGATATGAACACCTGCCATCACTCTTATCAGAAAGCCAAGGTCAGATGGACACGGGCCTGCGACCGCAGGAGGTCTTTTGAAATAAAGTTGATCACCTGGATCTTGCATGGGTCTGGGTTCCAGAGATTCTCCAGTTATGCTAGAGTAGGCACAAAGCCTGATTTTAATGAAAAAGTCACTCATAATAATGCACACTTGCTTTGGGGATGACAAAAAGACAAAGAAAAGAAGAAACAAAGAAAAGAGGGAAAAAAGTATTATCTACAGTGATAAGCATCAGCTTGTTTATCACTGTTTTGTACCATGCTGTCTAGAAAAGAAAGACTCCAGGACCCCATAAGTAGAATACAGTATATGATTTCTTTGAAACTTCATTACGTGTAGATTAACCCCTGCAAAATGCCTCCATCACATGGAATTACTGGGAAGAGGCGAAAACAACAAAAGAGCAAATCCATGGATTTCAGAGTGAAAATCCCTGAGGCTTAGTTTCTTCTCTGTTGGATCTGCCCACATGAACATTTTATATTAGAGGATTTTAAATTTTACAACCACCCTCTGCTTTCTTCATCAGAGAAGATTTTTACATTAGGAGTTTCACGTTCTTGGACTTGATAAGAAATAGAGGGTGATGGGCTGTTCCTTGGACTTGCTGGTGTTTCTTCTCTGGGCACAAAACCATTCGATCATGGGTCAGCACTCGCTGAGAGGTTCTGATCTTCTGGGACAGGGCAGGCACACAGAGGTCAAGGTCACACGGTCATGACTCACAATCTAGGGGGGTGCTGGAAGACCCTGCCAATGCAGTGGATGCGGCTTTGGTCCCTGGTCTGGGAAGACCCCATGTGTTGGGGGGCAACTAGGCCCATGCACCACAACTACTGAGCCGTCTGCTCACCGCAACTAGAGAAAAGCCTGCGTGCAATGAAGACCTACTGTGGTCAAAAATAAATAAATAAAAGAAGTGTGTACAGTGTGCTCACAGACTTCAGAAGAGAGACACCAGTTTTGATGAGAGGTGGTGATGACTCTGTTCTAGGTCTTAACAAACAGGTAAGAGAGGATTTCGGGTCAAGGGAACAGCTCGAGCAAAGGCGTGGCTCATGAAAAAGATCAAGTTTGAGGGTTTGCAGCTTTGCACTGTGGCTGGACTCGAGTCACGTGTTCATGGAACACAGGTACGACAGCAGCTGAGGGAGGGTGGTCAAGGTGAGCTTTGCTTCTCTCTTTACTCGGGAAACATTTTTTCTTTAAAATGAAAAGCTCTGCTCATCACTTGTTACCCTCATAAAGACCAATTTATTTATTTATCTGGACCTTATGATTGCATGCTACTCTATAAACAAATGATAAATTTTAGCTTTGCTGGAAGTTATGCTTTGAATTGAAACGGCTCCCCCCAGTTCTTCCCCAACAGACTTCAATTCAAAGGCAAGTCTTCTCTGTCCCTCTCAATACCCTGTGTGCACAATTAAATGTCCTTCGGAATGTTTCCAGTAAGCAACTCTTTAGGAATATTCTTTAGGCTCCCATCAAAGCCAAGGTGCTTTCCTTTTCTTTTTGCTTTTTAACCACTTAACTCTTTTGCCATTTAGAAATTGAATAACTCAAACAATTTGCCCTTTCATGCACAAGTCTCTTGCACATATACACCTTAACAACAGTCCCCCATAGTCATACTGGGGCATTACAAATGGAAAGAAAACTGCACTTTTGTCTTTGCTTCAAGACTGTTCCTAGACAATTTTTTTAATTGCTCAGCTTCATATTCCACCAGAAACATTGATGTATTAATTTCCGAGGGAAAAAACACCGGAAGACCCCTAGAGAAACCTTTTCAAAGTATGTAAAATAGTCTGGAAAGGCCTCCCAAAATACACAAGCAGCCAAATAGTCTCGTCTCTATCAGTTCTGTAAGAATTTGTTTTGCTCACTCCGCAGAAGCCGAACAAAATCAATGGGACAAGAGGCCCTGTCAATTCAATTGAACTCTGCAAACTACCAGGCGGTCATAATAATATGAGTGAAATGCTTGCCTTACATAACACAGCTCTTATCACGTGAGATTTATCAGCAGCCACATTTTTCTTGGGAGGCTGGAGCCCAGTGAAGTCAATGGTGAGAGAGCCCTATTAATCACAGCTGAACCTGGCGTGCTATCTGTGATACCTTGTAAAGAGGAGGGTGATAAAAAAACAAGATGCACAGTGACACTGGCTGTCAGAAATGCTTATGGGATGATGTGCTCGTATCAGATGGCTTTGCAAGTTGGATTGGCATTAAACATTCCACAAGTGGAGTTTAGAAAAAATAACAATGCTACAAACCTGGAAAGGAATAGCTCTAGGCTTCTGCCAGTCCCCGGTTATTTTAGACCTGGTGAGAGGGAGCTTAAAGGCTTAAGGGAAGCCACTGAGGCGTTCATTCTCAACGGCAAACTGAGGAAGCTGTGGCACCTGGACACAACTCTGCACCCTCCCCACCCCACCCTCCAGCCCTTATAATCCCACCCTGTGTAGAAATGCAGCCGTTGTGACAGCTCCTTGCTTGGCCACAAACAACTTATAAATAATGCTCACACACTGCTCACTTCGTGTTTTAATGCACAGAGATGTTCCATGCTTGCTTGGTAGTCAGACTCTAACGTGGGTGTCTGTGTGCAAGAGTCTCATCTGTCAGAAAGTGTAAGAATCAGGAGGGTAGCCCCCCTGTGAGCAGTTTGGCAGCATTCAGGAATTTGAATGTTCAGTGAGTGTTCTGTCATCAGGATGCCCCAACTTGTTGATGGAAGGCTCGTCCAAGGAATAGCAAGCGGGGTGACAGCCACATTCTCACAGCTCTGTCTTAAAGGATCAGTCAAAGGGGAGATGGGAGGTCCCATGACTTCTCTTGTTATCATCACTAGTCTGGGCTAAAACAGGTACCTGGCTCGTACAGTTACCTACAGTAAGAAGGGAAGACAGGAAAATGATCTTGGATAGAATGCTGATTTAAAAATATAAAAGACCATCTGTCCAGACCATTAGACTATGTGGGAAGACTGAGTTCTTTCCAGTATCATAAGAAATGAAAGATAGAATGATAACTCTTCAAGGGTCTCCAGATTTTGACCCCTGTGAATATGCTACTTTATATGGCCAAAAGGGACCTTGCCAACGTGGTTAATTTAAGGGTTTCTAGTAGGAGAACATCCTGGATTATCCAGGTGGGTCCGCTGTCATCACAAGGGTCCTTGTAAGAGACAGAGGGAGGGGGACATTCGTAGTGAGAGAAGGCAGTGTTAGCACTGGCAGCAGTTCAGTACAGAGCATCCCTTGTCACTTTCTAGGTGGCCACAATCCCTTCTGCCCGTCGCAGGCATGCACAGGTCCCACCCAAAGCCAGCCACTGGGACATACACAGCTCCAGCTCTCAGGAAATCCAATTTAGTTACAGTTATTCTTCATGGAGTCACTGTTATAGAGTTTTAAAGCTTTGAGATGATTTATTTTTAAAAAATGTAATGGAAAGAAAAAGGAGAGAAAGATTGGGGTTCCTTGCTGATTCCTAAATCACAATCCCAAATGATTCTGGATAGGGAGGAAAGGATGAAGAGGAAGAAGATGGGGAGGAGGAGTAAAGAGGGGGAGGCGGGGGAAGA
>NW_011494909.1:2010363-2029694 GCF_000754665.1 Bison bison bison
GGCGGGGGAAGAAGGGGAGAGGGGGAGAAGGGGGGAATATCACAAGAGCACCTCACCCACGGCACCTCTAACAGCAGTATCAGGGGAATATATTAGGTTAAGACATATGAAACAGTCATTTTCATGGTAAAAAATGGTCAAACAGAAAGAATTAGATACGGTTTAATCTGTCCATCATCTACTCCCCACCTCCCCGTGGTGCATCTTCCTAAATGCCTCTGGGCTTATGTCACCTGGACCACAGCAGCCTGGATCCAGTGGTGGGATCCCACCACCTTGGAGGCAGGCATGACATGGGCTCTGATCATGGTGTTGCTAGCCTACCAGGGACTCCTGAGAATGATGCAAGACAAGGAGTGTGCGGTTCATCTCAGCAGCATCTAAAAGGGCTATTCCCAGCAGCAGCCTCCATGGTGACCAATGGTAACACCGAGGGAAGAGTAAAGAAGGCCAGTTTGTATACAGAATGCACATTTAAAACAGAAATCCCCTCAGAGATGCCCCAGATCTCACATTACTGCTTGCAGAAAACATTTTTGTTTTCCTTATAACAGGATATAAAACTTTAGATCATGAAAAATGATCTAATTTTATTTCTTAAATGCTCAATTTCTAGGGGAAATTTTAAAGCTAGAGAATTCCCTGGTGGTCTGGTGGTTAAGACTCAGTGTTTCCAATACAGGAGGCACGGGTTGGATTCCTGGTTGGGGAACTAAGATCCCACTTGCCCTGTGGCACAGCCAAAAATTAATCAATAGAATAGAATAAGATAAAGCTAGAAACAAATAGAATGCAGCTCAGTCAACATACAGTCTCATTTGTTGTTAGTACTTGTTTTTTGTTTTTTTTTTTTCCTTTAATATACCTTTGCTCCTGTAGTCAGTATTCAGGTTTGCAAAGCTTTCTGAAGGCATTTCTCCTGAAAGTAACAGACATGCTGGCTACCCCTGGAAAGGTGACTGCGTCTGTTACTAAGCTAGCAAAAGGACAGTACCTTATGATGGCCTATTAAAATATCATAAAATGAAAGCAAACTATTTTTCACTCCCAGCATTATCTTATCTTAATTAAAAAGTATAAAACTAACAATTTGAGAGTCAGGGAGAATGACAATAAGCACTTTTGCCATCCTCCAACATCCAGAGCTTATAAACTAGTGGGGAGAACAAGCTTTACTCTAAAGTCAAGACAAGATCATAGATCGGAATATACTTGGCCTCTGCTTGCATTGAGGGGACAAGCCAAAGGTCCAGAGCTGAATCTTGAATCCAGAACATGATGGGTATTGTTCAGTGTTTCACATTCTGGAATAACAGAATAATAAAATAAGAACAGCAGCATAGTAAATGCATTTTATTTATTTATTAGGAGCCCAAATCACAAGAAAACCTTTGGGGAGAGAATTCACATGGGACATCCTTGTTATTAAGTATTATTTTTTTCCCTTTTAGTAATATAGTTTCTGTTGTCAATGAACGAATTGCTTTTTAGAGCAATAAAACCCAATGGAATAATTCAATTTGTTCATGTTAGCAGTGGGATTTTCCAATAATGAATTGAATTTCATGAGAAAGAGAGGGCACATTTTCCTAGAGATGAATGAGGATTAAGCCAATATAAACTTCCTTCCTTCTTCAGGCAAGTAATTTAGTGACAATGGAACACTTTCCCTTTGCGGTCAAGTAATGAGAGCGGCGATGAATTTAAGAAAACCAACTGTGAGGGAAACCACACTTCAACCCTGCTCTTCTACAGCAGTTTAAGCAGCGGTGGGCCCACTCCGCAGATGCTCTGCTTTCTTACTTTCTTTCTTCTTTCTCTTCTCTTCTTCACTTAGTTTTTCAACTTCCTTCTTCTTGTTAATGGTTTCAGTTTTTGAGATGAGACTGAAAGTGTGAGTAAGAAGATGCAAGTCAACAGCCCTCTATATTGATGAACATTCTGGAGCAAATGGACCATCCAGCCAAATAAGCGGAATTGCTAGCAGTGACTGTACCCTTCAGGAGTATGCTGGTGATCTGCTACCTGTTCCTGATTCCCTTCACGTGTTTCTCCTGCAGTGCCCTTCAAGACACACAGCAAGAGGCAAAAATGCAGTGGGATTAGCAGAGAAAACTATCAATTGAAAATACCACTAAGCTTTGGGAGAAATTACCCCCAATTGCAAAACAGATCATATGGAGTTAGGAATCATATCGTTGTGCCTAGACTTCTTTTTTAAAATTATTATTATTTTATTATTACTTTTTACTTTTTGGCTGCACCACATGACATGTAGTTTCTTAGTTCTCAACCAGGGACCAAACACACACTCCCTGCATTACAGTGCTAACCACTGGACCACCAGGGAAGTCCCATGCCCAGACTTCTGCAACTCAGTGAGGTAGAATCATACTGGATAAATGACTGTCAGGCAGCAGAAGGGTTATGCGGCATATACCCAACAACTTGCTTTCACGCTTCAGATCTGAGAAAGGGATTGTAGCAGCACCAGGGAGACTCTGAGAGATGAATTTGTCAGCGGGTGAAGGCTGGGTATAGAAAATCTATTCTCTGTTTGAGGATAGGTATGAAAAACAGAACAAATGTGTAATTGGGAGGAGTCTGTGCAAAGAAGCACTAGAAAGGATCCATTTTCCTGTAGATGCAATGGAAGTGTACCTTACACAGCACGGTGCCTATAGAACTATTTCATGGCTGAGAATGGGGATTTGGGCGCCAAACTTCTGGACTAAAATCAGAGCTTTCCCATCTATTAGTGATTAGTCAACTGGGATGAGGATAACAGCACCAAGTGGTGTGAAGATGAAATGGATTTGTACGCACAGCACCCTTGATGAGTAGATATCCATCATCATTGCCATCATCCCTACGTGAAACTAGAAACTATGGACCTCTGCGCTTGGTCTTAGAATATCAAGGAAACATGGACTTTTAGGAATCAGGAGATTACAATCTTAGAGGGGAGTGGATCTGGGCAAGGTATGAAAAAGCAACTGACAGAGAAGAAATTCATGTCAGAAAATAAACACAGGACTTCCCTGGTGGTCCAGGAGCTGAGAGCCTACCTGGCAATGCAGGCGACATGGGTTCAATTCCTGGTCCCAGAAGATTCCATGTGTTGCAGGGCAACTAAGCCCGTGTGCCACGACCACTGAGCCTGCGCCCTCGAGCCTGTGCTCCACAATGAGGACCCCGGCACCGCAACCAGAGAGTGGCCCCTGCTCACTGCAACTGGAAAAAGCCTGAACACAACGACAAAAGCCGAGGGCAGCCACAAATAGATAAAGGAAATTTAGAATAAAGAAAATGAAAACGAATGCCAGAATAGATGAAAATGCGAATTCAAAGCAACAAAGAGCATTGACATTGTATAGGAAATACACAATTGACACTGAGAAAAACTGACACTCACACTGACACCGAGAAAAAATACAGATCACATATAGGAAAACAAGCGCTAAGTAAAAAAGATCGAATGAAAAACACTGATAATCCTACGTCTAGAAAATCCACATTCCCAAGAAAGAAATCACAAAAAAAGATACATAACGTCACATCTCCATGATGCAAAGACAGCTTCCCCTCTTCCACCTAGACTTTTTAGTAGCTGTAAAAGCAGGAGGTTATCATTTTGCTGATGTATATCATTTACATAAATATATGCATAAATATGGGCTTCCCAGGTGACACCAGTGGTAAAGAACCTGCCTGTGAATGCAGGAGATACAAGAGATGCTGGTTCGATCCCTAGATTGGGAAGATCCCTTGGAGGAGGGCATGGCAACCCACTCTAGCATTCTTGCCTGGAGAATCCCATGGACAGAGGAACCTAGCAGGTCACAGTCCATAGGGTCGCACAGAGTTGGACACGACGGAAACAACTCAGCATGCATGCACGCATGTATATATATGCAGATACATACATATGTGCATGCGTGCATGTACATATCTATACAAATATAAATGTATATACGTGTATACATATTTATGCATATACATGCACATATAATTAAATCAGCAATGTCTATTAAAATTTTTGTTTGTTGTTGTTCAGTCACTAAGTCATCTCTGACGCTTTGTGACGCCATGGACTGCAGCCTGCCAGGCTTCTCTGTCCCCCACTATCTCCCAGAGTTTGCTCAAATTCATGTCCATTGAGTCGGTGATGCTGTCTAATATTACATCTTAATATAGTAGCATCTTAATATAGACACTAAAATTCAGTAAACACATTTCTGAACTAAGCAAAATGAGTCAATAGGAAAAGATTTATCTGCATTCCAGAAAAGAATAATAAATGCAAAGAGACATATACCTATACATACACCAATGCTTTTAAAATGTCAAGACTAAAGAAAAGGAACGCCCTAGTAGTCCAGTGGTCAAAAATCTGCCTGCTAGTTCAGGGGACACGGGTTCCATCCCTGGTCTCAGAAGACCCCCCTATCCCCTGGGCAGCTAAGTTTGTGTTCCGTAACAAGAGAAGCCACCGCAATGAGAAGTTTATGCAAGCAGAGAAAAGCCTGTGCAGCCACGAAGACCCAGCACAGCCAAAAATAAATGAATAAATAAAAATTTAAAAGAAGATTAAAGAAAAATACTCTAGTCAGAAGTCAGATTGGGAATTTAGCTGACTCTTAATATTTTTCTTCTTTAACAAAAGAAAATAGATTTGTAGTATATATGAAAAAATATTTCATTATATTAAATCTGGATGGTGGATTTACCTTTGTCTAGTTTTACTAATCTTTGGACACTGGTTTAAAATATTTGATAGTTTAATAAAAGAATGCCTCTCTTGCTCAGACTTCTCTTTCTAAACTGCAAATTGCAGGAAAAAAATGAAGTCAAACTTTTTTCTTAAGAAAATAAGTGATTACTCATGCATTCTGTACATAGCCAGATGGTTTTCAGATTTTAAGGCAACAGGCAGTCTTGCTTGGATATGCAAGGTCTCTGAAAATATATAATATATGTACCAGTTCTACAAATTTATGTAAATCTATTCCAGTTATAAAGGAGGTGAATCAAAGGCTGAACGTAAGCATGGGAAAGTCAAGGTGTAAAAGGACTCTGGTGGCAATTAAACAAGTGAAACCCACAGATTTACACTCAAGTAACAGCTAAAAATAAAGCTACAGAATTAAACATGAATGTTGGAAATAATTTTTGAAAGAAAATATTTGTTGCAACAATTTACAATTTAGTAATAAATATGATTAAGTAGTAATAACCAGGGTCTGGAATCTTATATCACTTACTATTAGCCAAAGGGTGAGGGGAGAAGTAAAATCACTCTAAATTTCACATTATATAGAAGGATGAATTAAAATAATGGTTCTTGAATCAGTAAATAAAGCTTTTCTACCTTTTAGAAATGGGCCTTTCTCATCACCAGGAAAAAATAAATAAAAGCACAAAAGACAGATAATTATGGAAAGATAAAGGCATATAAACATGAAATATTTAAAATAATATGACAGACGTTTGTTTAACCATTTGGTTAAGACAGAAAATCATTGTTTGAACAAAGTTTAAAATCCCCTCTAAGAATTTGTTAAAACCAAAATCCAACTATAAGCTATTTTAAAGGGAAACAAAAGGACAGAAAACTGCTAAAAAAGAAAAAAAAATTTTAAAAGATGAGCTCAAACGTATCAGGTAACCACAAATAGAAAGAAAACAGTGGTGGCAATAATAATTGAAAGTAAATCTGAATTCAGTACAAAAAACTTTAAATGAGAAAGAGTATCATTTTCATTACCAAATCAATTTTCTTAAAGAAATTATCAAACATGTAGGTGACAATTCAGATAGCATTTCAACAAATCAAAAACTTAGAAATAAAAGAAATGAACAAAAACAAAATTCTGTGAGAATTATATCTCAGTCTTTCAAAGGTGAAAAATTTGAAAAACAAGGAGATTAAAGATTTGAATATCATAAAACAGATAAAATTGAACAGATATATCTCTATCCAGCTTTATATTGCACAAAGCAGCCAAAATCTTGATCCAATAATAGGCTATCAAAACATTTTAAAAATTCCTTTAAAAAGGAATCATAAATGCCATAGATTCTGACCATAATGAAATAAAATCAGAAATATGAAAATTTAAGGAAATATACCAAATCACTTGGAAATCTAAAACAAAATAAAACAAAGCTAAACAAAAAGTCTACTACACAACACTTAAAGAGAAAAAAAAATTTTAAACTTTACAAACTATTAGAGAATAAAAATATTAAAATATAAGATATAAAAATTTATAACTGGGGTAGATTTATTCAACGAGTGAAAATAAATTATACTTATGAGAGTAAGCAAAAGATAAGAAAAACAGAAGGATAGAAAAGATATTAGTAGAAATTACAGAAAGCAAAAGCAAAAATAAACTCCGAAATCAGTTCAGAAATCAGTTAATGAACCAGCTGTTTGGGAGAGGAAAGTATATCAAGAAAATTAAAACCACAAAAGCAACAAAAACAAAAATATACAAATAAAGAATAAACAACTAAGAAACAAAAATAAACATCAAAAGCATCTGCAGAGCAAATGAAACCATCAACAGTTACCTATAGAGGAATGAAACTGGACCCCTATCTCACACCATACAAAAGAACTAACTGAAAAATGGATTAATACTTAAGTTGAAGATCTAATACCATAACACTCTAGAAGGAAACACAGGGGTAAGATCCTTGACGTTCATCTTAGCAATGATTTTTTTCAGATTTGATGCCAAAAGCAAATGCAACAAAAGCAAAAAATAAAGAAGTGGGACTACATCAAACTAGAAAGCTTGTGCACAGTAACAGAAACAATCAGCAAAGTAAAAAGAAGACCTGCCGAATGAGAGAAGTATTTGCAAACCACATACCTGATAAGGCTAAATATTCAAATACGCAAGGAAGACATACAATTCAACTGCCAACGGACAAATCACTCCATTTAAAAATGGGCGAAAGTACTTCAATAGAAGTCTTCCCAAAAAAGACATACAAATGGCCAAAGTGTATATGAAAAGTTGCTCAATATCACTATTTATCAGAGAAATGCAAATCAAAATCACAATGAGATATCACCTCACACTTGTGAAAAAGATAAGAGATGACAAGGTGGAGAAAAAGGAACCCTAGTACACTGTTGTTGGGATGTAAATTCGTGTAGCCATCATGGGAAATAGTATGAAGTTTCCCCAAGAAAGTAAAAATGGAATTACTGTATGATCCAGCAATTCTACTTCTAAGTATTTATCTGCAGAAAATGAAAACACTACTTTGAAAAGTACCACTATATTCACGGCAGCATATCTACAATAGCCAAGCTTCCCTGGTGGCTCTGATGGTAAAGAATCCCCCTGTAACACGGGAGAGCTGGGTTCGATCCCTGGGTTGAGAAGATCCCCTGGAGGCAGGCATGGCAACCCATTCCAGTATTGCCTGGAGAATCCCCATGGACAGAGGAGCCTGGTGGGCTACAGCCCATGGGGTCTCAAGAGTCAGACACAACTGAGAGACTAAGCACAGCACACACAAATACAGAAGCAACCTAAGTAGCGTTCACTGATGGATGAACGGATAAAGATGATGTTACCCTCGCTCTCTCACACACACAGGAATATTATTCAGCCTTTAAAAGGAGGGAAATTTTTATCATTTGCAGCAATATAGATGAACCTTGAGGGTATTAAAGTGAAATAAGCTAGAGAGAGAAAGACAAATACTGCATGTGCACTCAGTCGCTTCAGTCGTGTCCGACTCTGCGACCCCGTGGACTGTAGCCCGCCAGGCTTCTCTGTCCATGGAATCGTCCAGACAAGAGTACTAGAGTGGGTTGCCATTTCCTCCTCCAGGGGCTCTTCCCAACTCAGGGACTGAACCCTTGTCTCCTGCTTTGGCAGGTGGACTTTACCACTGAGCTACCAGGGAACCCCACAGATTGCATAAACAGGTGTAAAAATACTTCAGGTAAAATGGGACCAAAAGTCATCTTTCTTAACATGACGAAAACCATCTATCTGTATATTTTAAACCAACAATCACCATTCGGGTAATCGAACACTGGATAAACTAGGTTAAAAACATCAGAAGTACCATGATTGAAATGTGTTGCGGGAGAAATCTCTCAGTCCTGAAAAGCCAGCCATCCAAGCTGCTCGGACCCCAAAGACACGCTGCTTTGCCTGTTTCTCCCCTGACTGTCACCCTTTGGAGGAGGGTTATTCAGATTTGTGTGAGGTGGGTAGGGAGCAAATGCCTTCGCCTCCTTTTCCAAAGCATTTGTTTCCTCAGCGCCCTCGTGATACAGACACTTATTGTTACTCCTATGGCTTCGAACTGTTCCCAGCTCCTCCGAATAATAATGTCCTTGCATAATATTATAGGTCTTCCTTTATTCCTCCCTCAGTTTGCTCTTTATGCTTCAGAAATCGTGCCCCGTATCCAGATGCCCCACATGTTTCAGGAGTAGAGAGTACAACCAGGGCCTTTATGACCCCAGATCCCATTTGAAGGCTCTTTCAGGTTAGTGGCATAGTTTCCTAAAAGGATGTGTCAGAGATGTGTTTCCCAGCATCCTTCTTTTATTGATTTATCTATTTATTTATTTTGGGCTGTGCCGGCTTTCTCTAGTTGCGGCGAGCAGGAGATTTCATCCGTTGTGGTACACGGGCTTCTCACTGCGGTGGCTTCTTTTGTTGGGGCTCAAGGGCTCTACAGCACAGACACAGTACTTGCAGCTCATGGGCTTAGTTGCTCCTGTGTGTGTGGAATCCTCCCAGATTCAGGATCAGACCCATGTCCCCGGCACTGGCAGGCGGATTCTTAACCACTGGACCACCAGGGGAAAATGCCAGCATCCTTCTTTATTTGATCACAGTAAGCAATGAGGCCAGAGAGCTGCTAGACTGAATTTCTCACCCCTGCGGTCCCTCTGTTCTGAATATTCAGGCCTACAATGTAAGTGCATTTAAATTTTCAGACGCTTGTAAAGATAGCACAGATCACAACATATGCCCCATTAACAGGAGCTCTGGGAGAAATCTGACTCTTTCCAAACCCAGATTCCAGGCTGATCCTTCCTCCCTGATCAGCCCAACTCCTGACAGTGTCCATAACTAGTAGGAACCAATCCAAGAAACTGCCTTGCCTTGTACCATCCCTTCATCCATTGCTACGTTCTTTCACTTGGCTGTTCACAGATTTCAGATTTACGGTCCTTGAAGATAGGAACCTTATCTTACCCTTCCTGACTCCCATTAGATTGAGTGCATTTTTTTTTCTATTTAGCAGGCTGAATAAATATTTGCTAAATGGATTTAAAAAGGAAAATTGAACTGCTCACGTTCACCCTGTGTGAGATTTCTCAGGAGGTGAGATGGCAGGTTTTCTAATTACGGAGCTGGTCCTCTCTGATGCCATTACTGTCAGACTCGAAAAGAAAGTCCATAAAATGTGCACATGGTGAGGTGGCAAGTGGGGTTGGGGAGGGTGGACTCAACTATGTGAAAGCATCAGAACCGTTCTCCGGGCGAAGATGAGGCTTAGGGGTAGGATTACCAGTTATGAAGGACAGTTGGAGAGAGACAGCATTTACTCTCATGTTGAAGCCAGAATGGACACCAGACAAAGGGATTACAGTTGAGTGGAAAGAATCCAGATCATGATGAAGGAGAGATTTCCTGAATTCAGCCGCAAAAGATTTAGACAGTCATCCTGTAGACGCTTCCCAGAGAGCTTTTCAAATGTAATTGCCACCTACTCATTCAGAGTACTTGGGCTTCCCTGGTGGCTCAGATGGTAAAGAATCTGCCTGCAATGCGGGAGACCCAGGTTCAATGTCCTGGGTCATGAAAATCCCCTGAAGAAGGAAATGGCTACCCACTCCAGTATTCTTGCCTGGAAAATTCCATGGTTAGAGGAGCCTGGTGGGCTACAGTCCATGGGGTCACAAAGAGTCGGACATGAATAAGCGACTAACACTTTCACTTTCATTCAGAATACTTAAAATGCAGGAGGGTGTTGGTCAATTTAAGCCCCATATTTTATTTACTATCCTGAGAATCTATTACATGAACAGTGTCAAGAATGAGGTTTTTCAAAAATTTTTATATATTAATCTTTCCCTGTGCTGGGTCTTTGATGCTGCATGCTGTCTTCCTCTAATTGCGGGAAGTGGGGCTTTCTCTCTAGTTTTGGCTTCTCATTGTGGTGGCTTCTCTTGCTGCGGAGCATTGGCTTCAGAGCATGCAGGCTTCAGCAGCTGTGGCTCATAGGCTTAACTGCCCCATGGCACATTGGATCTTAGTTCCCAGACAAGGGATCCAACCCATGTCCCTGAATTGGCAGGTTCTTAACCACTGGATCATCAGGGAAGTCCCAAGAATGAGTTTTGCGATTACCCAGCTCTAAAGAATTAAATTCCCTTTTAAGTGCATGGGCCAAATTGAAGTTCTAAATCCAAGTCCTAGTCTGGGTGTAATCAGGTTGCACAGCCAGAGCGTGGCACTGCTTCTTCTACACACTGGAGAAGTGTTGAGGAGTGGGTGCACAGACACGGTGAGGAGCTGCCAGCATCGTTTTTCTGCCTTTGCTAGATGCATGGACTTGGATTCCCCAGGCCTCTTCTTTAGATGTTCAGCTGTTTAGAAAAGTGACACCCTGTTTACTTTCCATTATGAGGAAGTCCATTGCTGTGCAGGCTTGGAATTAACTGTTTTCATTTGATTACCTAAACGATAGCTACCTGTGGGTACAATCTTCCCAGTTATTACCCTAGATATAAAGAGACAAGTAATTAATGGCCCCGTGTGCATCTTTGCCAAAGCAAAAAGGAATGTGGAAAAGCCCTGAGAGTTAGGCATGTGAGAAGTAAAGATAAAAATCTTCATTGGTTTTTCCAGACCACGTATTGGAGGGCAGTCAGAGCTCTTCACCTCCCCTGACCTTGATCTCCACCCGGAGCTCGACAGAGACCAGGAGACACTGGGATACAGCTGTAATCAGTACAGTGCCTTTCATTTGTATATTTATGAAAAAGAAAAAATAGTGTTTCTGTCATAAATGATGGTGTGATCTCCATCCTAATTGGAAACAAACACTCTTTCCTCCAGGAGTGGCTGGATACTGTTACTCAGAAAGCCCTCCCCTCTCCCAAGATGGCGGCGGGGGGGCCTGGTAGCACGCACCACAGTCTTGAGAGAACATCCGTACAGCCATGGGAAGTGCTGTCAAGGCCAGAGCTGGGACTTCCCTGGTGGTTCAGTGGCTAAGACTTTGTACTCCCAATGCAGGGGGCCCAGGTTCCATCCCTGCTCAGGGAATTAGACCCCACAACTAAGAGTCTGCATGCTACAACTAAAAAAAAAAACAATAACTCTCATATGCTGTGAGAAGATCAAAGATCCTGCATGCCACAACTGAGACTCTATACATGTAAATAAATAAATATTAAAAAAAAACAGCTTAAACAAAGAGGTAAGCTATCAACTAGGAGAGGCCAAAGGTTGTGCCAGGCCTGTTGAATATAATATGCATGAAGCAGAACTGGTCACACTGTCTTGAAGGTTGGGATGAAGGAAGGCTGAATTATTGCTGACCCAGACCACCCACATGGCCTCTTCTTGACCTATTCACAGTTTACATTAATTGCTCACCTGTATGGAGCCATATCTGAGACATTCTAGACATGTACTAGTTTAGGATTCTTCTAAAAGGATATGAAACTGCTCTAGATAAGAGTAATGGTAAACAACTTTCCAGATACCTTTCAGTTGAGGAAATGTGAGCTCAGGAAGCACAGGTAAGGACTTCAACTTCTGTCCTACATGCATGCAACCACATAGGCACAAATAAACACCTTCACGCAGTGACCAAGCATTGCTATGTTTTTAAAAGTGTCTCTAAATTTGCATTTGAAATTTTACCTTCATGTGAAGGAGTGTAGGATACCGATTCTTTCCTGGCAGTATGTTTTAGCAGCAGGAAGGAAACACAGGAGAATGTAAGAGAATGACTCCTTTAAGTGGAGGAGCATTTCATTAGGGAAACCCAACACACACAGGGAGGGCTGGGGTCTGTGAAGAACCATGTATATATCTCACAAGTTTGTCTTCAGAAAATCAGAGTGGTCAAACTGCATTAAAACTGACCAGCCTCACCAGATGCAGCATCTTTCACCACACATGAGAGTCTACTCTATGTAAGAGGAAGAGTCAAAGAGAATTCTTACTACGCACCTAAGTTCTAATCAGTGGTGGGACTCTTTCAGGCAAGGTGGGGACCCTGTCTCCAAGCATTTAACTCTAAGGTTGCATAAAATCTCCCCAGACTGGCCCATTGTGAGAGTTCTCTTCCAGAGCATTACCCCACTTCTTACCACTTGGCATTTCCCCTGCCCTATTCTAGAAGAAGACATTTCTCCAGGGTAATCAAATGGAAACTGACATTAGGTTCCCTTCTAACAGATTGCTGTATGTGAGGCTTTTTTATATGGCCCTCTGTTCAAATCTAGAGATTAAAATAAACCTCAACATAAACCATAGGGAAGAAGGATAAAAATGATTGTGAGCCACACCGATGCCCAGCTGATACCTGTAAAGCACAATTGTGTTTTAATGATAACACTTTGAAACAGCTCAGGTAAATAGAATGTTGTATGCAAAGCTTTCGGATCCCCACAAATGCCACCAGTACTTATGATTCCTGTGGGTAGGTTTGTTCTTGCTGTGTTCAAGTTTGAATGGAATATAAATGCACCATTAAACCTGCCCCAGAAGTACAGAGAGCGGCTATTGCATAGTTAAGTGAAAAAGGCAGCATTTTATGTCTGATAGAGCAGTCATCTTGTAAAGAGCAAATTGGTAGAGAGAGGTAGGGGGAAGAGATATATGGAGAGTGGCCTCCACAGGAAAGGCAAATGGAAGTCTAAATTCTTTTATAAATTCCTTTTAAGTAACATATTTTATTGAGCTTTTAGAAGAAAAATGCTGATTCTTTCCAAGGCTTAGAAATAAGGTGCCTATCCCCAAACTCCCATTCAACATACACATCAAAGCCACTCTGATCACCACCACCATTGTTAGTAAGAAGGGGGGAAAAATAGAAACAAGAGGAAAAGTCATCTTTCACTACAGTAAACAAAGTGAGTTTAGCCTGCCACTGTGAATGATGGATATCTACCTATCACTTTCCCAAGGAGAGAGAAACCAAAGATTGTGTATCAATTTCTATAATTTTAGGGCTGGAAGATAATAACTCTGCAGAAATGAAGCAGACTATATAAAAATCCTCTCTGAAAATGTGATTACACATAAAAATCCATAAAAATGTACAAAGTGATAGATGAACCAAAACTAAGCAAATGTAGTTTTTTATCCTTTTGGAACTGAGCAGAAATAGCATATGTAGAAAGAATGATTTTATTTTGTGTTTTTAAAAGAAATATTTGGAGCTTAATTGAATTATACTTGTGGTGGGAATTGAAATTTTCAGATGGAATATCGGGTTTTATTTTAAATTGAATATTCTATTGAAGAAATAAAGAATAAACCATCAGTGAAATATTAGCAATGAACAAGACAAATTTCAAAAAACAACTTTAAAAGCTAAGCATAATATAAGCTAGCATACTGTCTTTCTATACTTTCCTTACCCTCAAAGAGTCTCCATCAATTATTCTTGATAATTCTAATAAGGAAATCATCTTTGATCTACTCTAATTAAATCCAATTTACATATGATATTTATTCTTGAGATTCTTAAAACAAATCAAAGTTAAAACCTTTTTCGGTGGTTTCCCTGCTGAATTTACTGTGTCCCTCATACCTTCAATTTATTATTATTATGAATAAATCCGGGACATGCATCAAGATGCATGTCTCATTTGGCACTTTCCTTATGAGTTATTAAATTAATCCCAAATTCTATACACTTCATTTTACCAAGTTATATAATTTTTTATTTTCAGTTATTTTATTTATATCATATTTTGTGATGTCCCTATCTGATAAATTTAACCAATAGTCATGTAAAATAATGTATAATTAATTTTTTTGCATTTAGAAATTACACCGATAATTAGTATTTATTTAATGATCATAATCAATGGGGGGGAATGCCCTTTTCTGCTATAAACTGCAAAGAGCTGGTCTCACAAGTCCTTAGAGGTCCACTTGTATTTTTCAACTTATGGTTAACAAGTAAGGACACTGTCATATAAGATAGGTGAGGTGTTTTCTCTGTAGTGTGGGTAAAGGGTATTATAAACACAGTGTATAGTTTTTAATATGCAATTTCAATGTATTATTGATACCAGCTAGATTTAAAGGAAGTATGGAGGCTACGCTAACACCATGTTACTCAAGCAGTACTTTAAATGGCCATAAGGAAGAACAGTATGCACAGAATCTGGCTTCTAGCAACCTGTTTCCTCTACACCCTCAGAGGAGGGCAGACCAAGGAGCAAGTTCTGACGATCAATGATGGGGGCTTGGGGAAAGGAGACCGAGACAGATGAGACAAACGAGTTCCTGAGCAAGACAGAGGAGACGGAATTCTCAAGCCTTGGGTTTACTACTAATTTCTTCAACATCTGATGACTTTTAAAACCTTGGGTAAAAACCCATTCAGGTTGCTTAAACTTTCACCCCTCAGCTGCCCCAGTTCTTAACAAAAGAGACCTGGTAAGAATTGACAATAGTCTAGGAGCGGGCAGGTACCTGTTATAAACACTCTGAACTGCAATCCATCTTACGAAACGTCTTGGACAAGATCCAGCTGAGAACTGTAAAACACTGTGGAATACAAGATGCTGTCCCCAAAGAAACCTTGTTTGCTTATCAAAGAAAAGGCAACCAATTAATAGTTTTATTACTAATACCACTGCCCCCAAGGGCTCAAATAAAGTTTATTTATTTATTTTAAGTTCAACCTGCTAAATTCCATGCTAACACCCAACAAGGTACAGCTCGTATTACAAATGAATAACTTAATTAAAAAACATTGATTTTGTTCATTGACTGCTGCAAATTTTATTAAATATTCATGATAACATTTTGTATTTTTTATACGAGTCATGAAAGTTTTATGTGCTCTCTCCCCTACAGCAGCCTTAGGTTTTATGACAAAATCTTAGGCAGCTCAAAGTACAAATATAAATATTGCATTGACCAGCGTGGTACAATCTATGTGTGTACATAAGCCAACGAGTTGATGTGTGCACATTTACCCAAAAACCCACTGAATTACAAGAGCTGACTCAACGGGAGCAAGGGAGAAACTTGAAAGGTTTGTGTTTTATTTTAACCACCAAGAAGGGTCACCCAGAAACTCTTGAAACAGGCACTCTGTGAGATGGGACTTCAGAATCCTTATAACTGCGGGTGTTGCCTCCCCAAATTCTGTGTGTATGTGTGATATTAAGCACATTGGTCTAGAAATAACATAATTTCACAGGTTACAAATTCTCCATGGCAAGAGGTTTCACCAAAAGGACAAAATTCTCCTCTTTTCTCAACCCCTGTGCCCCAAAGCCAAGAAAAAGCCCACCAGGCTATGGAAGAGCCTTTAAAATTTTGTTAGAAGTTTTCGTGGTTGTTTCTGTGGCTTTATCTCCCCTGTTTATAGAGGAGTCAGTACAGCCTTAGGCGTTTATCATGTAGATGGAGCAGAAGTAACCCTTATCTGTTCCTCTAAGCTCTTAATGGGAACCATAAATGTTTGGAGTCAGCTGACAGCTGTGTGAAGTGAATCAGAGGACACATTATTTGGAATGTTTTTATCAGTATTTGGAAAATTTCACTTAAAATTTTGCAAAGCGTTTAGCAGAACATCACTGTGACTCTGAACTTCAGCAGTCTTTCTTCTCTCTCTGTCTCAGACATTTAGAAACAATTGAGAAATTAAGTCACTTCCTCAAATCACCTCGCAGGTCAGAGGGACTGGGTCAGGTCTCTGACTTGTACAGTCTTCCCCAAACTTAACAAACTTCCTTAGGAATACAATCATAGCAACCCAGGCTTGAAAAACAAATCTTGAGTATTACTAAGTACTTGTCAAAAAGGTTCCAGCCGTACTTGGCATACTTTGCAAATGCTCTCATCATGAAAGGTGAGGGAGGGAGAAGGGGCAGAAACATGCTTTTCAAAAGGACATACTTCACAGGAAAAACAAGAGGCATTTCTTAAAATGTGGAACTAAAAGGCAGGTCAGAAGATCTTTGAAATATACACTATTATGTGATATCACTGATATGTGGGATCCAATTTTTAAAAATTATACAAATGAACTTATCTACAAAACAGAAGCAGATGCACAGATAGAAAAACAAACTTATGGTTACTAAAGGGGAAATGTTTTAGAGGGGTAAATCAGGAAATTGGGATTAACATACACATATCCAAGTGGCACAGTGGTCAAATAATCCACCTGCCAATGCAGGAGATGCAAGAAATGCGAGTTCAATCCCTGGGTTGTGAAGATCCCCTGAAGAAGGAAATGGTGACTTGGTCCAGTATTCCTGCCTGGAAAACTTCATGGACAGAGGAGCCTGCTGGGCTGTAGTCCATGGAGTCGTAAAAATGTCGGACACGACTGAGCAACTGAGCCCGTATGCATGTACTACTGTATATAAGATAGACAACCAACAAGGACCTACTGTATAGCACAGGGGATTCTATACAATATTCTGTGATAACCTATATAGGAAAAGAATATGAAAAAGAATGAATATACATATATATGTATAACTGAGTCATTTTGCTGTACACTTGAAACTAACACAGCATTATAAATCAACTATACTCTAATAAAATAAAAAAAAATGCAAACATACATTTCTCGGAAAAGCAAAATATATTTTTGTAAGACATTCACCAAAGGTAGTGTGTGGAAATCCTTTAATTCAATTTTGTTGCTAACTAGTGACCCCAGTATGTGTCAGCTGTGTATGGCATTCTTCTCTGTCCCCCAACCACAATGGTCCCTGTGGGCTCCGGTAGGTCGAATCCAAACATTGTACCTCACCCTGGGACCCTTGACAGCTGCTTCCTGTTGGGTTGGGTCAGTGAGACAGCAGATATAAAGATGGAAGCAGAGAGATAACGGGGTTGCCTCCTGCTGCTCCCAGCCTTGGGCTGCGTTATCAAGTTTCTGCCATGTTTGTCTTCTCTGCAAAGACTCTTTTCTCTCCTTGTTCCTGGCACCTCCTTCTGCTTCTGGTTCTTGGGTTCCTCTTGCTGGTTTTGGGTCTTTGGTCCCTTGGTGGCTATACACCCAACAATCTTCCATGAGAAATCCTTTGAGCCATCTGAGTTAGGATTTCTTTGTGTCTTTCTTTTCCTGCTAGAATTAGGACTAGCAGGTGGTACTACTGCAGTCCCCAAACTTTTTGGCACCAAGGACCTGTTTTGAGGAAGACAATTTTTCCGTGGACCAGGCTGGGGGAGGGATGGTTTGGGGATGATTCAAGTGCGTTACATTTACTGTGCATTTTGTTCCTGTTATTTATTTATTTTAAAACTGTTGGCTGCACTGGGTCTTAGTTACTGCACGTGGGCTTCTCCAGTTGTGGTGAGCGGGGGTTATTCTTCATTGCCGTGCTCGGGTTTCTCATTGTGATTGCTTTGATTGTTGCAGAGCTTGGGTTCTAGGAGCAAAGGCCTCAGCAGCTGTGGCTTTTGGGTTCTAGTGGGCTAGCTCAGTAGCTGGGGTGCGTGGGGCACAGTCGCTCTGAGGCATGTGGGTTTCTTCCTAGACCAGGGACTGAACCCGTGACTCCTGCATTGGCAGGCAGATTCTTAACCACTAGACCACTAGGCAAGCCCTTATTTGCATTATTATTACATCAGCTCCACCTCAGATCATCAGGCATTAGATCCTGGAAGTTGAGGACCCCTAACATAAAATGACTCTAGAGGTCAGATCACAGGTAGGTTTCAAAAAAGAAACTTTCTAAAGAATATCAAAAGATGATCACCAATCAACACGTGAGAATTTGTGTCTACAGATTCCTGTGAACTGAGAGATTTGCAAAATGCCATGCATTTACATCAGTATCATTTCCCTTTCTATTGTGGTGAGTAACCAGGAAAAACAAAACAAAGCAAAAAAATATATATATGTATGTATGTGTATATATATATATCAGCCAAATAACCCAACCATTCCTTGCAAGGAGTCCAGTGAGAGACCCCAGGGCATGTGCTCTGTAAGTGTGACATATTTTGAAAGGAACTCATGTCCCTAGCTCAGCTGGACTGTGAACCAGGTCTATAGAGCCACCTTTAGTCCTCCCAGGGAATAAATTAAATCTGCATCTTGACTGTGTTGCCAGGAAGAGCTTTTTAAATTATTTATGGCGCGGTAGCAGGGAGCTGCTCTTCCCTGCAAGCTGGGGGTGGGGTGGCAGGTCTACTGCCTTTGTGGACTGCGGGGCCACTGCGCTCCTAAGTTCAGTAACGCCTAGGGAACAATAACCAGGCTGGAGGCAACCAAGACCCACTAACAGGGAAGTGGCAGTAAATCACTCTTTAGTTGGGAGAGTGCTTTCAGACTGGCATGGCTGCCACCTTGTTCTGCCTCTTATCTGTCAGGGCCGATGTCTGCTGATGCCTGGCTGGGGAAGGCCAGGCAGGTGATGGGCCGAGGACCCCTCAGATTCAGGGTTGAAGTTTTCAAAAAGGAAATAAGAAGAAACTCAACAATGTGTAGAAGAGATTTTGCTCACTTGACTTCTGCTTTTGTTGTTGTTGTCGTGTTGGACTCTGCTACCCCATGGACTGTAGCCCGCCAGGCTCCTCTGCTTCTGCTTAGTTGTATGAATATAAACTAAGACTTCTGGTCTCAGTTTATATACATACTCAATGTTCAAATGGCTTTACCTTGAGAATCAGAGGACCTGACCAGTTCCTACAAGGATTGTTCACAGGAGTTCCTTAATGCTTCTCAAGGATTTACTGGTAATTTGGAGATCATGGAAGCACAGAGCCATGTGGAGAGCTTCAGTGGTTTTCCATTAGGTAAAACTTTCCTGGTTTTTCCAGTGATCGTGTATGGATGTGAGAGTTGGATATAAAGAAAGCTGAGTGCTAAAGAAGTGATGCTTTTGAACTGTGGTTTTGGAGAAGACTCTTGAGAGTTCATTGGACTACAAGGAGATCCAACCAGTCCATCCTAAAGGAAATCAGTCCTGAATATTCACTGGAAGGACTGATGCTGAAGCTGAAGCTCCAGTACTTTGGCCACCTGATGCAAAGAAATGACTCATTTGAAAAGACCCTGATGCTGGGAAAGATTGAAGGCAGGAGGAGAAGGGGATGACAGAAGAT
>NW_011494909.1:2029794-2057649 GCF_000754665.1 Bison bison bison
GAAGCTCCAGTACTTTGGCCACCTGATGCAAAGAAATGACTCATTTGAAAAGACCCTGATGCTGGGAAAGATTGAAGGCAGGAGGAGAAGGGGATGACAGAAGATGAGATGGCTGGATGGCATCGCCAACTCAATGGACATGAGTTTGAGTCAACTCCGGGAGTTGGTGATGGACAGGGAGGCCTGGCGTGCTGCAATCCATGGGATCGCAAAGAGTCTGACATGACTGAACGACTGAACCAAACCGAACTGAGCCTTTCCTGTGGACCCTGATTTCTTGTGCCTTGATGCCCAAATTGCTTTAACATGAATTTAAAAACCTATTGTATAGTTACAGAGAAAATCTAAATTCACACATATCCTGGGACAACAAATACATTAGGCATTAAGGTAAAGTTATCTCAATGACTAATAGTTGCTTTTTTAAAAAGATCCATCATGTAATAAGGCCCAGTGGAATAATGCAGTGTGGAGGAGAGGTCAGAGAGTGGACACTAACAGGAAGAAAGATGGGGGTGCCAAGGACTGTCTAGTCTGTCATTTTCCTAAAAACAAGGCTTAGTAAGGGAGTTGTCCTACTTAATCTCGACAGAGAGAGATTCTATCCTAAAATGCATATTCAGGACCATCTTTATTTCAACTTCTAAGGGCTACTGGTAGCTAATTTCTTTGGAACTAAAATAGAAACTGAGTATCTGAAATGGTCTTTCTTCCCAGACCATAAAATCTCTTCTACACATTGTCTGATCTCTCCATATCCAAGTTAATAGACCACCTTATTATCTCATTTTACTATTAAAGAAAGTAAGGCATGGAAAAATGGAAAATTTTGCTTTCCTTGATAAATAGATGGGTAGATAGATAGATAGGTTCTAGCTATAGCAATGCAGATAGAGACATATGGATATACAAAGTAGTTTTATTTATTCTAATATTAGTATGTGTTGCTGTAACATCCTGCCTTTTATGTATGTGGTAAACATCAATTAATTCTCTAGTCTAGAAGGAAAAGTGCTAAACTTGGAGCAATACCTATCATTGGAGGTAATATCCAAAATACATACAATGAATTTAGTATCAAAAATGCATATTACACATTTGCCAGCAGGGAACCACAAATTCTTACCATTTTATAAATGCATTATTCATGTATAATGTACACAGAGAAAAGTAACCATTCATTAAGTGATTAATTCATTAATCTGTGTGTGTGTGTATATATATATATATTTTTTTTTTAATCTCAATGTAGAGATATGAGATTGCAGAGTTGGGACCATAAAGAAGGCTGAGCGCCACATAGTTTATTCTTTCAAACAGTGGTGCTGGAGAAGACTCTTGAGAGTCTCTTGAACAGCCAGATCAAACCAGTCAATCCTAAAGGAAATCAATTCCGAATATCCACTGGAAGGACTGATGCTGAAGCTGAAGCTCCAATATTTTGGCCACCTGATGCTAAGAGCCAACTCATTAGAAACCCTGATCCTGGGAAAGACTGAAGGCAGGAGGAGAAGGCGACGAGAGAGGATGAGATGGTTGGATGGCATCACCAACTCGATGGACATGAGTTTAAGCAAGCTCTGGGAGTTGGTGATGGACAGGGAAGCCTAGTGTGCTGCAGTCCGTGGGGTCGCAAAGAGTCAGACACGACTGAGGGACTGAACTGAACTGATAGGTCAGGCAGTAGAGGAGCCAGTAGGAAGGAGCCAGGTAAAAACTAAGAGCTTTAGCACCACAGCAGACTGGAGGCTCCGGAGATGACAGCAGTCATACCTCCATCCCCTAAGCTCTTCTGCGATGTGACCTTTCTATTCCTTTATCAGGAGGTAGAGTTTATTTCTCTCCTCACTTGCATCTGGTTGGCTCTGCAACTGCTCTGACCAACACAACACAGCAGACAAGACACTGTGTCCTTTCTGGGCACAAACTTATAATGGTTTGGTAGCTTTAATTCCGCACCTCCTGGAACATCTGCTCTTGGTATGTGCTATCTCAGAAGCTAAGGTTGGGCTGAGACGCCCAAGTCACATGGAGGGGCCACATGGAGGTGCCTGAGTCACTCCCCAGCTGAGCGCCCCGCCAACAGCCAACATCCCATCCACACAAATGCCATCTTGGACATTTCACTCCATCAGGACCTCAGATGACAGTTGCTGCAGTCAATACCTGACATCAATTACATGAGATGGTCCAGTAAGAAGAGTCCAGCTGAGGCCAGTCAACCCACAGACCCATGAGAGATAGCATTACATGGTTTTAAAGCTCCTGCTTTTGGAGGTGGGTGCTAACTAAGAACAGATAGCTGGAATACATAGCAAAACCACCCATACTGGAATTCGGCTTTGATGGAAAGAAGGCAGAAAAGAGGCCAAAAAATAAGTGAGATTATAGATACGTTTCCAGATTGGGTAAGAAATGAGAGGTGAGATTTGGAAGCATATCATTTGGTAAGAAAGTGAAAAATATGGGGTCTCAGATTTAAAAAAGGGATATATATTTGAAATATCAGATATGCGTAACTTAAGACAGAATCCAGCAAAAATTCACTTACATGCTGATGTTGTAAGCTATAAACGTGAAGAATACCATTTGCCAGGAGGCTGGGATTTCCCCATCTGTGCTCAGCTGTCCAGTTAAGAGAAGAAAAATCCAATGACCGGATTGATCTTGGATTGCAATTTTAAAGAGTGTGTGAGGAAGGAAGAGAAAGCAAGATAGCTGTGGGTTCAGGTAGATATTATTTGAAGCAATGGACCATGGATTTTAGCCTGTACAGGGAAAAGAAATAAAATGGGGAGATACCTCATAATAGGAGTGAAAGAAAAGAAGATGCAGAAATTTGAGGCCTAAAAGATTACTATGCAAGAGAAGGGATTCTGGAAGTTGGAGAGGTTCAGTTTTGACCCCAAAATAGAATATTATTGAATTTTTTGCTGTTTTTTATAACCTTAAAAACAGAAAAAAATGAATTTTTTTATAACCTTACTAGTAATAAAAGGTTATACCTATGAAATATTAAGGACTGTGCGTGTGTGATCAGTCGCTCAGTTGTGTCCACCTCTTTGTGACTCTGTGGACTGCAGCCTACGAGGCTCCTCTGTCCATGGGATCTCCAGGCAAGAATACTGGAGTAGGTTATCATGCCCTCCTCCAGGGGATCTTTCTGACCTAGGGATCGAATTCACGTCTCTTGCATTGACAGGTGGATTCTTTACCACTGAGCCACCTGCTGCTGCTGCTGCTAAGTCGCTTCAGTCGTGTCCAACTCTGTGTGACCCCATAGACGGCAGCCCACCAGGCTCCCCCATCCCTGGGATTCTCCAGGCAAGAACACTGGAGTGGGCTGCCATTTCCTTCTCCAATGCATGAAAGTGAAAAGTCAAAGTGAAGTCGCTCAGTCATGTCCGACTCTTAGTGACCCCATGGACTGCAACCTACCAAGGCTCCTCCGTCCATGGAATTTTCCAGGCAAGAGTACTGGAGTGGGGTGCCATTGCCTTCTCCGGGAAGCCCCTAAAGCTTAAGTAGCACTTGAAGACTAACATATGTATTAATAAAAATCCAAACCAATTAATATTTCCACTTGGCAGTCATCTGTAAGCAACCCTGGACGGGAAGCTGATTCAGAGGGGAGGTGTAATTTGACTACATCCAGGTGTGAGAAGCTCACTCACATCCACTCATGAGAGCTGACTGTGTACACCTCTATGTCTCTGCTCAGTGACATCACACTGTAGCTTCACACTGGCCATGGTGAAACATTTACAAACTATCAAAATTTGCAGACACCACACAGCAGGGCTTTTGTTTCCCAGAGAGTGGGTGCTAAGTATTTTCCAGCACACTACCACCTATTCTGTCCCTGTAACTTGTTTCCACCAGAAAGAGAAGTTACCTTAGTATATTCTTGTCAATGTCTAGTAGCTTATGGCTTATTCTGCAAAGGGCATAAGTGGAACATTATTTCCCCCTACTTTTATTATCTGCATGAAGCACAACTGTTGGATTCAAGATAAGTGATTTATCACATATGAAGACACACGTCTCCCCCTTTCCAAGCCAGAACATTCCAAGACTGAAGGAAAAAGGCAACAAACAAGCTGAAGTAAGCAAAGTTCAGCCATGTGAAGATGTAGGTCCTATAACAGCTATGGAATTGGAAAAAGGATTAACTGTGAAAAGATTATTTTAAGAGGGGAAAACTGGCATACTTTAATCTTCCTTTTCAGTGACCTTGTGGTGGAGATGAACTGAAGTCAGAAGTATTCCTTGTGATCCCCAAGAACACGCCCACCCACCCTGCTACTCGCCAGAAACGCACCCCCAAATGTACACATTCCTACTGCCTTTAGCTTGCAAACATTATAATATAGACACTGAAAGGAACACTAAATAAACTAACCACTAATAAAAAAAGTTACTGACCACCTCTGTTTGCCCACTGAAAGTGAAAGTGAAGTCGCTCAGTCGTGTCCGACTCTTTTCGACCCAGTGGACTGTAGCCCACCAGGCTCCTCCGTCCATGGGATTCTCCAGGCAAGAATACTGGAGTGGGGTGCCATTTCCTTCTCCAGGGGATCTTCCTGACCCAGGGATTGAACCCAGGTCTCCTGCATTGCAGGCAGATGCTTTAACCTCTGGGCCATCTGGGAAGCCCCTTGCCCACTGAAGCAGCTGATATATTATAATCTAGGGCCAAAATAGGGTGAGAACTTCCTACTTCACTTTTAGGAAAATTTTTTTCAGTTTAGTTTTCAAATACTGTCTGCATCTTTCTTTCTCCCTCATTTTGCTTTATAGTAACAAAAAAGTAATAAATTAGCTCAAGAATAAAAGGTTCCTGGGAATATAAATGAAAACATAATCCTCAGAGGATTTCAACCTAGCAAGTTTGAAATAAGACACAAAAATTTTATCTGCTAGGCAAAGCAAACCCAGGAATTTTGAGCTGTTCTTTAGTATACTAAACTAGATTAATATTTTTTCCATTCATGCAATAAAAACTTACTGAGAATGACTTAGATGTGAATATAAGGGTAATAAAATTCTTTGTGACTCACTCTCAGAATTGCAATATAGACTTGAAAGGTTTCATTAAAATTAGAAGCATGTTAGCTTATTCTGTTTCTATTAGATGCACTTTATTTGGGGGAGAATTAGAAGAGATGAATATGTAATAACTAGTGTTAAAAATGCAGATTGATGTTTTTGAGACAGAAGAAGAACCTAACAAAACATTCTACTTGAACTCTGGTTGGTGGGACATTCTTTTCTTTTTAAAAAAATTATTTATCTATTTGGCTGTGCTGGGTCTTCATTGCTGCATGGGCTTTTCTCTCGCTTTTCTTTAGCGAGCAGTTCTGCTCTCTAACTGCGGGGTGTGGGCTTCCATTGCTGTGGTTTCTCCTGTGGCAGCCTGGGCTTTAGAGCTTCAGTAGCTGTGGCACACCGGCTTACTTGCTCTGCGGCACATGGGATCTTCCCAGAACAGGGATCGAACCTGTGTCTCCTGCACAGGTAAGCGGATTCTTTACCACTGAGCCACCAGGGAAGCCCTGGTGACATTCTTTATGCAAATGGCTTCAGTGATAATCCCTTTAGGCGTTTGCAGGTGTTATGCTAGTCACTAGATGGCCTCCTTCCGTATTTTCCCTTGAATACAGTAGGAAACAAACCATATTTCCTTCTGAGACCAAGTGATAAGTAAGGCACGTGGTGAATTCTGTTTACTGGTTACTCTGTTGAGTGAATGAGAATTATCTAGCAGGGAAAAATAATTTTCCTTATTGTTCCCTCCAAGGACACTTATTAAAATGGATTTTTAAAATGAATATGCTATGATACAGCAAATTAAGCTCATTATATCAAAACAACAACACACTATGAGATTTTGAAAATACGCAAGTTGTAAAATTTTTATATAAGGGGAAACTACTATATCGTGGATATTTTTTTTTTTTAATCACTCCTACATGACAGAATTTGGGGACAAGAAGAGGCTTTAAAATTTCAACAAGCAAGGAAAAATGACATGGGAAGTGCTATGGATTTGTAGATGAAAGCTAGTCTGTGATGAACTGAATGCTTGTTTCTTCCCCAAATCCATATGTTGACATTCTAACCCCCCAAGTGATAGTATTTTGGAGATGGGGCCTTTGGAGGGTGATCAGATTTAGATGAGGTCATGAGGATGGGGCCCTTGTGGTGGGATTAGTGCCCTTAGAGGAAGAGACAGCAGAGGGTTTGCTCACTCTCTTTCTCTCTGCCATGCATGGGCACCATGAGAAGACAGTCTTCTGCAAACCAGGAGGAAAGCTCTCACCATGAATTGTGAGAGAAGCTCTCACCAAATTGAGTAGAACCTTGATCCTGCACTTCCCAGCCTCCAAGTCTGTGATAAAATAAATTTCTGTTGTTTAAGCTTCCAGTTTATGGTGTATTATTATGGCAGCCTGAGCTAACTAACAGATAGTCTATGCTCTCAAAGAACTCAGTCTAGAGGAGACAAGAAGCACACAAATTAATTTAATAAGTACTGTGGCCACAGTATGCATGAGGTGTTAATAAACTACACTGAGAAATGACTTTGTTCTCCTCTGAGATATAATAGGTGACAAGGTAAAGAAACTGCCCAGATACTTTACTTTTTTTTCTTCTGGCCATACCACACAGCATGTGGGATCTTAGTCCCCCAACCAGAAATTGAACCTGTACCCCTTGTAGTAGAAGCAATGAATCTTAACAACTGGACTGCCAGGAAGTCTCAGAAATTGCTGAGACGTTAAAGTGACTTGCCCAGGTTTAAAAAACTGTTGGTAGCAGAGGCAGAATACTGAAACTTTTTTTGTGTGTGCATATATTTGGGCTTCCCAAGTGGCTCAGTAGTAAAGAATCCGTCTGCCGATGGAGGTGATGCAAGAGACTCAGGTTCAATCCCCAGGTAGGGAAGATCCCTTGGAGTAGGAAATGGCAACCAGTTCCAGTATTCTTGCCTGGAAAATACCATGGACAGAGGAGCCTCATGGACTACAGTCCATGGGGTTGCAAAGAGACAGAAACAACTGAGCACAATGTGCATATATTTAGATGAATAAATACATTTTTTACCCATTCACTTGGTGAAGTTTTACTGTGTGTTAACTCCTATAATACATGTTTACATGAATATCTAATTCTGTACTTGTAATCACCCTGGTACCATTTGACAGACGAGAAATCTGAGGTTGAGCAAGATTTACTAACTTGCCCAAGGTCACCTAGCTAGCAAAAATCAGAGCTTCATTTTGAATCAAGACACTGGAAACATCAAAGGTTTTGGAAGGTAAGAAATGTGAAATGACTTGAAAGAAATGAAATCGTATATGAATGCTGATTAGTAGATGCCTAACACTTTCTCACTTGCTTTTAACACACATGAAAATAACACAGATTATATCATTTTCTCTTCACTAAAATTGGGATAATACCTTCTTCAGAAGGTATTGGGACTCTAAGGAAGCTTCCCTCTCACTATCTGGGAGAGTGTACTCACACTTTCTCCAGATCATTGCAAAACCACTGTCACTTCGAAGCTCAGGGCATCTGGTCTACCCAGCCTCTCACCACAGCTGGAGCCAACATTCCTAAGAGCCCTAACTGTGGCCATGATCATAGGGAACTCCAAAGTCTATGGCGGATGATACATCCAACACTCTGGCTCTTAGGTCTTTTCTGACCACCTCCCATGGTGCCCTGCAGTCACCCAGCCATCACATCCTTGAGGCTGCTGTCACGCCTGCAATCACAAGTTCATGCCTCCTACTCTCCAATCGCAGCCTCCTCTCCCTCCAGCTTGCTCAATTAAAGAGCTCCATTGAAACTGCCCTTCAGGTGGATGAAGAAATACTTTCCACCACACGGGCTGTGTTCTCTCCCCTTTGCTTTCATTCCCTGTTTACCCTGCTTGGGTCTCATGTCCCCACTGGTGTCATTCTTTTTGTTTTTCCCTCCTTCCTTCTCATCTTCATGGCACAAAGGGAAATTATTCTACTTACAGAAGCCCTTGCCTAAGAGCCATCAAAATGTAATGTTGTGTTTCATCACAACTGGTGGTAACATCAGAGAAGCTTGATAACAAATTTTGAGTGGCCTGGAATACCAGACTTTTACTGGACCTACTTGAAATCTCTTTTCTGACTAACAGAGCAACAAAACTTTAAAAAATTAACTCTATACAGACTTATGGATTCATTCCATTCTATCTAGAGTGCTGCTTTTAATCCTTTAATTAGCATAACAACTATATATCATCTCACTATCAATATTTAATGACCTCCTTTTTTTTCCTATCTAACTATTCAGAGCGTTTCTCCACTGATGTATTCTTCTTGCCTGGAAGGCAATAAAATTGGCTTTGTATCTTTTTAAAGCTTTGGTGTTATTTGTTTTGTTTTTTGACAAGAAAATCCCAACTCTAGATAGGTTTAATCTCTCTGCTTCTTTACGTCTTGATCTGAATAGTTGAAAAACACTGAAGAAAAAGACCACTAACTCACATATTATTATCATTAGATTGTGTTTAAACAACGTCCCAATTGGGTGGTCTTGGTCTGGCTCTAGTGAAATTTTCTCGAACCCCAGGTATTACTCATATACAAGTCAATGGCATATTCTTCGACCTCCTCAATTTAAGCAAAGGAAAACTTGACACTGTTGCCTAGTCACTACTATGTTTTATAATATTATATTTCTTTGACAAACGTAATTCTCTCATTTCTTCTTATCTCTTCTTATACTGTTTCTTTTTCTCTACTCACCCCTTAAACCAGAGCTCCTCCTCAGGGTTCTATTCTTACAACTTTTCTAATGATGTCTTCTGTCCATGGATCGCTACTTGTATGAAAGTGATTCTCTCAATTTCCAAGTCTAGATCTCCATTAAAGAACAGTCCTTTGATTTCTGGACCTAAATGTTCAAATGTCTGTTGGACAAACTTTTGATGGCATTCTCTGAAGGAAGGGAGGAAGAGTATTCCAGTGGGGGTAGGATGGGGGTGGTGGGGGGGAGGCTTAAGGAGGAGGGTATACGTGTATGCATATAGCTGATTCACACTGTTGTACAGCAGAAACTAATGTAGCATTGTAATGCAATTATACTTCAATTTTAAAAAGCATAAATAAATAAGCGATTAGTCTGTAATTCAAAAAAAGCATATTCTAGGAGGCCTGTGCAGGGGAGGGGCTAAGCAGGTGGGCGAGCAGGTCAAGAGACAGGTGAGGGGAGGGGTGGCAGGACCCACGGACCTTGTACAGCCTCAGGGATCATCAGAAGGTCTTTGTACCTGGAGATTTCTGAGACTGACTTAGGCTTTAAAAGAATAGTTTTTCTGCCAAGGGTAAAAGGATGGAGCATAGATAGAAGACAGATAAGCCAGGCAAAAGGTAAAGAGAGACTTTTAATCTAAAATTCATATAGGACTTTATTTTCAAGCTTTTTCTTAGGACATAAAATTGTTGCATCCAAAATAAAAGAGAGGCATCATATTGTCTCCAGAAATTGCTGTGAAATTCAACTTAATTTAACTTTGTTCTAATTCTCAGTCCTAAATTAGAATGTTCCATTTTAACGCATCCTAAATTCTGTCTTAGCAGATAAACTATGCTGAATCTGGTTCAACTCTCGCCATCAGGCCAAGCCAGTATCCAAAGTCCTTACAGGTGACGGACATTTTTAGTTTTGGGAATCAGGCTTCTGCCTCCCTCACTTATTGCCCACTATTAAATGTTTATAATTCTGTGCGTATTTCTTTTTGGTTTCCTTCTCTGTCCTTTTTTTACTTCCATATAGAAAGTATGCTTATATTTGTCAATGTTTTGTTGATAATATACAAATCTTTCCATTATGATCACATTTTCATCAACCAGAAGAATGAAACCATCCCTCTCTCAATAGTTTCTAGACTCAGAGCTTATTCAAACAATTTTTAATATTAATACAATATCTAATTTAACAGTAACTCTATCAACAGTTTAGCAATTTGCAACCTTTAACAAATTAACTTCAGAACAAAAGAATTACTTAGGAGTTTGCTTTCTGAAAATGGTTGCTTCCTTTACACACACTACAGCAATTTTAACAGAATTAAAATGAGAATTCTGAACGTAAGTTGTTTTCAAATGATCATGAATATTTTTAATTACAAAAAGATATAATGCATTTTACCAATATTACCTCATTTCCATGGGACATGTTTTTCTTCATTTGAAAATATTAAAGTAGGCCCTCCCAACCTTATGTGGTGTGCTGATTTTAAAGCATGTCTAAACTACTGAACACATCACCCATTGAAAGGTAGGGTGCACATGCCCTCCTCTTGAATCTGGGCTGACCCTAATGACTTCCCTGTAACCAGCAGACAACAATGGAATTGGTGCTGAGTGACTTCTGAGGCTGCATCACAAAAGACTGAATGAGAAGCTTCTGCCTAGTTCTCTTAAGATGTTTGTTCTAGGGTAAACCAGCCAGGTTCTGCAAGAGAAGTTTGAAACTGTCTTGTAGAAAGTCTATGCCAGTTTTGATTGACAGCCCAGCTGAGTCCCAGTTAACCACCTCCATCAACCCTCAGGCAGATGACGGAGCCGAATTGGAAATACACCCCTGTCGAGCCTTCAGGTCATGTTACAGCCGAGCCAACATGAGAGACCTTAAGTGAAAACTGCATTGCCAAGTCTTTCTTGAATTCCTGGCCTACAAAACTGTGGGAAAAAGTAAAAAATTGTTTTAAGTTGCTAAGCTTGGTGATAATTTTTTCACAGCTAGTAACCAGAATACATGAATATTAGAGCCACTACATGGAGTTCCCTGGTGTCTCAGACTGTAAAAAAAATCTCCGTGCAATGCAGCAAATGTGGATTCAATCCCTGGGTCAGGACAATCCCCTGGAGAAGGGAATGGCAACCCACTCCAGTATTTTGGCATGGACAGAAGATCCTGGTAGGCTTACAGTCCATAGGGTCGCAAAGAGTCCGATACGACTGAGTGCCTAACATTTTCACTTTCACACACGTTTAAATATCCCCTATTGTCATCTGATCTAACAACCTTGCAAGCTACATACAAACATTTCCAGAGAAGTATACTTTCACAGATAGAAGTCATATGTTAATACAAAGAACTAGTTTTAGTTTTATTAAAATGTCTCAAGAGCCCTGATTGTAAGCATTTTGGAGGGCTGGAGACAGTGAGAATAAAAAAGAAAATAGGTTCAGGCTGCCAATTCCTTTTATTAGACCTATTGTGTTTTAAAGATTATGTCTAATTACTTAATGGTTACAAAGTCAAGGGCTTTTGTCTACCTTTGAGCATATTAATTATCTTCCGTCTTAGTTTCATAAACTCAAGGATGTAAGTAATTTTTACCTTCCTGGATCATGTCTTCTAGGAAACATTGAACACTTTTCACTTTAAAATAAAGTATTTTAAAAATAATTTTGAAAGCAGGAAGTTCCACTTCTTGAGAGATATTAGGATGACAGGTAAGGAGCGGGATTGGGAAGGCAGAGGTGTTGCTTTGTGGTTCGAGTGGCTGAAGGCTAACTTTTTGGATGGATTTATCTATGGCATCTTTCAAAGCTGAGAAACATTCTAAGGATCATTTATTTTTACAAGACCATGCAAATATATATATATATTTTTTTTTACAAAATGTACTATGTCTCATCATATAAAATTTATCAACTGAATTAAAATCAAGTTTTGCCAAAGGAACGGTTGCTAAAGAAACCAAAGGAATAAAATGTACTTCTTTCTCTTATACTTTTGCTCACTTTTCATTTCTTTTTTATGAGTCATACAATTGCCATCAGGAGACACTGGTCAGAGAGAGAAGCTCTTTGAACTGGTTAGGACAGACATTCTCCAAGTGTGGCCTGGGGATGCCTGTGGGTCCCAGAGACCCAATCAGGAGGTCTGTGAAGTTAAACTATTTTTGTAAGGACGTTTAAACTTTATTTCCTATTTTTCATCTAACTCTCTCATGAGTGCACTGCTGCACACATTGCAACAGACTGAACGCAGAGCTCTATACACAAGAACTCATTTGTCTTATTTTATAGGATATTAAAAAGATTACAAAACTATAAAATAAAGCCACCTTGTAACTATTTCTTGAAAGAAAATTATCTTATAAAATTATTCACAAAAATAACATTTCTCTTTAAAGTAATAGCATGTAATAGATTTATTATTATACTGAATAAATTAATAATTTAAAAATTTCTTAGCTTTAATCTCTAATGTAAATATTGGCTAGACATAACACATATAAATAAATACTCTTTGAGATCCTCAAAATTTTTTAAAAAGGTAAAGAAGAATGGGGACCAAAATGCTGAGAATTTTAGGAATTTATCTGAGGAAACAAACATTATTTTACTGACAACAGATAATAACATCTTTACTTCTAGGTAAATCAAAACTGTAAATCTCTAAGGTTTGTTAGAGATGTTATGCTGAGAGTTTTAAAAATTCTTCTAAGAATCAGAAACATCAGAGTGTAATATATGGTCTAACTAATAGCACTAGGTTAGGCCAGGCAGGTATTTGGAGCTCTCTGAATCAAGGATTCTGGCTAGTACAAAAAAGTGTGTGTGTGTGTGATTATTTGACAGAATAACAGGTTAACCAGAAAAAATGTCCTGTGTGAAATGCTATTAATTGAGGAAATGGCTTATCTTCTCTCTAAACTTCTCTCCTCTCTTTTCAGACCAGATACCAGGTCAGACCATGGAGGCTACTCATAATTTCCTTGTTTACTTAGCAAAATATGAAAAATGGTCAGATCCTTCGGTTCCAAAGGATTCTTAACACTCCCTCCATTTAGCCTCTTGACCAAAAAAATGAGGATATTGAATCCCTTTTGTTTAAGAAATCCTGAAATTAAATTCTAATTAGGATAATAAGAATTAGCCACCCTGACAAAGCTGAGCCTTTAACCAAGACTTGGTCTGAGGATTACATTTTAAGGAAATGTGCAATTTGTTTTTTTATTGTTTAACTTCATGCGTTCAGGTCTTTAAAATCCCACTTGTAGTCAAAACCAAGTGAATAAATGAATGACTGTGCCCCTCCCCAATAAACAAGGGAAAAGAGGTGGGAAGTAGCATAATTTTCACAAATACCTGGAAAGTCCAGTTCTAATAGTATCTTCTTATGGTTTTGAATTTGCTGTGTGAAAGTCGGTTCTTCAAAGAAAAATAAATATTTACTTTTTACCTGTTAGTTATTAAGCACCTTGCAGCTATCACAAAAGATAAAGAAACCAGTTATTCAACCCTAATATTAAATTATACCTATACACATAGTGCTTTATCAAGGTTGTGAGACAAAATACATTTCTTCCTAGTCTATAAACTCCTTGAGTTTCTGAATCTTTTAGTTGAATTAAAAAGATAATACTATCTAAATGTCTTACTGAAAAGAAGAGATGGTATATCTTACGACTTTTCAGAAAATATATATATCCATCCCTGCATTTTCCCATTAATTCAACAACTATTTATTGACCAAGTACTACGGACTGGAAAAGAGAAGATGTCAGAGTACTCTATTATAATGGAGTAGATAAATTAATAATTAATATGATTTTGATTACTTGTAAGTGCTAGGCAGAGAAATAAAACAAGAATATAGAGCGAGATAGATGTGGAAAGAAACATGTATAAATAGAATGGGTAGATGGCAACGACCAGACACTCTATCTCACTATGCCTGTCTTTCTGAAATGCAGCTTATCAAAATAGAGTATATTTCTCTAGCCTAAGAATCTGGCCCAGGTCATGTGAATGGATGTGCAGTGGGCCATTAGAAAATCAAATATAAGTCAAGTCCTTTTTTTTTTTCCCACTTGGAATATAATTGCTTTAGTGCTTCCTATGTGGCACAGTGGTAAAGAATCTACCTGCCAATGCAGGAGGCTCAAGATGTGGGTTTGATCCCTGTGTTGGGAAGATTCCCTGAAGTAGGAAATGGCAACCCACTCCAGTATTCTTGCCTGGGAAGCTCCATGGACAGAGGAGCCTGGATGGCTGCAGTCTACAGGGCTGTGAAGAGTCACAAGAGAGCACACACACGCACACACACAGTCACTTTATAATGTTCATTGTGCTAGTTTCTGCTGTCCAATGAAGTGAATCAGCTCTATGTACACACACGTCCTCTCCCTCTTGGACCTCCATCCCATATTGGCCCCCATCCCACCGGGGCATCAGGGCCACCATGAAATGCCAAGCTGGGCTTCCTGTACTTTACAGCAGGTTCCCGCTAGCTCTGTTACATATGGTAGGAAAAGTAGTTTTACACTGGGGTTTCCCTCTCTTGTTATTCCTTCTACCATTCAGACAAGCCAGGTGTACCCTACTGGATGCTGCAAGACCTCACACACACCTCCCAACCCTGCTTGGTACTTGTGAAATTTTTGGATCTGAGGGTTTGCAGTTTTCATCATGTTTTGAACAATTTCGATTATTATTTCACCAACTATTTATTCTGCCTGCATTCCCTTCTGGAACTCCAAATTATGTTTAAGCCCACTTAAAATCCATCTATAGCTCAATGGAGCTCTGGGGTTTTTTTGTTTGTTTTGTTTTTTCAGTATTTCTTCTCTGAGTTTCTTTCTAACTGGATCATTTCTGTTGCTATGTCTTTAAGTTCATTAATATTTCTTTTATAATTTCTAATTTGCTGATGAGTCCATTTAATGACTTAAAAATTTAGTGTATTTTTCAATTCTAGAAATTCCCTTCATGTGGTTTATATATTGTTTCTCTACTCATATTCCTACTTCCCTTTAAATCCTTGAGAATATTTATAAGAGCTGTTTTAAAGTCCTTCCCTGATAATTTCATCATCACTGTTATTTCTAAGTCTTTCTTTTTTATTGATTTTTCTTTTGGCTACATTTTCCTGCCTCTTTGTAATCTCATAATTTTTGATGGGATGTTGGACATTTTTAATATTGCAGTGTTGTCTTCCATTAAGTGTGTTTTGGAAGGCAGTTGAGTTACTTGTGGGGCAGCTTAATCCTCCTGAGATTTCTTTGGCTTTATTAGGGTGAATCTGAAGTAGCTTTTACTCCAGGGCTAGTTTAGTCCTACGACAAAGAAGTAATCCTGTTGGGGTCTCTTTTGAATGGTTTCATTGTCAACAAGTTCTCTCCATTTGATCTGGTTGAAATTCAAACATCTCCCACCCTCTGAGAGGCCTGTACATTTTTTAGTTTGTAGAATCCCTGGTTGTTCTTATCCCAGCCTTGTGGAGATTCATCCAGCACATGAGAAGCTTAGAATTCAGTCAAAGACTCGAGGCAATTTCATGGATTTCTGGAGCTTTCATTCTGCAAAAATCCTTCTTGTCTGGGTCTCTTCCCTGAAAATTCCAGCTTCCTAAGCCTCTCCAAACTTGAGTCCTTTTGCTCTCCATTCACTGATACTGCTCTTCTTTTCATGGGTATTCCTTCCGGTGCTGCAGTTCAGAAAGTGCCTCCAGGTAGAATCTGGGAACTCACTTCACTTGTTTCCCTTCTCTAAGTGATTAACATCCTATGGTGCCCGTTTTCCAGTATCCAAAAAAAATTGACTTTATAGCTTTTTACTCCAGTATTCTAATTGTTTATGATGGAGGTCGAGTCCAATACTGATTTCCCAGTCAAGTGTGAAAATAGAAGTCCAAAAGACTGTTACTTATTTGTTCATTTGTTTGATGATGGATGATACTATAGCAATGTTCTATGCCAACAGGAATGATCCAATTAAGAAGGGAAATCTGGTGATGTTTCAGAGAAAGGATATTTCAGAGGCAGATCTGGTTGGGGCATAGACTTGAATTACTGTGATACAGAATGGTTTGCCATGCAATTGCACTCATCTCACACGCTAGCAAGTTCAGTTCAGTTCAGTTCAGTCGCTTGGTCATGTCCGACTCTTTGTGACCCCATGAATTGCAGCACAGCAGGCCTTCCTGTCCATCACCAACTCCCGGAGTTCACTCAAACTCACATCCATCGAGTCGTTGATGCCATCCAGCCATCTCATCCTCTGTTGTCCCCTTCTCCTCCTGCCCCCAATCCCTCCCAGCATCAGAGTCTTTTCCAATGAGTCAACTCTTCGCATGAGGTGGCCAAAGTACTGGAGTTTCAGCTTTAGCAAGTAATGCTTAAGTTCTCCAAGTCAGGGTTCAACAGTACGTGAACCGTGAACTTCCAGATGTTCAAGCTGGATTTAGAAAAGGCAGAGGAACCAGAGACCAAATTGCCAACATCTGTTGGATCATCAAAAAAGCAAGGGAGTTCCAGAAAAACATCTACTTCTGCTTTAGTGAGTACACCAAAGATTTAGACTGTGTGGATCACAACAAACTGCAAAATTCTTAAAACACCAGACTACCTTACGTGCCTCCTGAGAAATCTGTATGCAGGTCAAGAAGCAACAGTTAGAACTGGACATAGAACAACATACTGGTTCCAAATTGGGAAAGGAGTACGTCAAGGTTGTACATTGTCACCCTGCTTATTTAACTTATATGCAGAGTACATCATGAGAAATGCTGGGCTGGATGAAGCACAAGCTGGAATCAAGATTGCTGGGAGAAATATCAATAACCTCAGATATGCAGATGACACCACCCTTATGGTAGAAAGTGAAGAAGAACAAAAGAGCCTCTTGATGAAAGTGAAAGAGGAGAGTGAAAAAGTTGGCTTAAAATTCAACATTCAGAAAACTAAGATCATGGCATCCGGTCCCATCACTTTATGGCAAATAGGGAAACAATGGAAACAGTGTCAGACTTTATACTTTTGGGGCTCCAAAATCACTGCAGATGGTGTCTGCAGCCATGAAATTAAAAGATGCTTGCTCCTTGGAAGAAAAGCTATGAACAACCTAGACAGCATATTAAAAAGCAGAGACATTACTTTGCCAACAAAGGTCCATCTAATCAAAGCTACGGTTTTTCCAGTAGTCATGTATGGATGTGAGAGTTGGACTATAAAGAAAGCTGAGTGCAGAAGAATTGATGCTTTTGAACTGTGGTGTTGGAGAAGACTCTTGAGAATCCTTTGGACTGCAAGGAGATCCACGCAGTCCATCCTAAAGGAAATCAGTCCTGAATATTCATTGGAAGGACTGATGCTGAAGCTGAAACTCCAATATTTTGGCCATCTGATGCAAAGAACTGACTCATTGGAAAAGACCCTGATGCTGAAAAAGATTGAAGGCAGGAGGAGAAGGGGACGACAAAGGATGAGATGGCTGCATGGCATCACCGACTCTGTGGACATGAATTTTAGTAAGCTCTGGGGGCTGGTTGATGGACAGGGAAGCCTGGCGTTCTGCAGTCCATGGGGTCACAAAGAGTTGAACATGACTGAACGACTTAACTGAACTGAACTGAATTTAATATAGTAATTAAAAACCAGTCAATGTAAAAAAAAGAGAAGAAAAAAAAATGGACTCCCTTGGTGGTCCAGTGATTAAGAATCTGCCTAAAATGCAGGCAACAGGGGTTTGATCCCTGGCTGGGAAGATTCCACATGCCACAGGGCAATTAAGCCCATTCAGCACAACTACTGAGCCCAAGGGTCGAGCTCCTTTGCTCCACAAGAGACACCACCTTGGTCTTCCTGCAGTGAGAAGCCTGCAGACCGCAACCACGAGTAGCCCCCCGCTTGCTGCAACTAGAGAAAG
Source organism: Bison bison bison (assembly GCF_000754665.1). Lineage (NCBI taxonomy): Eukaryota > Metazoa > Chordata > Mammalia > Artiodactyla > Bovidae > Bison > Bison bison. Next base: position 2,047,512 of record NW_011494909.1, read on the forward strand.
CCAGCATAGCACAACGAAGACCCAACATAGGTAAATGAATAAGAAAATGTTACAATTCTGGTTTTTTTCTTAGTTAGAAAATCCAATTCCATTTTGTATATGAAATGGGATTAATACCCACATAACAGAGCTAACAGGGTTAGTGTTAGGATTAAAATTAAATGCAATTAATGTGCTAACCTTATTTGTCAGTGAAATACTAACTTCTCTCTCTTCTCCTTCCTAGATGGTGGGAATCCTGGCTCACATAGTTCTGCCTTGAAATTAGAAATGTTAAGTTCTCTGCAAGATTATCTCACTAGGAAGACAACATCAGATACCACCCACCAAAGAAGTTTGATAATTCAGTTCCCTTTCTCTCTAAATGCTCTTAATAGAATTACTCTTAGATCTAGTGTTTTCAAACTGAGATAGCCTCACCACTTCTCCTGACTTTTGTCTTTTTTTGTTCATTGATGAATCTCCTGGGCTAGAATCATGCCTAGCACATAGCAGAAATGAGTAAATACAAAGTTGGAAATTAATGCTGAATATTAGTGTCTTTGAATACCTCCAGGGATCCCAGTGTTCTATTCAACAAACTTCATGAACTGCTGTCATGGAGAATAATTCAGTTTAAATTAATCACCCTGCTTCTTTTCTATTGAGACTTTCTGTAGCACAATGAATGGGTAGCTAGCTTTCTTGGTATATGTCAGAAATGAGCGATATCCCAAGTCTGGCGGCTAAACCTTTTTAAGTCACAATCTGTATAGGGTTTATGTGCCAGAGGTCTTGAAGGGATTAAGCCTCCCTGAGCTCTGCTGGCCCTTGGTGACAGGGCACTGCATTTTGCTGTTACCAGAGCCCCTGTCCTCTCTTCTGCCCTCAGTGCCATGGACTTGGACGAGCAGGCTGTGTACTGCTGTTCCGTGTACGCATGTCAGCTGCGGGAAGTCCATCCGAGGTGACGGCAGTGTCACTTTGGTATCACATCCTCTTTTACACCTGATCACACTTGCAGATGGGAATGCCAAAAGCACCTTGGAGTTACAAGGCTGGAGGAAGCAACTGGAACACTGGATGCCAAATGGACATCTTGACATGCAGAGGGGGCCCAAAGACCCTCCATGTGAGTGCTGGGAAAGGAGGCAAAGCCTGTGCATCACACAGTCTCTCGCTGGGACTGGAATCCAGGTGCACAGCCGGGTGACGCTTCAGGAACCAGAGAGAGGCATGTGGACCTACATGTAGACCCAAGAATACACTTTCGAGACAGGCGAAGATGGCCTTCTGTCTGTTTGGCAGTTACACACTCGTGGCGTCAGGAGCGTGAACTTACTCATCCGTGCCTAACAGTTGGACTTTGTCGGTCATTCTTCACCTGGAATCCACTTCCTGCCCACCCATGTGTGATTAAATCCTTGTGTAACAGGGCCAAACATTTGTTGTTCAGTCACTCCGACTCTTTGTGACCTCAGGGACTGTAGCACGTCAGGCTTTGCTGTCCTTTACTATCTCCCAGCATTTGCTCATGGAGAAGGAAATGGCAACCCACTCCAGTGTTCTTGCCTGGAGAATCCCAGGGACAGGGGAGCCTGGTGGGCTGCCGTCTCTGGGGTCGCACAGAGTCGGACACGACTGGAGCAACTTAGCAGCAGCAGCAGCAGCATTTGCTCAAACTCATGTACACTGAGTCAACGATGCTATTCAACCATCTCGTCCTCTGCTGCCAAATGTTATTCTGAGTGAAAAATGCATTTTCTTCTTCTAGTCCTTCAAGCACCTTCAGCCGTTCAAGGCAATCGCATAGATTCAGTGGGAGTGACAAGAGGGTGATGTTATTTGATTCACATCTAGATATCTTTATATTTGTATATAAAATGGTGAGGGTGGGTTTTGGACTAAGAGTTGAAAGAGGAAGAGAGATTCCTCAGGTTTGGTGTGTAGTACAGAAGGACAGTCCAGAGCAATGCAGAAAGAGGTTTTGGGAACTGTGGCTTCTGAACTGAACACAATTCATTTAATACTTTTGAAAATGGTTAGCCACTCAGTTGTGTCCGACTCTTTGTGACCCTACAACAGTCTCTTCTGTGTGTGGAATTCTCCAGGCTGGAGTGGTTGCCATTTCCTTCTCTAGGGGATCTTCCTGACCCAGGGATTGAACCTGGGTCTTCTGCATTGCAGGCTTCACTGTCTTCTTTACTTTATTCTTTACTGTCTGAGCCATCAGAGAAGCCCTAATACTTTTGAGGGAAATGCAAATAAAACTGGAATCATTTTTGCCAATAAATAGTTTTGGTTCTTGGACTATAATTTTCTAATGAATTATTGGGCTGAGAATACGCCATGTGGACCCTGTGATTTACTGGGGTTAATTTTTGAATTGAATCCATTTCTTACCTGTGATCTCTCAGCTAACTGATCTCTGTACATCCACTTCTAGAGTAAATGACCATTCAGGTAGAGCCCTTTGCAGGTTTGGCTCCAATGTTTTATCAGAAGTCACAGCATGTATATTACCTGACTCCCGAGTCTGCTTTGCTTTGCAGTTTTTCATAGTTTGGGCCTCATACACCTAAATAGGTACACACCACTAAATTGTTCCTTAGGCAGGGACAGCTCTGGACAAAACCTGAGCAGACCTAAGCCTCATTTTTAGCTTCCCTATTTCAGATCCTCCCCTTTCTGACACAGAACTCTTCTAAATGTCCACAGACACATCTATACTAATATTTCGGTGACCTGGCATTTTTGCTCTACCAGGGGAAAGAATAAATTTAAATGAGCTATCAAATGAGGGTTAATGCTTAACATGAAAATATCCCCAAATGATGGGATTTTAGAAACTTCATAAAGAAGGAATTGAGAGGGTAGAAAAGGTGCCTTGCAGGTCCTTTGGAAACACCACCCCCCATCCTTGACTTTTGCACAGGTATTAAGTCTCACTCTCCTTTTTAACACCCTTATTGAGACAGATGTTCATCACCATCAGGGCACACGGCATCATTTCTCCTCCCTGACGGCTTCCTGGTTTCCTCCAGTGGAGCCCTGCCTCCTACACTGTGGGGAATTGAGTGCAATGTTAGGTTCAGATGTCTGTTCCTCCCTAAGGAGACCACAAAGGCCAGGTCGTTGCTCTCATTGTCTCTATATGGCGAGGAGGAAGGAATGTGAGTCCTTCAGTGAGAGACCTTTGTGGGCTGGACTCTGGCCATGAGCAAGTGATCTTGTAACTAAAAAATGCTTGGCGTGCATTATTCCCAGCCACAGTGCCTTCCAACCGCCTGTTCCTACCATGAGACCACTCTATTTATGTGGTTTCCTTTCCTAGACCTCAGAGCTGCTTCTCGTTCTGCTCATTTCCAAAACTGGTTCTGCAGCCTTCTCTGAGCTCCTCAGATCCTTCCACTAAGTATCCTTTTTCTCTCTTACAGTCGCTTGATAATTAAGCCTGTTCTTGTAACTGCAACTAAGAATCCAGGACTGATCAACAGGGAAAAGACAAAGTTAAAATGATAATGAACAGTTGCATTGTATGTGCACAAACCCTCTTGTGCCCAAGTAATCCTGTGTCCTAAAAAAGGATCCATAAAAATAAATTGCACATCTCCTGTCCTGTCTCCAACGTCAGCTTTTGGAAACTGAAGACCTGAATAAGGGGATTTCGTCTCATGCTGTTGTCTTGAGATACAGGTGTATGTTTTAATTTAATTAAACTTTTCATTTGGAAATAATTATAGATATATCTAGTTACAAGAACTAATAGAGAGATCTTCTACCCTTTAATTATTTTTCCACAATGGTAACACCTTGTAAAACTTATAGCATGATATCACAAACATGGACACAACTCATGGATCTTATTCAGATACAATCCATGGATCTTATTCAGATTTCCTCATTTTTTAATGCACTCATTTATGTATGTATATTTGTGTGCATGCTCAGTCGCTCAGTCATGTCCAACTCTTTGCAACTCATGGACTGCAGCCTGCCAGGCTCTGTCCATGGAATTTCCCAGGCAAGAATACTGGAGTGAGTTGCCATTTCGTTCTTCAGGGATCTTCCTGACTCAGGGATCAAACCTACGTCTCCTGCATTGGCAGGTGGATTCTTTGCCACCTGGGAAGCTCATCTGTATATTTAGTTTTATGCAATTTTATCACATGTGTCCAGGGCTGTGTTCCCATCATCACAGTCAAGATACAAAGAATTACATCACCATAAGGGTTCCTCTTGTTCTCCTTTCATAATCAAAAAACTATCTTGTTGCCCCTTCCCTTCTGATCCCTAGCTCTGGCAACCCTAATCTGCCCTACATTTCATCATGAATATAGCTTGTAACTTCTTAGAATTGAGGTTACTGAACAACTGAACACTTTTCACTCAGTATAATTTCCTAGAGATCTACCCAAGTTGTGTAAATCCATTTGTTTCTTTTGTTCTTGGGTAGTACTCCGTGGTATTCATGTACCTCAGCTGGTTTAAACATTTACCTGTTGAAGGACATCCAGGTTATTTCCAGTTTGGGGTGTTACAGATAAAGCTAGCATACACATTCATGTACACATTTTTGTACAGAAATTCAAATTTCTTTCTTTTGAGTAAACACCTAGGAATAAAATGATTGCCTTGGTTGGTAGCTATACATTTAATTTTTTAAGAGACTACCAGATTGTTTTCTAAAGTGACTGTATTATTCTGCATTCCCGCCAGTGGTATACGAGCATTCCAGTTGCTCCATATCCTCAAGGACACTTTCTATATTCAGTTGTTTAACTGTAGCCATTCTAATCCATGTACAGGTGTAGCTTATTCTAGTTTTAATTTTGCTAATGACTAATGATGTTGGAAATATTTTCTGTGCCTGTTGGTCATCCATACGTCTTCCTTGGGGAGGTGCCTAGTTAAATCTTTTGCTTATTTTTAAAAATTAGGTTGTTTTCTTACTGTTGCATTTTAAGAGTTCTGTACATAGTCTGGACATAATTCATTTACCAAAGATATAATTTGTAAATATTTTCTCCCAGTCTGTGGCTTATCTTTTCAGTCTCATTGACATCTTTCAAAGAGAAGAATTTTTGTTTTGTTGTGCTGTTTTGTTTTGGTTATTGTTATTTGGTTTGGTTGTTGTTATCAGTCACGTCCGACTCTTTGTGACCCCATGAACTGCAGCACACCAGGCTTTCCTGTCCTTCACTATCTCCTGGAGTCTGCTCAAACTTGTGTCCACTGAGTCAGTGATGCCATCCAACCATCTCGTCCTCTGCCACACCCTTCTCCTCTTCCCCTCAATCTTTCCCAGCATCAGGGTCTTTTCCAATGAGTCGGTTCTTCACATCAGGTGGTCAAAGTATTGGAGCTTCAGCTTTAGTATCAGTCCTTCCAATGAATACTCAGGGTTGGTTTCCTTTAGGATTTCCTGGTTGGATCTCCTTGCAGTTCAAGTGACTCTCAAGAATCTCCTCCAGCACCACAGTTTGACAGCATCAATTCTTCTTCAGTGCTCAGCCTTCTTCGTGGTTCAGTTCGCACATCCATACGTAACTATTAGAAAGACTATAGCTTTGTTGGCAAAATGATATCTCTGTTTTATTTTAATGAATTCCATTTGCCAACTTTTGGATCAGGGTTTGAGGGTTGCATCTAAGACATCTTTGCCTACACAGGGACACAAAGACTTTCTCTGCTACCTTTATTGGAAATGACGGCATGAGGAACAAAGTTCCCTTTCTGCAGGCAGACTTCTAATTGTTCCATCATCATTTGCTGTTTATGGTAGGAGTGCAAGTCTGATACCTAAATGCTGCTACGAGCATTTGTTGTGTGAACTTCAATTTTCATTTCTCTGGGACAGATGCCCAAGAATGCAATTGCTGAATTTTATTAACATCTGCCAAACTATTTTCTAGTATGTATCTGAAAAAAGGAAGATGTAAAGGTTAAGGATGGAATGAATTTGGCTTCTGCTTCTTCCCAGTTAGTCATCCTGGGCAACTTACTAAATATCTCTGTCCCTTAGTTCCCTTATTTATAAGCAGGTACAATAATACTGCCCACCTCCCTGGCTTACTATGAGGATTAGATCATTTAACAGCAAAGAATTTAAAAGAATGCCCAGGGTTTCCCTGGTGGCTCAGGGGTAAAGATTCTGCCTGCCAATACAGAAGACGTGGGTTTGATCCCCAGTCTGAGAAGATCCCACATGCCACGGAGCCACTGAGCCCGTGTGTCACAGCTACCGAGCCTGTGCTCTAGAGCCCGGGAGCCACAACTACTGAGCCCCCGTGCTGCAGCTACTGAAGCTTGCTTGCCTGCGAATCTGTGCTCCGCTACAGGAGAAGCCACCACAGTGAGAAGCCTGCAGTGTAACTAGAGAGAAGTCCCTGCTCACCATAACTAGAGAAAAGCCCACTCAGTAACACAGACACACCATGGCCTAAAGTAAAGAAAATTTAAAAGTATGTCTACATTGCGTTTTCTTTTTTACATTTGTATGTTTTCTCACAAGTACGAGTTCTGTGGTGTCGAGTAAACCTTTTGTGCCATTTAAAGACTTTGCCACCTTCTGTACACGTGTAAGCCTTCTCCGTAGAAGGAATTTCCGATGCTGAGTAAGGTATGCGTGCTTGTTAAGGCTTTGCCACATTCTTTATGTATAAAAACAGAATGCCTGGCATGCAAAGCATGCTCAGGAATGGTAGCTGTTATCAGTTGCAGCTGGTGTCACCACTGTCATCTCTATCATCTTTTGTGACTGACCAGCACTCTCCTTCAATGCAGGAGACCTGGGTTCCTTCCTTGAGTCAGGAAGATCCCCTGGATAAGGATATGGCAATCCACTCCAGCATTCTTGCCTGGGAAACCCCATGTAGAAAGGAGCCTGGCGGGCTACAGTCCCTGAGGTCACAAACAGCTGGACATGACTGAGTGACTAACACTTTCACTTCACTTTCAGCACTCTCAAACACCCTTCCTATATTTCGATAATTTTCCATGTTATGAAATCCCCAGAAGGAGCCAGAAGGATGCAGTCCCATCGTTTCCTGTAAAGGCATGTGACCCAGGCTCTATTGCTCAGACATGGCCCTGATGGCCTTGGTTTCAGAGGTAAACAATAAAAGCAGATGGTCGTGTGCCAGCGATTCACTTTTCAAGAACTTCTAGGAGCAGCCAGAGCAGTGTTCCCGAATCAGCTCCAAGAAGTATAGGTACTGAGCAGTGCCATATGGCTGGGTTTTCTTTTTTCTGGAGAGAGCCCTGTCTTTTGTTTGGGCTTTTTTTTAAACTAGTTGTGTAGCTTCAGAGCGTGGCTGTCAGGCCTTTATGGAGATTACCCTACTATCTAAAACTATTTAATAATTTCCCTTGCCACTTAAATTATTCAATTACCTTAAATTATTCAATTTTAAAAGCCATATGTCCTGAGAAAATCACAATTCGAAAAGATACATGCATCCCAATGTTCACCGCAGCTCTATTTACAAAAGCTAGGACACGGAAGCAACCTAGATGTCCATTTACAGAGGAACGGATAAGAAAGACGTGGTATATATATACAATGGAATACAACTCAGCCACAGTTAAGCCGACTGGCCTCCGTAAAGCCCCACTTCCAAATCTCATCACCCTGGAGACCAGAGCTTCAACATATGAACTGGGTGGGGGACACAAACATTCAGTCTGGAGCAGACAGAGAAGTTGTTTTCAGGCTTTTTCCCCTTCACGCCCCTCACCAGGCAGGCGCTTCTTGAGCCTATGTGAGGGAGTCCACAGTCATGAACTGCAGAGCGAGGTACTCCTTAGATTCTACCTAAAACGTGGTGGAATTCCCTCTCCGACTCCCCCTCCAATCTCAGGCTATAATCACCATTTTCTAGATAGTTGAAGAAACTCGATAGAGATAAATGAAATGCCCTTTTCAATTTACTTGACTGGAAGAGACAGGAATAGGAACCTCTTCTTCTGATGGCTCTTCTCTGTCTCCCCAGCTGACTTGAGAAGATGACCCTGAGCACAAAAAAGCCAAAACAATCCCTTCTCCTTCTACCCTTCAGGGAATAGACTGGAAAAACCCTACGACATCATGGGAGCCTTCCTGGGAGCAGAGAAAACAGAATTCTTGCCATAGCTCGCCTTCTGTTATGTGTGACTCTGAAGTGCTTTAATTAAAGACTTCTATCTTAATACCATTCATAAACTTAAGCCAAACTTTTAATTTCCCACGAAGTGTCTTCTGGTGAAAAGCGACATTCCTAATCTTTACCAGTTTCTTCAGTTTCACATGTCATGCTTTTAAAGAGAGTGCCACTTCAAATGATCCCACCTCAAGATTCAAGGCAATGCCACTAGTTTTGAAGTCTGCAGCCCACAGACAGGAAAGGCATATTGGCATGAACATGAGATACATAAAATGGTTTCACTCCCTATAACTCAAGAGCGTTCAAACGTATTCAGGACCAGGCTGGCTTTGTTGCAATAAAGAGGTACTGAACAGATCAAATAGAAAAGCTTTTACCTAAAATGCACTTGTTTAAAAGGGCAATTTCATATAGGAGAGGGAAATGAAATTTCTTCCAAAGGATTTAATCTCAACTGATATGCACACTATAGCAGGAAATTGTAATCTCCAGTTATCTGATGGACTCGTATACTTTGAGAGCAAGAGAAAGGAGAGAGGGAGACAGTGGGAGAAATAAAGAGGGTGGGAGGGAAAGAGATGGTGCTGAATATGTTCTGTGATAGTTGCCTTTGGGTTAAAATTCAATATTTACTAACTTGACTGTGTTCACTTTTCACAGAATTACTTTTTCCTGAATGTACGTTAAATATTGTATCTTCAAATTCAGAAATCACCATGTGAAACTTGGCTGCCCATTAAAATCTCAAAGATGCATAGAATTATACCAGGTCTTAGCTGAGATCAAGCAAATCAGAATCTCCAGGGGTGGGGCTGCACCATGAGGGGAGAACCAGTGCTTTAAACTACACACTCTACTTTCTACTATCAACATGCTTCCCAAAAGGAAACCTTTTCACATTCACTTGAACTTGATATTGAAAGTCATTCTATAATGATGCTTTTTCAGCATGAAAGCCATTCTCCCTTTCATAAAGGCGAATCAAATATTTTTACATTGTATTAATATTTGCTTCAAATCATGTGAATGTTTACACACAGAGGTGACTGTACAGAACCAACCTGTGTTTCTTCACACACGTGATTCACAGGGATACACCTGGACTTCACATTTGCATTTTTCTCCTAGAACAGTTTCTCATTTGAGCTTGAAAAGTAAGTAGGTCAGATGGAATCATTGCTATTTTACAGACTGATGAGAAGTCAGGGAGAATTGAAATGACTTTTTAAAATTATCTTTGTGAAAGGACTAGCATACAGTTTTCTTTGCAGTTCATGCAATGCTCTTCTTCTTACACTTTTATGTCCTTATTTATATAGATATAAATATAAATACAGATAGTGGAAGATACAGTATATCTACATATATGTGCTGTGTGTGTGCTCAGTCACTCAATCGTGTCCGACTCTTTGCAACCCCATGGACTGCAGCCCACCAGGCTCCTCTTTCTATGGGATTTCCCAGGCAAGAATACTGGAGTGGATTACCATTTCCTACTCTAGGGGATCTTCCTGACCCAGAGATCAAACCCGCATCTCTTGCGTCGCCTGCATTGGCAGGCGTGTTCTCTACCACTGGGCCACCTGGCAAGCCCCTATAACTACATGCTGCTGCTGCTGCTGAGTCACTTCAGTTGTGTCCGACTGTGTGTGACCCCATAGATGGCAGCCCACCAGGATGCCCCATCCCTGGGATTCTCCAGGCAAGAACACTGGAGTGGGTTGCCATTTCCTTCTCCAATGCATGAAAGTGAAAAGTGAAGTCGCTCAGTCATGTCCGACCCTCAGTGACCCCATGAACTGCAGCCTTCCAGGCTCCTCCATCCATGGGATTTTCCAGGCAAGAGTACTAGAGTGGGGTCCCATTGCCTTCTCCGTAACTACATACAGATGAATACATCTCTATCATGTATATAGTGGAAGACACAGTAATATGTGATTAAAAGTCATGTGTGTGTGCATAGTCACTTCAGTCATGTCCAACTTTGTGACCCTGTGGACTGTAGCCCAGAGAAG
>NW_011494909.1:2057749-2077593 GCF_000754665.1 Bison bison bison
ACAGGAGTCAGACACGACTGAGCGACTTCACTTTCACTTCTCACTTTCATGCATTGGAGAAGGAAATGGCAACCCACTCCAGTGTTCTCACCTGGAGAATCCCAGGGACGGGGGAGCCTGGTGGGCTGCCGTCTATGGGGTCGCACAGAGTCGGACACGACTGAAGCAACTTAGCAGCAGCAGCAGCAGCAGGACTGTAGCCAGCCAGGCTCCTCGATCCATGGGATTCTCCAGGCAAGAATACTGAAGTGGATTGCCATGCCCACCTCTGGAGGATCTTCCCAACCCAGGGATCAAACCAGCATCTCTTATGTCTCCTGCATTTTCAGGCGGGTTACCACTACTAGTACCACCGGAAAGCTCTAATAATAAATGTATAAATATATAGTATTATAAAATGTATAAATATATAATATGCCATATATAATTATATATTATTATATAGGAGTATATGTTATATAAATTTACTTAAATTTACTTATGCATACCTATATGTATTAAATATTTCTTTATATATCTATACACATATATTTATTTTTACGTATATAAATAAATGTATATGTAAGTAAACTTATATAATATGCATTTCTATATAATAGCATAGAATTATATTTTTACATGTAACAGATTATTCCATATTAATATGTTTCTCACTCATGTTAATATATGTATATTTATATATATAATGTACATACCTCTCATGTAAATAAAAATACTAAAGTAGGCTTAGTTTTTCTTAGATCATCTTCTTCAAGGTTAATAATGGACTCAGCTATCAAAATTGTACATCAAATACATACGTAATAAAAGAAATCACATCAGATGTATCTTTCTTAACCTTAGGCGAGCAGGTATGGGGAAATTGCAAGAGGGAATTACAAACAGAAAACCAAAACCTGCAATCACTTGGAAATGCTCAAATCTCATTTAAACAGCATGTACAATAGCTTGGTGCCCAAACTCAATTTTTACTTTAGGAAAACATAACTTTTCCTTAGACTATTTTCAAAACTCATTTCAGCAAAATAGAAGTTGATCTTCAGATTCATAATATACCACACTCTGCTTGCAGGCACGCCTACAAGGGGGTCTTTCTGCTCTGTGTTAAGTGTAAACTCAAGGTCTAAAGCTTGCATTACAGACCTGGACCATTCAGGGTTTCACACTGGCTTCCCATGTTACACTCAACTCAGAAGGCAATTACTGCTTTCTCTTGCAATTTATGGATTCCTTCTAAATCTTTATTCCTGGTGATAAAAACATCAAAATGAAGACACATTCTTGAAAAGAAAGTGACAGGGAAACTATCACATACATAGATTCTTCTGGGATTTTTGGAAAGTTATTTGCTTATCTGAACGATATTTGCCAAGATGAAAAGACACCAGCAAATTCCTTAGACTCTCACTGACCAGGCACCAGCTGCGGCTGTTCTGTTGATATAGAGAACATCTGTGAAAAAATCTGGGCAGCGAGTGGAAAGAGTTCACTGTCAGCAAAAAAGCTCCAGGAACAACCATGTCCTGGAAAGCGTTGAAGAAGCCAGAAAACAACACTGAAACATTGGGAAAGGAAAGAGTCCTGTTATGTATAGTTAAGCATGAGACTGTTGGGGCTGCACACAAGAGGATGAATAGTCCCCAGGATTGTTCAGGGAAATGTCTGCTCTTGCTTGAACTCAGGGATCATGGAAGGATCCTTCAAATCACAAATGCCTACAATAAAAGAGGCCTCGCAGGTCAGTGACCCATTTTACAGATGGGTAAACAGATGCATATGGATGCCCTGACATCCTGAGTTACTCTACTGAATTAGTGGTTTGTTCATCACTGAACCAAATGGGTAGATGCTATCTAGTTGTATTTCCGCTTTTGGAATCCCTCTTTGACCTCTATTTTCAAGGCACTGCCTTTCTTTTGAAATTGCTCAGAGATGCAGCAGGCTTTTAGCTACAACTTATGTGTTTGTGTGTGCGCATGTGTGCTCTGTTTTGTTATTTTATTTTGTTTTAAAATTTTAGGGAGTTTCCACAGATATCATGATAACACCGGGTATTTATAAAAACACCTCCCATTTTCTCAGAGCAATGAGCTGAGGCGTAGTGGACAGGAAACTGGGGCTATGTTTTCCTTCTTTCTCCCCTTACACAAGCCAATTTGTACTTGGAAACATGTATAAAACAGATTTCTCATTTGCGCCTTCTAAGAATGAGCCTACCCTCTCAGAGACTCCAGTTATTCAAGCAAGAAAATGGCCAAAGCTATTTCCCATCTATGATGGCAAAAGCCACTTATCATTAAATAAAACATTTAAGCAGTAATTTAAATATTACAGGCTATGAAACTGCTTAGGCAGTGAACAGGAACTGGCATTTGAGAAGACCCAATCCTGTCCTTGAGCAAATAATTAAAACCTTGCTGTTTCTCACTCTTGTCTACAAAAATGGAATGAAAATTCTAGTCATTCATCCATCTAACATGAAGCTCTGAGAACTAATGAATAGTTACAAGGCTCCTTCTCAAAAGGAAGTCCTTGTGGGAGAGCGAAGCAATAAATAGCAGCTGTACTTTCCTGAGTTTCCAAGACAATTCTGATTGCAAATTTTCTGTCCCTTTGTCAGGTCATAGATCAGGCTTTGGGCCAGACTTTTCTGCTAAACATAACCAAACTGCCCTTCCTTGCGGACCTAAAACAGTTAAAATTCTCTAAAGTCAGGGAGTCCCAAGAAAACCCAACAAAGAATACGTAGAGAGGAGACGCTTACGAAATTTCTCTAATATTAGGTATAAGCTATATGCTAATTTGCACAACTGACTTACAGACATCATAAAAGAGCCATCTGTCAAAGTTTCCCCAGGCTCATCACTTTTCTGGGGATATAAGTGCAAAGAGCAGCAGAGCAGGTCTTCCCTGCACTCTTTGTCCCCACTTAGCAGAATCTTCCTTACTATCCAAGTTCAGGTATCCCTAAGTTCAGGTGTTTTAAAGAGCTCTTTCTTTTAAGCAATTTTATTTTAGGAAAAGATAGCGGGATAGCAAGAGAATCACTATTTTGGCTAGAAATATTGATAAAGACTCCTTAAATTTCTTCAGTTTTTTCAGAATCATCACTTTATCTGGCTCACAGGGAGGTATATATATATTTTTTACTCTTTGCTTGAATATTTTAAGGCAAGTCCTTCTTATTAAAGAATGATCTTGGGGAAAAAAACAGAAAGATATTTGACCCACTTAGGTCCCTCAATGAATATACTCTTATATATTGGTCAGAAGTCACAGATCAGGTTTTGTTTAACCAAGAACTTCTATTACTGAGGACAAAAATAGCAGGACTGTGAGGCAGAAGCTAGAATGGGAGCAAAGAAGTGGAAAAAAGTCAAAGTAAAAAGCATCACTAAGAGAATCCAGAATCCCAGAGTAGAAACGATCTTAGAAATCTTCTAATTCAAATTTGTCCTGATTCATGATTCCCTTCCACAGTGTCCTCTACAAGTGGTTGTTAGCCTATTGTTTCATAGATCTGGTGCCAAGGATACTCATTTTCATAATTCATGGAAAGGCAACTGGGTTAGATCAGAGAGAACTTGGATCTGTACTATTGGGCAGTGGTTTTGTTTCAAAGATCAAGACGTAGTTAAGTGCCTTATACCCTTGTCAATGGAAACCCACTCCAGTGTTCTTGCCTGGAGAATCCCCACGGACAGAGGAGCCTAGGGGGCTGCAGTCCATGGAGTTGCAAAGAGCCGGACATGAGTGAGTGACTAAGCATGCACAGCACAGCACACACCTGTCAATAACAGATCAAGCAGGCAGAAAACAATAAAGATGGAGATGATGTGAACAGTACAATCAATGAACTTGATCTAATTGACATTTATGGAATTCTTCATCCAAAAATAGCAGGAGACACTTTCTTCTCAAGTTTAAGTGGAACATTCACCAAAATAGACCACATTCTGGGCCATAAAATACCCCTCAACAAATTTAGATGAACAAAATTCATATAAGTATATTCTTGGATCACAACAGAATTAAACTAAATCAACAACTGAAAGATAGCCATAAAATTCTCATATATTTGGAAATCAAACTCTGCAATTCTAAATAAGCTATGAGTTGAACAGAAGTCTCAAGGGTACTTTAAAATAATCTGATCTGAAGGAAAATAAAAATACACTATAACACAATTTGTGGTATGCAGCAAAAGCAGTGTTGAGAGGGAGATTTATAGCACTAAAAAAGCATAAGAGAAAAGAAGAAAAATCTAAAAATCAATAGTTGATTTATTCCTTATGATATTAAATAAGGAAGAACAATGTAATCTTATAGCAAGAAGAAGAAAAGAAGCAATAAAAAATTAGAGCAGAAATCAATGACTGAAAATAGGAAAACAATAAAGAAAATCAATGAAACCAAAACTAGTTCTTTGAAAGGTCAATAAAATTCATAAATCTCGAACCACGTAAGAACGAGAGTGGTTTAAACAAATTGCCAGTATCAGAAGCTGAAGATGGATCATCATTAGTCATTTGATAGATATTAAAAGGATAATAAAGGAATGTGACTAAAAGCTAAAGAACTGACGATTCCAATTCCTGGTGGGATGTGAAGCAACAGAAATTCTCCTTTGTTGCTGATGGGAATACAAAATGGTACAGCAACTTTGTAAGATAGTTTGGTGGTTTCTTACAAAGCTTATTAGCTTATGACCTAACAATCATGTTCCTAGGTATTTACACAATTGACATGAACATTTATGCCCACACAAAAACCTGCACATGAATGTTTCTAGCAGCTTTGTTTGTAATGGTCTCAGACTGAGGGCAACCAAGATATCCTTCAATAGGTGAAAGAATAAACAAATCATGGTACATCTATATACTGGAATACAATTCAGTGATAGTGAGGAATGAGCTACCAAGTTGGCATGGAAATACACAGATGAATTTTAAATATATATTTGGAAGTGAAAGAAGCCAGTCTAGAAAGGCTACATACTGTTTGATTCTATGTATATGACATTTTGGAAAAGTCCAAACCATAGAGACATTGAACACATCAGTTGTTGCCCAGCAGTTGGAGTGGGGAGGTTGAATAGATGACCCACAAGGAAATATCCGGGTAGTTAAACTGGTCCGTAATATACTATAATGGTGCATACAAGATACTGCACTTATTAAAACCCTTAAAACGTCACAGCACAAAGAGTGAACCTAAATTTATGCAAAGTTCAGCTCATTTAAGATCCCAGGATGGAGTTCAGAATGTGTCAAAAATCATCTAACTATATTCAAATATATGAAACAGCTTTACCAAAGGTGATAAAGGGGGAAAGATTCTGATCCAAGTAACTCTGGAAATGAGAGGAGTCTATAAGACTAGAGGCAACAGGAACTACCCGTAAGCACTGTACTCCAGCGGATAGCTGTCCGCCACAGGGGTGTGAGCATGGCTGAACACTCTGAAATCACTGTACCTGTGAAACCAAACACCTTAGACGGATGGTATAAGCTGAGACTTAGGCACCTCATTGCTGGGGGGAGAGTTTGCAAATAAAGGGAAAAGGTAATGGATAGAAGTGGGAGACATCGTTATGTTTAGCTTACTATTTTTTACATTTTAAAAATAATTGTATGTATTTGTCTATTTTTGGCTGTGCTGGGTCTTCATCGCTATGTGGGCTCTTCTCTGGTTGCAGTGAGTGAGGGTTACTCTCTAGCTGCAGTGTGGAAGCTGCTCATTGGGGTGGCTTCTCTTGCTGGGGAGCACCAGCTCGAGGGCGTGCCGGCTTCAGTGGCTGTGGCACACAGACTTAGCTACTCCAAGGCATGTGGGATCTTCCTGGACCAGGGATTGAACTCATGTCTCCTGCATTGGCAGGCAGATTCTTTACCACTGAGCCACCAGGGAAGCCCCTAGCTTATTATTGACATTGACAGTTTATATATAAATATTTGGAGATTAATATACATGTATCGGAGAAGGCAATGGCACCCCACTCCAGTACTTTTGCCTAGAAAATCCCATGGACGGAGGAGTCTGGTAGGCTGCAGTTCATGGGGTCGCTAGAGTCGGACATGACTGAGCGACTTCACTTTCACTTCTCACTTTCATGCATTGGAGAAGGAAATGGCAACCCACTCCAGTGTTCTTGCCTGGAGAATCCCAGGGATGGGGGAGCCTGGTGGGCTGTTGTCTATGGGGTCGCACAGAGTCGGACACGACTGAAGCGACTTAGCAGCAGCAGCAGCAGCATACATGTATATCTTTCCTTGCTCTGTCACCTGAGAGGGCCTAGATGCAATGACAACTCAGTAGTAATAAGCACACCTAGTGCCCTGATCTTGCTTTTATATATGTATTTTCTGGCCACGCCATGCAGCTTGTGAGATCTTAGTTCCTCAACCAGGGATTGAACATCCTCTGCAGTGAAAGTGCAGAGTGCTAACCACTGGACTTCTAGGAAATCCCCTGATCTTGCTTTCTAATGCCATTCTCCAGTAAGTGGAACTGGGGTTTCTTCAAGAAAAGGGTGATTCTAGGACTCAGGCAGAAAATATACAACATGCACACAGAGCATCCTGTTTTTGAGCAAAAAAATACTCAAAATATAACAAACCAAAGAGCCCTTAAGGATGCGGGTATGTCAAAGAGATACAAGAGCCAACTAGGAGAGCTCCCAATGGTGAAAACTGAAAACAATTTGAGCAGTAGAACAACGAAGTTAGTATTGGATTATAATCCAAAGTATAAAACAAGTATCAAGTGTCCATCCTGATGTAAATAAGTAGTTTAAGAGCTAATTAAATGGGGGAACAAGAGACAAATCTGCTTTGAAATAATTTTTGTAGCTACTCTGCCCTCTGGTAGGAGGAGCAGAGATCACTTCCACTTCTTCAGTGTGGGATACTCATTGTGACTTCTTTCCAAGGAGCACAAGTGTGGAAAGTGGGGGAAATAACCAACGTGGCAGTGGAGAAACAGGACAGGCACTAGGAGATTAAGGTCAACATTAGCAGTGGCAGGCCATGTGGATAGTACGCATGTTTGATATGATGAGACTGGCAGCAATGTATCTCTCTGGTCACCACTCCCCCAAGCCCACAAGCCCAGTCATGAGAAAAATACCAGACAAATTCAAATTGAGGGGCGCTCTACAAAATACCTGACCAGTACCCCTCAACACTATCAAGATAGTCAAAAACCAAGAAAAGCTGAGAAACTTTCATAGCCAAGAGGAGACGCCTAATTCTCCTTAGGTATGATGACTGAATGTAATATGACATCCTGAGGGGGTCCCTGGACTAGAAAAAGAACACTAGGTAAACACTAAGGGAATCTGAACAAACTATGAGGATCAGGCTATAAAAGTAATGATCTGTGTCAATATTGATTGTGAATTGTAACAAATGTGCCTAATATAAGACATTAATAATAGGGGAAACTAGAGGTGGTATACCCTGTGCTATCTTTGTAATTTTTCTGTAAAACTATACTTAAGGTGAAAAAAAAAAGTTACTAATAGCAAAACAAAAACATAGTCATTGGATCGGGGTCTTGTCACTTGGCAGCAGTTTTCCTCCAGAAGGCATCTAGGCAGTTGTGTGGCTAAGTCTGTTCTTGATGCCAACTCCACAGTCAGGAGGAAATGAATGGAAAATGTCACAGGGGTCAGGCAATACTATGTACTAATACAGGCGAGATTTTGTGTTGGGAAAATGTTTAATGCAAAGTCCACTGTAATCCTGACCCTTTGGTAAGAGACGACATGAAAGATAACATGAATAACAGCAGTCTTTGATAAATGTCATTCTAGGGGCCACAGACAGAAGGTGCCTTGGAACATTCAGAGGGAAGATCAGGGCAAATGTGAAAACCTCCATGTAGGAGTGGGGACACAAAGAAGCTTGAGAGCAGGGAATTCTCGGCCTAGGAATGTATGTGGGCAGAGGTAAAGAGGAAAGGAAGTTACAGGATGAGCTCAGTTTGACCAGAATGGAGTATTCAGATGGAAGACAAGCTGGCAGTGAGGCTAGAAAATTGTGGGTTTATGCTACAGGCAGAACATAGCAAGCCATGCACAGTGTCTCACAAAAGAAGTGACAGGATTAAGTAAGGATTTTAGGCAGTGCTCTGCCTGCACACACTGTGTTCCTGTCTTTCTTTCTCATTTCAGTCCAGCCCCGAATGGCTTCTCCCTACTGGGCTCACTGCCTCAGCACTGTCACATCCAATGGCCACATTGCTAGTTTTAGCTCCAGTTTCTCAGCAGTATCTACCTCTGCTATTGAGTACTCCCCCTTGAAACAATGTTTTCTATTAGTTTCTGGAACATCACCCTTTCCTGATTTTCTCCCTGTCTCTCTGGCTACTTTGCTGGTTCTTCTTTCTCTGTGCGGTGTTTAATTTCTCAGTCTTGTCTGGCTCTTTGCAACCCCACGGACTGTAGCCCGCCAGGCTCCTCTGTCAATGGGGATTCTCCAGGCAAGAATACTGGAGTGGGTTATCATGCTTTCCTCCAGGGTATCTTTCCAACCCAGGGATCAAATGTAGATCTCCTGCATCGAACCCAGTAATCCCACTCCTGGACAGGTGGTCTGAGCCTTCGTTCTCTATCTAGTCTCTAGGTGATGGGATTCGTCCAGTTCTCTGTCCCTTTTCTTCTTTCTCTGTAGACTCATTCATTTCCATGGCTTGGTTTATTTTCTTCTGCTTGATTTTCCTCTCACAATCTATTATCTCTAGCCCAGAATTCTTCTCTGGGTTCTACTCTTATGGATACAGCTGTATAGATGACACCTCTGTGTGGACACTTGAGTTATGTCAGAGTTACCTGAAATTTAACATGTCCAAACTTGTTCTCATGATCTTCCAAGCATTCTCCTCAAATCATGCCCCAATTTCCCACCTCACTAAACAGCACTAAACAGCACTACTGTCTTCCTAATTCTGTACAAACCATCCTTGATTCTACCCTTTGCCTCATCTCGCTTGGGCCTTGCCCCATCCAAATCAATTAGCCGCTTCTATCAGTTTTACTTGTTAAAATTACCTTAAAGAAAATGTGGTTTATGCATACAATAGAACATTATTCAGCCTTAAAAAGAAGGAAGTCCTAATAGATAGTTCTTCAAAGAAGACATATAGGTGGCCAACAGGTACATGAAAAGATGCTCAACATCACTACTTGAGAAATGCAAATCAAAATGATGATGATGATGTATTACCTCATGGTCAGAACGGTCATGTCCTCAAAGAATCTACAAACAATAAATGCTGGACAGGGTGTGGAGAAAAGGGAGCCCCACTACATGGTTACTGGAAATGTAAATTAGTACCGCCACTACGAAGAACAACACAGAGTTTCCTTGAGAAACTAAACACAGAGTTTCCATTTGACCCAGTAACCCCACTTCTGGACATACATCTGGAAAAGATGAGAACTCTAATTTGTAAAGATGCATGCACACATGTATCTTTATAATACATGTTGATAGCAGCACTATTTACAATAGACTAAACGCGGAAGAAACCTAAATGTCCGTCGACAGATGAATAGATAAAGGAGATGCGGTACATATATACTATGGAATACTAGTCAGCCATGGAAAAGAACTAGATGATGCCATTTGCAGAGACGTGGATGGACCTAGAGATGGTCATACTGAGTGAAACAAGTCAGGCAGAGAAAGAAAATATCATATAATATTACTTATACGTGGAACCTAAAAGAATAATACAAATGAACTTATTTACAAAACAGAAATAGGCTTACAGACATAGAAAACAAACTTCTGGTTACCAAAGGGGAAAGGGGAGGGGAGGGACAAATGAGGAGTTTTGGAGTTTCAGAGGCACACTACTACATATAAAATAGATAAACAACAAAGCCCTGCTGAAGAGCACAGGAAGTTATATTCAATATCTAGTAATAATATACAATGAAAAACATCTGCTGAAACCAACACAACATTGTAAATCAACTAGACTTCAATTGTAACAAAAAAGGAAGGGAATCCTGCCATTTGTTGCACAATCAGGATGGACCCAGAAGATATTATGGTAAGTGAAATAAACCAGACACAGAAAGAGAAATGCTACATGATCCCACTTACATGTGGGATCTAAAATAGTTAAAATCATAGAACAGAGAGTAGAATGATGGTTACCAGGTACCTGACAAAGTTTCAGTTATGCAAGATGAATAAACCATGGAGATTTACAATATAGGGCCTATGGTGAAGGACAGGGAAGCCTGGTCTGGGGCAGTCCATGGGGCTGCAAAGAGTCAGACACAACTTAGCAACTGAACAAGAATAACAATAGGATCTGGTTACAAGATGACTAAGTTCTAGGGATCTAATGTACAGCGTGGTGATTATAGTTAATATTGTACCGTGTGCTTGAAAGTTGCTAAGAAGTAGATCTTAAATGTTCTCACCACAAAAAAGAGATGGTAATTATGGGATGAGATGCAGGTGCTAGCTAGCTACAGTAGTAATCGTTTTGCAGTATAAAACTGTATCAGATCAACACGAGGTACCCTTTAAAATTACACGTTATATGACAATTACATCTCAATAAAATTGGAACAATTTTGCTAAGAGGGTAGATATTACCTTAAGTTCTCTGACTACAAAAGAAAAAAAATATTAAAAATAAGTAAATTTTTAAAAATTTAATTTACCTTAAATTTGTTCCCATTTCTCCATTGCCTTAGTCTAAGCCATTGTTATCTCTTGCATGAACACCTGAAGCAGCCTCATAACTGGCCTTTCTAGTTCCTTTCTTGTCTACTTCTGTCCTTTTTCTCTGTCATAGCAAATCTTTTCAAGTCACCTTCTATTTAAAACACTTTTGTGGCTTCCTGTGGCTCTGAGGATAAAAGTCCAAATATTTAATGCACCCTGCATGGTCTGACCTCATCTCCACCTCTGGCCTCACCTTGATTCACATTTTTCCTTGCTCTTTACACTTCAATCATACCCGTTTCCTTTCAGAACCTAAAATATAAATCTCATCAGACAACCACCTTTTTGTCAGTGGCCTCCATCTCACGAGGAAGGAAACACAAACTCTTTGACTTGAACTAGAAGACCTTGTATGACTGGCTATGCATGCTCACTTTTTCTACCTCATGTCATTTTGCAGCCAGACAAGTTCATTTACATCCTGAGACTTTTCACCTGTTGTTGCCTTTCCTGGCAATTTCACTCTTGACCTTTTATAAGCTCCATCTCAGCTTAAATATCACCTCTTAAGAGAAGTCATCCCAGGCCACCTTATTTAAGCAGGTTCCTCACTGTTCTCTACCCCCACACCTTATTTATATCTTTTAAAGCTCTACAGTCTTATAATTATGAGTTTCTTTGCATGTTTTTGTCTACTTCCCCGGTAGATTATAAGCTCCAAAAGGACAGGGCTACACCTGTTTTTTGCCTACCCTGGCATAGAAGCTCAAGGTCTGATGCATGCTAAGGATTCAAATATATAAAAATGAACCTTGTCACAAAGTACAGGTAGTTTCAAGATGCAAAGAAAAGTTGGGGGATAAGGCAAAAGTCCAGGTATCACATCTTTGACTTACACTTGAGCTTCCTATATAAGGGAAAAAAGGGAACTCTTTGTGACCCTATGGACTGTACCCCACCAGGCTCCTCTGTCCATAGGATTCTCCAGGCAAGAATTCTGGAGTGGGTAGCCATTCCCTTCTCCAGAGTATCTTCCAGGTATCCAACTCAGCTTTCCTGCATTGCAGGCAGATTCTTTATCACCTGAGCCACCAGAGAAACCTCCTATATAAGGGGAAAAAGGGTGGGGAAGCACAAATGTGAGGGACATTTATAAAGCAAGAGAGATATAATTTTGTTACTGGTTTGATACAGCTGTAGACGAGAGAGGAAAAAGAATAAAGATGATTCTAAGGCATCGCATCTGGGCAGATGTATTGGCTGATCACTGAAACAAGACTTCTGGACCGGAAGCAGAACAGAAATATTGTGTCTGCCTATTAGGAATCTGCCCCATAAATAAACCAGGTTTCCTTTTGTACTGATGGTGAATTCTATACTTCTGTTATATTTCGCATAAAGCTAATTTTTCCTCTTACGTGTGATGTTAAGAGGTTTAGTGAGCTTCTTGATTCTTATGGAAAGGGAAGAGGCTTTCAGTTCAGTTCAGTTCAATTTAGTCGTGTCTGAGTCTTTGTGACCCCATGAATTGCAGCACGCCAGGCCTCCCTGTCCATCACCAACTCCCAGAGTTCACCCAAACTCACATCCATCGAGTCGGTGATGCCATCCAGCCAACTCATCCTCTGTCGTCCCCTTCTCCTCCTGTCCCCAATCCCTCCCAGCATCAGTCTTTTCCAATGAGTCAGCTCTTTGCATGAGGAGGCCAAAGTACTGGAGTTTCAGCTTCAGCATCAGTCCTTCCTATGAACACCCAGGACTGATCTCCTTTAGGATGGACTGGTTGGATCTCCTTGCAGTCCAAGGGACTCTCAAGAGTCTTCTCCAGCACCACAGTTCAAAAGCATCAATTCTTCGGCATTCAGCCTTCTTCACAGGGTCAAGTAAAAAAAGTCCCTGCCCTGCCACTCCCTAGTAGGTGTGTGTGTGCTTGGCATGTTAATCAGCTTCTCTGGTACTTGGAATCCTCTGTAAAATGAGGATAACCTCATGTTGTTATGAGAGTTAAAATCAGGTAACATACTTGCCCTGGCACGGGCGTGGCCCCTGACATCCCAGCCCCCTCTTTCTAATATGGCTCTGTTCCTGTGTGTCCCTGGATCCTCCTGATTCAAAATCCTTGACTGTATCCCTACCTTGTTTCAAGGGACAGGGTGAGAATAAATGAGAGAATGCTTCCTTCTCCCTGTTACCTACTTTGCTGCTTGTTTACAGAGAGCTCTTTCTCTTGGTTGGGCCTCATCCTGGCCCTAGGAGGTATCTTAGCAATTTCTTTATACTCTCGCTTGCTGGGTGCTCTGGAAATTAGCCTTAATCTAACATTAGTCTAATGGACACAGTTGGTAAGAGAAAATACCATTTACATTCCAAAATCAAGCACAAATGCCCTTTGAAATTATTGGTGGTTTTGAATTATGTCTGCTATTGCTTCATTTACATTAACCGGGTTGATTAGAGTGGGCTATGCTGGGCTGTGTGCTTAGTCACTCAGTCGTGTCCGACTCTTTGTGACCCCATGGACTGTAGCCCGCCAGGCTCCTCTATCCATGGGGATTCTCCAGGCAAGAATACTGGAGTGGGTTGCCATGCCCTCCTTCAGGGGATTTTCCCAAGCCAAGGATTGAACCCAGGCTTCCTGCATTGCAGGCGGATTCTTTACCACCTGTGCTACCAGCAAAGCCCATGAATACTGACTGTAGTGGGTGAAAGTGAAAGTCTCTCAGTCATGTCTGACTCTTTGCGACTACATAGACTATACAGTCCATCGAATTCTCCAGGCCAGAATACTGGAGTGGGTAGCCTTTCCCTTCTCCAGGGGATCTTCCCAACCCAGGGATCGAACTCAGGTCTCCTGCATTGCAGGCGGATTCTTTACCAGCTGAGCCACAAGGGAAGCCCAGAATACTGGAGTGGGTAGCCTTTCCCTTCTCCAGGGGATCTTCCCAACCCAGGGATCGAACTCAGGTCTCCTGCATTGCAGGCGGATTCTTTACCAGCTGAGCCACAAGGGAAGCCCAAGAATACTGGAGTGGGTAGCCTATCCCTTCTCCAGCGGATCTTCCCAACCCAGGAATTAAACTGGGGTCTCCTGCACTGCAGGTGGATTCTTTACCAACAGACCTATCAGGGAAGCCCACTGTAGTAGGTAGCCTATCCCTGTTCCAGGTGATCTTCTTGACCCGATTCTCTACCAGCGGAGCCACCAGGGAAACGCCTAGAGTGGGCTACATACCATAATTCTGAAAAAGACATAATGCTCTTTGGAGAGAAAAACCATAAAGTACTATCACAAAAGTTTTATGCATGAGGACAGACCCTCAAAAGCATGAAAGGGAAGAAATGGCTTCATTTTATTCTCCTTGCTGAAATTTTTGCCTCACAAAACTCACATTTTAAAATACCTATTTATGCCCCTCTCTGTGTGTATTAGGCTCAAAAACTTGAAAAATTGACAGTTGATACTCCTGGCATGGAGAACTCCAAAATGATGTCCTTGGGTGAGTCCTAGATAGTTGAGAAAGCTAGTTTCTCTAACTGAGGCATCTCACTCTTTACCGTTTTTAGTGACAGGCTAAATTTGTTTCATTTTTTGTTTGTTTAAAAAATGTAGATTTTGCTGTGCTGGGTCTCAGCTGCAACATGAGGGATCTAGTTCCTTGACCAGGTGTTGATTGAACTAGGGCTCCTGCTTTGGGAACACGGAGTCTTAGCCACTGGACCACCAGGGAAGTCCGCAGGGAAGGCTAAATCCGAATTGTGCCTGCTTTTCCCTCCAATTCTAGTGCAATGAATGCATGTTTTTCAAAGGTTGTTTATTTATGGTAATTCCACATTAGAAACAAGGAAGCGGGAAGGAAAGAAGTAACTTTGAGACTATAATCAAGGAAACTAGAGAGAAGATGTATAAATTAGGTAGAGCCCCTGACCCAAATCATGCTATGCTTAGTCACCTCCTTGGTCATGAATGTTTTATTGGACTGAACCTCATGCCCATCACAAAGCTATAATCATCCTAGAAAGGTTTACCCTCCCCTTTGTTCTGTTAGAATAGCATTTGTCAAGAAGTTGAGGTCCAAAGTGAAACTACAAAGAGGAGCCTTGACTATTTTCTTGCTTTTTAAATGATTCTTGTGCTAGGAGTTGATCCCATTTGTCATGTCTGGGATCTTACAAGAGGTCCCAAGTATATTCAAATCTCTCTGCCAGTAGCTCTAGAATCCCTGTGTTGAACCCATTTGTGAAAAATGCTTGCTCTTTGGAAGAAAAGCTGTGGTAAACCTAGACAGTGTATTAAAAAGCAGACATATCACTTTGCCAACAAAGATCCATATAGTTAAGAATATGACTTTTCCAGTAGTCATGTAAGGATGACTATGTATTCCAGGATGTGAGAGCTGGACCATAAGCAGTTTGAGCACCGAAGAACTGATGTTTTTGAATTGTGATGCTGGAGAAGACTCTTGAGAGTCTCTTGGGCTGCAAGGAGATCAAACCAGTACACCCTAAAGGAAATCAACCCTGAGTATTCATTGGAAGGACTGATGCTGAGGCTGAAGCTCCAATACTTTGGCCACCTGATGGGAAAAGCCAACTCATTGGAAATGACCTTGATGCTGGGAAAGATTGAGGACAGGAGGAGAAGGGGGCGACAGAGGATGAGATGGTTGGATAGCATCACTGAGTCGATGGACATGATTTTGAGCAAACTCCAGGACATGGTGAAGGACAGGGAGGCCTGGCGTGCTGCAGTCCATGGGGTAGCAGAGTCTGACACGACTGAGTGACTGAACAACAACCCCACATGTTTTTCGCTCGGCAAATATTCATTAAATACCAACCATGTGCCAGGCACTGAGCTAGTTTTTCTTGGGGTGTCCGACACAGGACAGGTTGCCCACATAAACATCAGGCATCAAGTGCACCATTAGGGGTCCCCTTGTACATGGTGGAATGAAGAGTTGTCCCATATCCCTACCCTGTGGATGAAACGTCCAAGAAAACTGAGTTTATCACATTCGAATTCTCTTTTAACACCTTGCTTCAGGAGGTATTGCATCACCTCTTTGGGCTCAGGGACTTTGTAGGGAGTTGGTGCACATTGGTCTGTGCCAACCACATGGCACAGGAAGACAGAAGGGGCTATGTAAACCCTCTTCCCGAAGTGCCTTTGCTACGCTTTGTATTAGCCATGACCCTTAGCCAACCCTGAGGAGGTAAACACCAGGGAATCTGGGATCACATTCAAGTATCTCAGAATACTCATTACACCATCAGAAGTCAACACTGGAGCAATTTGTTCTAGAATAATGCTAACATACTTGAAATTTGCAATGGGGAATTTAATGCATCTCTGCACAAAACAACATTTCTTTGTTCTACTGGCTTCAGGAAAAAAGAAAAAACATTCTTCCAGCATGTCAACATTGCCCATTTCTAGCACTTTTAGTTAATTTTAGGCCATTCTCTCTGAAGCAGCCTCAGACAATCTCAACACTGAAACAAGATTGGGGATCAAATGCAGAGTTAAACAATGTTGGAGTCATCAGAAATTTGGAATTTTATATGGTGACGTCTATTGTTTTTAGCACACTGAAAAACAAATTAAGGGAGTAGATTCGTTGACAGATGTGGACGATTGAGATGAAAAAAATAGTTTTGCAATATATTTGTGTTTTGCAGCTAGGCAACCCCAAATGACTAACACACAGGAAGTATGTACTTGTGTACTTCTTCTAGCCAAATTATGGGAATTATAAGTCTCTTATTTTCTTTATGTGAATATTCTCTATGTAAAAGAAAAAAAAATGAAAAGAAATAAAGCCTCTCAAGTTTAGAGGGCTTGTTTTCCACCAACATCTCTCCCACAGTCCTTTTATTTTCTTTTCATAGCTTTTCCCACAGGGCATCAGGAGTGGGAAGTTCTGTAAAAAGGAAAAAAAAGAGTGGATTGTAAGCCATTACATTAAAAAAAAAAGTCCTTCACGGACCCAAGGAAGAATACCATAAAAGGAGGAGTCAGTCTTGGCTTCATTATGGAGTGACATATTACATGAACTATGTTATACGTATCTTTTAAGCTTTCAGGAAACAGACTGGCATTGAAGTAAAGACTATAGATATAAGTAGCTGTGATTACATTGTAATTCAGACGCCAATGATCTGCTATAAATATTGTTTGTATTATTACTGTAGTTCTACAATAACTTCCTGTTGATCTTTTTTTTTTTTAATCCATGGCATTTAATGCCCACAATTTGTGTGCACCCTCTGAAAATCTTTTCACAGCCTAGGCTAAACAATTGCGTTTATGTACCCAAGTGCAGGAATGTTCATTACTGTACATTGTCCATGCACTGTTGAGAAAGGGGTCTTACAAAACTTATCAACAGAAATTTCTGTACCTTGACCCTCGACTGGCTTTACTCCAATAATCTCTACACTGAAGCTTGGCAGGCAAAGAAGTAACTAAAGATATGATACCACATAAATGATGCTGGGGAGAAACAAACCTAACTTGGCCAATGGATTACAAGTTGTTTCTGCTGGATTTTAGAAAATGCAGTTGTATGTTAAAAATGACCTTACATCATTTCCAAAGACTAGCCAACTACAGAAAATGCTGGGGAATTTTATTATAACATTTGCATCACATCCACAGAAATGAGCCTCTGCAGGACCAATGGTCAACTACCTAGGCTCTACCAGGGTCACTACGTGCCCTCACCTGTGTCTCTGTACACTCCCTTTTGCTTATCATCTCCGGGACATTGGCTGCCTGAAGGCTGATATGCAGAAGAACATTTTTAAAGCTTTCCTTAGAAAGGTGCCCAGAAGAAATCCTTGTACATTACACCCCAAAGCCTGCTGTACCTACAAATCTGACAGAGCAATTTCCTTAGATTAACTTCTGGTAAATTAATCTGGAAGATATTTAAATCCAGATTCCATAAAATTATTAAGGATTAAAAATTACACATCTCTATCTGTCGACCTACCGATCTATCTACCTATCTCTCTACTATACAAGTTGATTATAATCATCCAAAATTTCAAAACCATTAACCCACAGAAGTGCTTCCCAGGTGGCACTGTGGGAAAGAATCTGTCTGCCAGTGCAGGTGATGAAAGAGATGCAGGTTCGATCCCTGGGTTAAAACAATTCCCTGGAGTAGGAAATGGCAACCTGCTTCAGTATTCTTGCCTGGAGAATCACAAGGACAGAGAAGCCCGGTGGGCTACAGTCCATGGGGTCACAAAGAGTCAGACACGAGTGAAGAGACTTAGCATGCACATACGCGTGTTCATCCCCAATACATCTACCAAAGCACAGAGATCCAGATTCTGTCATGGAATTTTGTCTGCAGGTAGACTTGCCCAACCAAAATACAGGATGCCCAGTTAAAACAGAAATTCAGATGAGTGACTAATAATTCTTTCTGTATAAGTGTATCTCATGCAAAGTTTGAGACATACTTACAATAAAAAATTATTTGCTGCTCTCTGGAGTTCAAATTTAACTGAATGTTTTATGTTTTTATTTGCTAAATCTCGCAACACTGAGAACATGAGTCCTGTGGGTGTGTAGTCCATCTTGGCCACTGGTGGATGAATAACCAAGAAGGTGACACCACCTCCATGCTCTTAGGTTTCCTTACCTGTTGATAAGGAATAATAACTTAACCTCCTCAAGGGAGGATCAACTCAGGACAATTGGTTACTTGGGAAAGACTACTGATTTTTTCCCTATCTAATAAATATTAGTGAAATACTTGCATGAAATTTATTCAGTGAAAGTAGGAGTACGCTGTTTTATTTTAATAATAAAGGAATGCTCGAATGAGAGGTTTAACTTATTCAAAACCAAACCTCTTATGGTTTGATGACCCTGGCATTTGTGCTTGTGTGTGTGTGTGTGTGTGTGTGTGTTAGTCGCTCAGTCATGTCCAACTCTGCGACCCCATGGACTACAGCCTCCCAGGCTATTCTGTCCATGGAATTCTCCAGACAAAAATATGGGAGTGGGTAGCCATTCCCTTCTCCATGGGATATTCCTAACCCAGGGATCAAACCCAGGTCTCCTACCTTGCAGGCAGATTCTTTAACATCTGAGCCACCGTGAAAGCTCCTATCTGTGCCTATGTAGCCCCTTAATCTGAATTTGTAAGGATTAATATTAGAGACTGTACTTCAAGCTCTAAGTATGGCTTCTTGTGCTGAGCATGGCTCTTTCAAGGTAGATAAAAGTTGGCTTGAAGCTTACCATTCAGAAAACTAAGATCATGGCATCCAGTCCCATCACTTCATGGGAAATAGATGGGGAAACAGTGGAAACAGTGGCTGACTATTTTTCTGGGCTCCAAAATCACTGGAGATGGTGACTGCAGCCATGAAATTAAAAGACGCTTACTCCTTGGAAGGAAAGTTATGACCAACCTAGACAGCATATTGAAAAGCAGAGACATTACTTTGTCAACAAAGGTCCGTCTAGTCAAGGCTATGGTTTTTCCAGTGGTCATGTATGGATATGAGAGTTGGACTATGAAGAAAGCTGAGCACTGAAGAACTGATGCTTTTGAACTGTGGTGTTGGAGAAGACTCTTGAGAATCCCTTGGATTGCAAGGAGATCCAACCAGCCCATCCTAAAGGAGATCAGTCCTGGGTGTTCATTGGAAGGACTGAATTTGAAGCTGAAACTCCAAAACTTTGGCCACCTGATGCGAAGAGCTGACTCATTGGAAAAGACCCTGATGCTGGGAAAGATTGAGGGCAGGAGGAGAAGGGGACAATAAAGGATAAGATGATTGGATGGCATCACCGACTCAATGGACATGGGTTTGGGTGGACTCTGGGAGTTGGTGATGGACAGGGAGGCCTAGTGTGCTGCGGTTCATGGAGTCACAAAGAGTTGGACACAACTGAGTGACTGAACTGAACTGAACTGAATATGATTGTTATTAAAATATCTCTGTATGAATAACATGTCCCATAACCTGAAGATGGATTCACAAGCATCATATAATCAGAGCTTCAGATAGGAGGGATGATCTGATCTAAGTTTATTATCTTATAGATAAGGGAACTGAAGCTTAGTGAGACTGAATGATGTACAGGAAACCTCCGAGTTAGAGAAATGTCCTCTGCACTCTTAGCTG
>NW_011494909.1:2077693-2099587 GCF_000754665.1 Bison bison bison
TCTTAGCTGTTATGGAAGATGATACAGTGGAGAGGGACACATGTTCTCGATATCTAAATAGGTGACATAATTCATAAAGGATTTACCCCCACAAAGCAAAAGTACCAGGCATATTTAAACATGTGTGCAAATATTAACTGTACCGTTATAAGACTTTATAGGAATTCAGACATCTTACTATCCCCGTTGGAAACTGAAAACACTGGCATCTTTCTGGAAAAAGACCTACTGAAATCATGTAGGCGGAGCCCCAGGGAGGTTGAAGCAAATGATGCTATTTGCACCATCTCCAAAGAAAGGCCAATTTCCAATCGTAAAACAGCTCAAATGAGTACCAGTCTCTTTGGAAACTATTAAGCTGCTGGTGCAGATGAAAATTACAAACTGTTATTAAAACAGTATGCCCAAGAAAGTGGAGAGGACAAACAATGATACATGGAAAGGTCACCGTCTGATACAAAGTTTCCACCAGGTGGCCCAGCCCCAGCTCTTCCTCTGAGTCTTCTCTCTTAATTGGAGGCTAACAGAGGTGGGGATGAGAGCTGGAGAGTTAACTTTTCATGTGCGCTAAAACTTTCAGCTTACAATTCATTATTCTCAACCTTTTCTTAGGGCTTCTGGCAGCCTGACTGTGCAGGCACAGATTGAGCTGACCTCCTCTGGCTGAGGTTCCCTCCTAGAGACTAAATATTTCTGACACTGGCTCGAGAAAGGAGTTATTTTAAGTGGGTTTACACTTGGCATTATTATGAAAAGTACAGCTTAACATTAAAAGTGTTAATGCTCCAGTTAGAGGCTGTGTATAATTATGATCCCAAAGGCATGTGGGGTTAAGGAAATAGGACTGTCTGAGGTGTGTGCTCCAGGCTGGTTTGACCGGGATTTCAAATACCCTCCAGTTCATTTTACTTTTATTCTTTATCAGAGTTTTGGGGGACTATCGCAGGTTCCAGATATGTATTTGAACTTTGGGGGAGAGGGTTGTGGATATGACTGAGTGGTCACAGATACTGTGAAATGAGGCAAATGGAAAATTCTAGGAAACTGTCTTGGCTGGCCAAATACATACATACATAAATAATAAGCATCACACACTATTAATAGCACTCCTGAGTGTGCTTAACCCGTATAACACAGCTCATTATTTAGATGATAAAACGGAGGGTTTCATAAAGTTCTTACACCAATTTGCTATGCTAGACTTTCTACTTTTAAACTTTAATAACTACGATTATGCATATAATAGGAAAAAGCTCAAAGTGGTATTTGAAGGGAAAATGAACTTGCACCTCTTAGTTGTGCTGAACTGCAATGTTATCAGTCTCTCTATAGATACACCTCTATCTAGACCCAGATTATGTCTATTAACCCGCTATATCTATCTGGCTATCTAATTGCAGATAATTTAATATAAAATATATATGAATATATTAAATTATATATAATTTAATTTATATTAAAACATGTGGTTCTTGCTTAATGCAATTATTGTTAATTTTTCAAAATATCTGAAATAAGGGTGGACAACTAATGGTATGAATTCAGGCAAGTTTTATGCCTTGGTTTCCTTATCTGTAAAATGGGGTTGTGACCAGCTTCATTGGATTGTTGCAAGGATGAAAGGAGATAATAGATGTTAAATGTTTAGGACAGGGCTTGGTATATGATTATTATTCAAATGGAAGCTGATACCATACTTAGAAATCATTTATATTAATTCTATTATTTCCACTACACTTAATTCAGTGTTTTTAAATGAATAAAATTGTTTGATGGCTTTTCCATATATTTAAGGGTGGAGAAGGTGGCCCAGGTGGAGAAGGAAATGGCAACCCACTCCAGTGTTCTTGCCTGGAGAATCCCATGGACGGAGAAGCCTGGTAGGCTGCAGTCCACGGGGTCGCACAGGGTCAGACGCGACTGAAGCGACTTAGCAGCAGTAGCAGTAGCAGCAGCAGGTGGCTCAGTGGTAAAGAATCTGCCTGCCAGTTCAGGAGACATAGGAGACTAGGGTTCGCTCCTTGGGTTGGGAAGATCATTTAGAGTAGAAAATGGCAACCCACTCCAGTACTGTTGCCTGGGAATCCCATAGGCAGAGGGGCCTGGTGGGCTACTGTTCATGGGATCGCAAAGAGTTGGACACAACTGAGCACACACACACATATACATTTAATGTAACTCAGCCACTCCACTCTTTTGTCTGTAGGGAAACATATACAGACACACACATACACATATACATACATAGCTCCGTTAACTAAGTCCCTCACTTCTCACTACAGATTAGGTATGGACTTAAAAGAAGCAGAAGATATTAAGAAGAAGTGGCAAGAAGACACAAAAGAACTATACAAAAAATATCTTAATGACCCAGATAACCATGATGGTTTGATCACGCACCTAGAGCCAGACATCCTGGAATGCGAAGTCAAGTGGGCCTTAGGAAGCATCACTCCGCACAAAGCTAGTGGAGGTGATGGAATTCCAGTTGAGCTATTTCAAATCCTAAAAGATGATGCTGTGAAAGTGCTGCACTCAATATGCCACCAAATTTGGAAAACTCAGCAGCGGCCACAGGACTGGAAAAGATAACTTTTCATTCCAATCCCAAAGAAGGGCAATGCCAAAGAATGTTCAAACTACCACACAATTGCACTCATCTCACACACTAGCAAAGTAATGCTCAAAATTTTCCAAGCCAGGCTTCAACAGTACAAGAACTCTGAACTTCCAGATGTTCAAGCTGGATTTAGAAAAGGCAGAGGAACCAGAGATCAAACTGTCAACATCTGTTGGATCATAGAAAAAACAAGAGAATTCGAGACAAATATCTACTTCTGCTTTATTGACTATGAAAAAGCCTTTGACTGTGTGGATCACAACAAACTGTAGAAAATTCTGAAAGAGATGGAAATAGCAGACCACCTTACCTGCCTCTTGAGAAATCTGTATGCATGTGCAGTTAGAAATGGACATGGAACAACCGACTGGTTGCAAATTGGGAAGAGAGTATGTCAAGGCTGTATATTGTCACCCTGCTTATTTAACTGATATGCAGAGTACATCATGAGAAATGCTGGGCTGGATGAAGCACAAGCTGGAATCAAGACTTCAGGGAGAAATACCAGTAACCTCAGATATGCAGATAACATCACCCTTATGGCAGAAAGTGAAGAGGAACTAAAAAGCCTCTTGATTAAAGTGAAAGAGGAGAGTGAAAAAGCTGGCTTAAAACTCAACATTCAGAAAACCAAGATCATAGCATCCAGTCCCATCACTTCATGGCAAATAGATGGGAAAACAATGGAAACAGTGAGAGACTTTTTTGGGGGGGCTCCAAAATCACTGCAGATGATGACTGCAGCCATGAAATTAAAAGATGCTTGCTCCTTGGAAGAACAGCTATGACCAACCTAGACAGCATATGAAAAAACGGAGACATTAGTTTGCCAACAAAGGTCTGTCTAGTCAAAGCTGTGGTTTTTCAAGTAGTCATGTATGGATGTGAGTTGGACCATAACAAAAACTGAGAGCCAAAGAATTGATGCTTTTGAACTGTGGTTTTGGAGAAGACTCTTGAGTGTCCCTTGGACTGCAAGGAGATCCAACCAGTCCATTTTAAAGGAGATCAGCCCTGGGATTTCTTTGGAAGGAATGATGCTAAAGCTGAAATTCCAGTACTTTGGCCACCTCATGTGAAGAGCTGACTCATTTGAGAAGACCCTGATGCTGGGAAAGATTGAAGGCACGAGGAGAAGGGGACAACAGAGTATGAGATGGTTGGATGGCATCATTGACTCGATGGACATGAGTTTGAGCAAACTCTGGGAGTTGGTGATGGACAGGGAGGCCTGGCGTGCTGCATGCAGTCCATGGGGTTGCAGAGTCGAGTATGACTGAGTAACTGAACTGAACCGATAGATTAAAAAGCATGAGGTGCAGAGAAGAGAGATCTAAATGTGAACAGTCAAAGCATGAGATGGATCACGACTCCCCATTCCTAATTACTCAAATTGAGTTACAGTCCTATAACCAATTTATATCCTGGCAACAGCTCTGATCCTCACTCTTCCCCACTTATCCTATAAGACTGTGTGGGGGAAGTCTATAAATGTAGAGCTGCTGCTGCTGCTGCTAAGTCGCTTCAGTCGTGTCCGACTATGTGCGACCCCACAGACGGCAGCCCACCAGGCTCCCTCGTCCCTGGGATTCTCCAGGCAAGAACACTGGAGTGGGTTGCCATTTCTTTCTTCAATGCATGAAAGTGAAAAGTGAAAGTGAGGCCGCTCAGTCGTGTCCGACTCGTCGGCCCCATGGACTGCAGCCCACCAGGCTCCTCCGTCCATGGGATTTTCCAGGCAAGAGTACTGGAGTGGGATGCCATCGCCTTCTCCGAATGCAGAGCTGGTGCAGCTGAAATGTCTGGAGACAGGCCTCAGATATCAGATTTTGACTTAATCTGTAATGTCAACTTCAGGCTCATCATACATTTATTTTTACCTGGAACTCTAAAGGGTACTGGTATTACCTGTATATTTTTTCTTTCTGTTTCTATCCACACACACACAAAAAAAGCTTTAAGAAGTGCTTTCTTGGTTGTGGTATTTTATTCCCCAAGGAAACAACAGAAGAATAGAATTACATATGGTATTTTTCAGGGCCTTTTTACTCCATCTCAAGAAAACATCCTGTTTTTAAGAGCTCAGAGAATCCAGACTCTTATCAAAATAAGTAAATTATTCCTAAAAATTTCATTTTGGATTTATCAGTATTCATCATTGCCCTACAAGTGAAAAATCTTAGAAATGTACAAAAATGTTAATTATATGTAGATTTTTTGGAATGTATCAATCCTAGGCAAGCTACTAGGACCAGTTGTTTTCCAAACAAGATGAAAAATAAAAATATGTAATAGGTAAATACTAATTTCCTTATCTCCAAAGGATAAGGTTTCCATACTTATTCAAAAACATGCTCTTTCATATGAAAAGAGTAGGAAAAGAACCTTCATTGCAGAAAACCAGTAAAATAGTAAATCAGGTCTATATACAAGAAATACAGGTAGTTAATTCCTTTAAAAGACATCTTTTCCCCTGAGATTCTTTAAAAAGAAGTTTGAAATTTTTCTCACTGAACACATGTAAACCTATGGAATTTAATCTGGTGGAGGGGAGTGTTTTGAGAACATTTTACTTTGAGTAAAAATAATGTCATGCCTAAACCAGTAAAGCCACTTTGCCTACTAAGTTCAAAACACATGACTGCATATGTGCATCCTAGCACTCCTTTTAAGCATTGTTTATATAACTCCTTTCTTTAAGGTAAGGAGATTCCTTGCCTTGCAGGAAAATGTGCCTCTGAGGTAGGCAGGCAGCAAAGAACTGTGGCCACATTTGTAGAGAAGGAACGGAAGGTCGAATGGCAGCAGGGGTCACATCACTGCACACTTCCCAGATGCCAAATGCTTTCCCAGGCTGTGAAGATCCAAAGGTGGGTGAAGTCTGGTCCCCTCTACCAGCGAGTCTATTGCATTTCAGCCAGAGAGAAACCAACTTTGGAATAAGTAGTGGCGGTACAATGTGATTCTTGCTCAGCAAACACAGAAACAGGAGAGAAGAGGGAGACCCAAGGCTTCTAAGTAGGGGAGAAATAAGATCACACTTGTCTAAGAAGATAACCACAGTAGCTCCATGAGAAGCCCCGGGGTCGGGAAGGAAAGTGCCAGTGAACCTTGTTAGAACCTAACCAAATTAGAGAGAAAGACAGAAGACCTCACGGCCAAAGCACTAAGGAAGAAGAGAAGGACCTTAACTCAGGAGGTGCTTCCGAGGAGAAAGTGAAATTAATTTAATGATAACTAAGATGTGTGGCGAACATCAGGAGCTAAGCCATTGACCACTGGTATTTTCTTAAGCCTCAGTCCTAGGTCCTCTTTCCTTTTCATGCCAATGTTACTTACATGCATTCAACCACCACAGATGCATTCAATCACCCCCTCACCCCCCAACACACAAATGAACTATATTTAGATCTCTCCACTCATCTCTTTGGAATTTGAGATCCATAGGGTCAACTTATTGCTTGAGGTGTCTCCTTAGGTATCTTAGAGGCAACGTTGGATTCAGGATGTCCAAACCAACCTTAAATCTGGTTCTCTTGCAAGATTCAGTCTCAGTAAATGACACACCCACCACGCCATAAATGTACAAGTCATCCTTGGTATTTTTCTTCCCTCACCCTCATCTCCAAGATCACCTCAAATCCTTAGATTTTACTTCCTAAATCTCATTTTTTGTTGTTTATTCACTAAGTCGTATCTGGCTCCTATGCAACCCCATGGACTGTAGCCCACCAGGCTTCTCTGTCCATGGGATTATCCTGGCAAGAATAACTGGAGCAAGTTGTCATTTCCTTCTCCAGGGGATCTTCACAGCTCAGGATTGAACCCACATCTCCTACATCTCCGTGTATTGGCAGGCAGTTTTTTTTTTTTTCTTTTTAACCACTGAGCCACTTGGGAAGCCTCTAAATCTGACTTGAGTCTGTCCACTTATCTCCCTCCCTACTGCTATTCTCCTAGTTCAAGCTCCTGTCATCTCTGGACTGGACATCTCCAACAGCTTCAGAAATGCTCTTTGCACATCCATACTTGCTCTCCGTATGAACTTTTGGAAATGGAAATCTTCTTGGCACATTGCTGTTGAAAAATCTGAGTAGTTTCCATTGTTCTCAGGATGAAAGAACAAGATCCCCAACATGGCTTAGAAGGCATCTTAGCACCTTTTCCTAC
Organism: Bison bison bison; assembly: GCF_000754665.1. NCBI lineage: Eukaryota > Metazoa > Chordata > Mammalia > Artiodactyla > Bovidae > Bison > Bison bison. The sequence goes on from NW_011494909.1 coordinate 2,084,484, forward strand.
TAGTTAAATCCTACATCATGTTCTGATCTTACTTTAACTAACCACTCCACAGGAGCACCCTTCCTAATCTCCCTAACTAGGCCAGAGGCCCATGTATAATTCCCACAGCTCTACCTACTTCTGTATCTACACAGATGCCATTTTATGATCTCATTCATGTTTTCCTCTCTAAACAATAGTGCAGTCATAGGGCAGGGTCCTGATTCCTCCTCAAGGAATATATTTAATGACATCTTTGAGTTCTTCTGTAGCACTAAAACCCCCACCGAGGTGGAGGACAGCAACTTCAAGCTGAACATAAGACTCCTGGAACACCTCCCTGGTACCTCATCACTAACCAATCAGAAGAAAGTCACACACTATAGCCCTTACAGAGTACATCATGAGAAATGCTGGGCTGGAAGAAGCACAAGCTGGAATCAAGATTGCCGGGAGAAATATCAATAACCTCAGATATGCAGATGACACCACCTTTATGGCAGAAAGTGAAGAGGAACTAAAAAGCCTCTTGATGAAGGTGAAAGAGGAGAGTGAAAAAGTTGGCTTAAAACTCAACATTCAGAAAACGAAGATCATGGCATCCAGTCCCATCACTTCATGGGAAATAGATGGGGAAACAGTGGAAACAGTGTCAGACTTTATTTTTTGGGGCTTCAAAATCACTGCAGATGGTGACTTCAGCCATGAAATTAAAAGACATTTACTCCTTGGAAGAAAAGTTATGACCAACCTAGATAGTATATTCAAAAGCAGAGACATTACTTTGCCAACAAAGGTCCATCTAGTCAAGGCTATGGTTTTTCCTGTGGTCATGTATGGATGTGAGAGTTGGACTGTAAAGAAGGCTGAGCACCGAAGAATTGATGCTTTTGAACTGTGGTGTTGGAGAAGACTCTTGAGAGTCCCTTGGACTGCAAGGAGATCCAACCAGTCCATTCTGAAGGAGATCAGCCCTGGGATTTCTTTGGAAGGAATGATGCTAAAGCTGAAACTCCAGGACTTTGGTCATCTCATGTGAAGAGTTGACTCATTGGAAAAGACTCTGATGCTGGGAGGGATTGGGGGCAGGAGGAGAAGGGGATGACAGAGGATGAGATGGCTGGATGGCATCACGCAATTGATGGACGTGAGTCTCAGTGAACTCCAGGAGTTGGTGATGGACAGGAAGGCCTGGCATGCTGCATTCATGGGGTCGCAAAGAGTCGGACACGACTGAGCGACTGATCTGATCTGATCTGATGGCATAAAGTGAAGAGGAACTAAAGAGCCTCTTGATTAAAGTGAAAGAGGAGAGTGATGGACATGAGTCTGAATTGGTGATGGACAGGGAGGCCTGGCGTGCTGCGATTCATGGGGTTGCAGAGTCGGACATGACTGAGCGACTGAACTGAACTGATAGCCCTCACCCCAAATTTTGCCTGTAAAAACTCTTTCCCTTGAACCATCAAAGAGTTTGGGGGTTCTGAGCATGAGCCACCCGTTCTCATTGCTTCGCCCTGCAATAAACTTTCTCTGCCCTAAACTGTGATGTTTAATTTTATTTGGCCTCACTCCATGTTAGGCACACAACCTTTGCTCGGTAACACTACTTCAGAGGATCAGTATCTAGCTAAAGTCACACAGCTATTAAGTGGCAGATTGGACCTGGATTCAGGTCTGTGTTGTTCTGAAACTCTCTCTCCCCCTACATGTTAGGCTCCAGGAACAAATTAGAATAAGAAATGTCGAGGAAGGGAGTAAGCTCACTAACCTCTTTGGCGGTGGTGGTTGGTGGTGGTTTAGTCACGAAGTCATGCCGGACTCTGTGACCCAATGGGCTGTAGCCCACTAGGCTCCTCTGTCCACTGGGATTTCCCAGGCAGAAATACTGGAGTAGGTAGCCATTCACTTCTCCAGGAGATCTTCCCGACCCAGGGATTGGACCCCTGTCTTCTGCATTGCAAGTGGATTCTTTACCAACTGAACCACCAGGAAGGCCTCCAGCAATCTCATTATCTTACTTCATGTCCAAAATTCAGGACTAAGAAAGCCTAATATAGACAGATGTGTCTCTTCCTTCTCTTCAACTCTGACTCCCACCAAGCATCCACTTACTTCAAGCAGCAGAGGGGAGGCCCCTTGACTGCCTGCCATATTTGCTGTGTACCATCCAGAGACCTCTGAAACAGTTTCCAATAACTATAACCTACATACTTTCAAAGCTCCAATACGTTGGCCACCTGATGCAAAGAGCTGACTCACTGGAAAAGATCCTGATGCTGGGAAAGATTGAGGGTGGGAGGAGAAGGGGACGACAGAGGATGAGTTGGTTGGATGGCATCACCGACTCAATGGACATGAATTTGAGCAAACTCCAGGAGATAGTGAAGGTCAGGGAAGCCTGGCGTGCTACAGTCCATGCGGTTGCAAAAAGTCGGACACAACTTAGTGACTGAACAACAACAGACTTCCAATTTCCTTTTCCAGTGCTCGGTTTTCTTTCTTAAGTAAGGGGCAGAAGAATTCCTGTTAACACAGTTTATATTTCCTCTACTAGAGGTTTTCATGTTGAAAATTCAAGTACAGACTTCGGTTACATGCTGTTTTTAAAAGAATATCTGCTTAATGTTAATCCATTACCTGAATCTGGAATCTACTAAACTCAACTGTCATATGGAGTCACCTGGAGAGAGTTTAATGGAAAAGCAAGGCAGTAAGTTAGTGCCACATGATTAGCTTGAGTAATACTGAGTTTGTTTATTCAAGCCCCTCAGAAGAATGCACTGTATTTTTAAGATATGACTTGTTTTCCATATCTGCTGAAGGCTTGTTGCTACTTAACTGGACATTTAATTTTCCACTTATTCATTTTCCCCGTTACAGACAGCTCGATGGCTATTCAATATGTGCATTTTACAGAGAAAAATAATCATAGGAAAGGGACACAGAGAATGTCATAATTAAACTGTGCATTTGCAAAATACACTCAATAAACCCAAAACATCTTGATTGCTATAATCAGGTAGATTAGATTTTCAGCAAATACTTCTTAAAACAGAGGTTTATCTAGAGCCAGAAGCAGACAGGCAGCTCCCTGTATCACCTTATAACACAAAATTAACTACATTTACCTCTGATTATTTTTTTAAAAATCAAATATAAAGAGAAATCAAAATGTAAATCAATAGATTTGTGAAACATGAGGGCATTTTCCACAAAATTAACTACATTTACCTCCGATTATTTTTTTAAAAATCAAATATAAAGAGAAATCAAAATGTAAATCAATAGATTTGTGAAACATGAGGGCATTCTCCTTCTAGAACAGGTTTATTTTTTCCTCATCTGAACTCTCATTAACAAAAGCCACTCTGCCTACCAATGACAAACACAGAAATTTATTGCCTCGAAGATGTGGTTCAAACTTTTACAGTTTGGCGGTTGGAGTTCAGAGCAAATTAAGTTGCAGGGGATCACTGAAAGTAAAAGATCAAGGTGGGAGAAGGGCGTTCGGACAGGTTAAAAAACATTCACAGTCTTTATAAAGAGAAAAATATTGCCAAAATATAAGAAATGATGATCAAAAGGGATTTAAACCAATTACTGGGATGAAATACCCATGCTATAAAACAGAGAGTCAGTGACTTCAAATCCTCTTACTCTTTCTCTGCTTTATGGTGTTTGAAGTTTATATGCAAAATATTTCTCTCTGATCCCCATCTAACTAATGGGCTCATTGAGAGGACTGGTGATTCTGCTGATTTACTGAACAGTGACCTGCAGAGAAAAAGCAAAAGACATGGAAAGCAATTTTATGGAAACAAACAAAAAAATTAACTAGAGATTTAAAGCTTAATATAGCTTTATCCTCCAGAGAGCTCGGCCTGATTGCAGACAGAGCTTAAAAAGCAGGATTCAAAAGCACAATACACTAGTCCCGTTATGAGAGCTCTGCCCAAGATATGTTCAATAAATGGAAAACTGCCTTTGCGGCCTGCCTTTCGTAATGAGAGAAGACAGGAAGGCAAATACTAGTTTGGGAAGCAGGGAAACAGCTTTACTCTCCAACTCAGTTACTGGTTTTTTACTTTTAAACAAAAATCCAAGTCCTCAGGAGCTGTTTTCCTCCAACACACTCACCCCTCTTTCAAAGATGAAAACAGTGACACTCGCCTTCCTTTCCTTCAGAAATATTAATCGAGCAAATGATGCATTACATAGCACTCTTCCTTCCTGATCCTTCCTGTCTGTCATCACCAGTGCCAGGGGCTCAGAGGTAAAATCTGCGTCCTGCTCCAGGAGGGCACAGTTGGGGGCTGGGGAAGAGAACAAAGCCAGGGAGCTGGGAGGGAGCCTGATTAGATCTGGAGCAGGGCAGGCATCAGAGGGTTTCCTAGCAATTGGGAAGAAGTCATAAATGAAATTAAAGTCTTTAAGAAAGAAATTCTGCTTCAAACCACGTCTCTCTCCAGTGGTCTTCTCTTATATAATTCCAGCTCTTTGACAAGAGGAACTGACACTTTCGATTGAGTGATTTAAGGGCAATTTATTGTGAAGTGGTAATTTATTAAGTAAGGTTCAAGAGTGGAGAGCGCTCCCTGCACCAGGAAGGGACTCAACTCACCCTCAAGTGCTCCTGACACTGGTCTTCTGGGCAGAAACACTGGGGCAGAAATCCTCACCAAACTCCTAATTCCTGGACACTTGTGCCCCCACCCCCGCAGCCCCACTCCAGCTGCATAAGAGGAAGTAAGTCTTAAAATGTAAATTCCCAGACATCGTATCATGGTAATCTAGATTCCGAGTAAGCTGTAACTGATTGATCTCTCTGAAGAGCTTTACAACGCTGGAGAAGCCAGGAAAGCTGTGGTCCTTCATTTGGCCTGGTGCCCGTTCTTAATCCCAAATCTCTTCAAAAATGCTATTTGTGTTCTACAATGATGGTGACGAATGACCTGTCACGGTGGGGGCAAAGAGGTACCCGTCATAGGCAGAAATTGTGGGCTTCTGTGAGATACTAAATCTCTCTGCTTGGCACAATCATGCACATGTTCAACTTAGCCTTCAATCTGTGAGTGAGCTTTATTTTTGTTTAATGCTGTGTGCTCAGCGGTGTTTGACTCTGTGACCGTATGCACTGTGTAGCTCACTAGGCTCCTCTGTCTGTGGAATTTTCCAGGCATGAATATTGGAGGGGGTTCCCATTTCCTACTCCACGGGATCTTCCTGAGCCAGGGATTGAACTCACAAATCTTTCATCTCCTGCATTGGCAGGTGGATTCTTTACTACTGTGCCACCTGGCCACATCCTAAAGAAGAGGGCGATTTTTTTTTTGAAGACTTTTTGAGTCTTTATTGAATTTGTTACAACATTGCTTCTGTTTTATGTTTTTTTGGTTTTTTGGCCATGAGGTATGTGGGATCTCATCTCCTTAACCAGAGAGCAAACCCATACCCTCTTTTCACTGGAAGGCAGAGTCTTAACCACTGGACTGTCAGGTAAGTTCCAGGACAATTTTGTGGTGATAAAGATAGCAACAGTGGATACAGACCAAAGGCACCGGGAGTCAGGCTGTATTTCTCCAGAAATCACTTTGTGACTATCTTGGGCTTTGGGCAATCAATGACCCGGGTTGCCTTCTTTCCTCAGATTCCTATAATCCTTGTAGGGCAGATTCTTCAAGATCCTCTTTTCTTTCCCTCCCTTGGTCTCATTTCCTCATCTGACCCTATGCTCCAAAGAGATGAGTTCTGGCAACGGATTGATGAGTTTCCGGGTCAGCATAAAGGTCAGGTGGGTAAGAGTGCTGGGTCTTCCTTGAAAGGTGAAGGACGCTCTGCTTCTTGCCTCCTTGTAGCCAAAGTAAAAGGTGATCCTGGGTCTGAGACAGCCCAGCCGTCCCTCCCTTACTCCCCGTACCCTTTCTCTTCTTCCCAGCGATGAAGCCAAGTACAGCTTAGGTCAGCTCAGTGCACAGCATCTGGGAAAACACATTCTCTCTTGCTGCTTCCTCTAGTTCAATTTCCCTGCTGCTGGCCAGGCTGCCTTGGCTCTGAAAGATCCAGAACTCAGCGGAGCATACATGGGCCACTGACTGATGATGGCCTGTGGGTCATATCCAGCCCACTCTCTGTTTTTGTAAGTAGAGTTTTATTGGAATACCGCCATGCCCATTCATTTCTATATTGTCTCTGGCTGCTTTTGTGCTACCATGGCAAAGCTGAATAGTTGTGACAGAGACCATATGGTGTGTCAGCAAAGCCAAAAATATTGGCTAACTGGCCCGTTGCCAAAAAAAAAAAAAGTTTACCAACACTTGGTTTAGACCACTGTAAAATGGAGATGAAATAGTCAGTGTTTGATTACCTTCAGCAGGAACATTCTAACCAAAGCTGCTGTTTCGATGAGAAACAGAGCAGAAGTTACTTGGAAGAAACTAGATTATATCAGGGGAAAACTGAGTATTCTGTATAGTCCAAACCAGCTCATTAGATTTTACAGATATATATTTATATAGGGGTTTTGGGCCAATGCTACATTTAGTTATAAACTATTGTTTTTGCTTCAATTTGTTATTGTTTCTCTCAGGCCACAAGGGTCTGAATTTGGCAGAATTGGCAGTAGGGGAGGCTGACTAAGTATTATAGAATGTTCCAGCTCCCCTCTCTCACCCCTAGGATTCCCAAACAAACAGCTTTTAAAATCCTTGGTTGGGAAACTGAGGGGCCCCCATCTCGGCCTCTCCATCCTCAGTCCCTGTGGAAACTTGCCCATGAGAGGTAGCTGTCATCTCCATCAGGACCCAAATATCCCTCCATTCCCTGAGCACAATGCCATTTAACAATTTGCCCAATCTTACTTCCCATCTGTGTGTAAAAGAACCACAATTGTTATGTCACTGAAATGTACAGATTTCATAAATACCCACCATAGCGGGCCTCAGTGTTGAAGGTCACCTAATTTAAAAATAGGCAGAGAATCTGAAAAGACATTTTTTCCAAAGAAGACATACAGATGGCCAACAGGCATATAAAAAGGTGCTCAGTGTCACTATTTATCAGGGAAATGCCCATCAAAACCACAATGCAGTTATCACCTCCTGCCTATTAGAATGGCTGTTATCAGAAAGACAATAAATACAAAGTGTTGGCAAGGATGTGGAGAAAAGGAAATCCTTGCACACTACTGGTGTAAATGAAAATACTACTGGTGGCCATTATGGAGAACAGTACAGAGCTTCTTCAGAAAATAAAAAATAGAACTACCACATAATCCAGCAATTCCACTCCTGGGTATTTATCTGGCGAAAATAAAAACACTTAACTCAGAAGGGTATATACACCCCCATATCATGGTTGCTGCTGCTAAGTCACTTCAGTCGTGTCCGACTCTGTGCAACCCCATAGACGGCAGCCCACCAGGCTCCCCCGTCCCTGGGATTCTCCAGGCAACAACACTAGAGTGGGTTGCCATTTCCTTCTCCAATGCATGAAAGTGAAAAGTGAAAGTGAAGTTGTTCAGTCATGTCTGACTCTTAGTGACCCCATGGACTGCAGCACACCAGGCTCCTCCGTCCATGGGATTTTCCAGGCGAGAGTACTGGAGTGGGGTGCCACTGCCTTCTCCGCCATATCATGGCAACTTTATTTAAAACAGCCAAGATATGTAACTATCTAAGCATGCATCAGTAGACGGATGGGTAAGAAGAGGTAGGATATATGTACAACAGAATATTTTCAGCCATAAAGAAGAATAAAATCTTGCCACATGCAACAACATGAATGGAACCTGAAGGTGTTACACACGAAGTGAAATAAGTGAGACAGAGACAAATACTGTATTATCTTACTTATATGTAGAATCTTATAAAAAACAACAACAACAAAAAACCTCCATCAACTCAAATTGGCTCATAGATGCAGAGATGAGAGTGGTGGTTGACAGAGGTGGGGAGTTAGGGGTTGGGCCAAATAGATGAAGGTCAAAACATACAAACTTCGAATTATAAAATGAGTAAGTCATGAGGATGAAATGTATAGCGTGGTAACTACAGCTAATAATACTACATTGCATAGTTGAAAGTTGCTAAGAAAGTAAATCTTAAAAATTCTCATCATAGGAAAAATATTTTGTAACTATGTATGGTGACATGTTAGCTAGATTTACTGTGGTGATCCTTTTGTAGTCTTTACAAACAGTGAATCATTATGTTGCACACCAAAAACTAACATAAGGCTATATGTCAATTATATCTGCCCCTTAAAAGCCCCCATATTCCAAATAGTCATTTAAACTACATCTCTATAGAGTGATGGCTAAATGTTCAGGAAGTTCTAATGAGGCAAGTGGACAAAGTGAGCAGGGTTATCAGGCAAAGTCGCCTTCAGAAGCTCAGGTTAGAACAAACTTTTTAAGCATGTGTGTTTCATGGAGAAGATGGAAAGAATATTCCAGCTTTTGGGTACTCAATAATGGTTGTTATGGTCAATAATGATGATAATGATGGTGGGAAAAAATGTCATGTGTAAAGGCTCAGAAGCAGCATTGTGTTCCATTTGTAAATACCAAACTTAAATGAGGGCAACATTTTTCTGTTTACAAAATCTTTCATTTACCCACCAGGAAGCATGATAAAATACAGAAAATTGCCGTTTCTAGGGGCCTCTTACAATTCTTTCTGGCTTAGACATTTGTGTCTCTATAAGAATGAAAAACTAGTGCAATGAAGATCAGAATGGTGTGCCAAAGCCACGGGTAACCGAAACACCTGCAACCCGGACTGATTGTAATACCGAGCCCCGTAGGACTGGTCCTATGATTGCTAATGTCAATACGTGTCAGCAAAACTCATTCCTGGAACAGCTGATTTACATTACAGCCCTAGTTCGAGACAGAACATCTGAAACCAGGTTTGTAGTTTAGTCCATCAACTCTACAGAAGGACTGGGAATAAAAGAGGCTTGAAAGAAAATGAGGATCAATAGCAAGAGAATTGCTTTGCTGTGAGAAAAACTCATCAGTGTAGGGAAAGGATGCATCATGTGGCTCAGAGAGGGGACTCAGGGTCCTGGGGGAGGGTGCTTCTTTGTTCTCACACTGATTGTGTAATTTTATAGACGGGATCCCTGGATATAATCTCATTCAATCTCTCATCTTACAAATCAGGAATATGCAGATGTCTGTTCCAATCCTGGCTGGGTGAAATGCCATGCCAGGTGATGCTAAGGATGCAAGTGGATGCAAAGATGAATGGGGCGTGGACCTTATCTATCTTTTGAGAGTTTACAGTCTAGGAATTAAACTAAAATATACATAAACCTTACAAAGCAGGAAATTTGGACTAGCACTGGAGCATCTAAGGCTTAGATTCAGTGCTATGAGCATTTTGGGGAAGAAAACCTTCTTGCCTGATGGCTACTGTGTGGGATGTAAAGGCAAGGAGAGATGGTTACTGAGCTGTTCTCTGAGGAAATTGTTGTTTGGTCGCTAAGCCAAGTCTGACTCTTTAGCAACCCCATGGACTGTAGCCCCCAGTCCATGGGATTTTCCAGAAAAGAATACTGGAGGGGGCTGCCATTTCCCGTCCCAGGGATCGAACCTGCTTCTCCTACAATGAGAGGCAGATTCTTTACCACTGAGCACACTGGAAAGCCTTTGGAGGAAATGGGGAAGAATCAGATCTGGGTCAGGGAGATTTTATAACACAAAGTTGCACAAAGGGGAGTAATTAGCTGATCTCTTGAGGTGCCTTCTGTTGCACCAAAACAGAGAGGGAGGTAAACACAGGGACTGCATGCGGGAACAGACCTGACCTTGAGCCCTCTCCTTACACTATGACCTACAGCACCAGTCCCCAACCTTTTTGGCACGAGGGACCAGTTTCATGGAAGACAATTCTCCCATAGACTGGCGGTGGTGGTGCGGGGGGTGAGTTGGTTTCAGGATAATTCAAGTGCATTACACTTGTTGTGCACTTTATTTCTATTTATCATTACACTGTGATATACAATGAAATAATTATACAACTCATCATGATGCTGCCGCTGATCTGACAGAAATGTGAGGTTAGGAAGTGGCTGTAAATACAGACGAAGCTTCCCTCCCTAGCCTGCCACTCACCTCCTGCTGTGTGGCCCAGTTCCTAAAAGGCCATGGCCCCTGGTACCAGTTCATGGCCCAGGGGTTGAGGATCCCTGATCTATAGAATATGATGCTAGTATTCAGGAACGCTTAAGTTTGAACACTTATTTGGGGAGTGTAGAGAGGTCACTGGCAGATCCTCTTTTGAAATAGTGGAATAAAAGCGGCAGGTGATCCTCTTCCATTTGGGAAAAATAACTTCTCTGTGGGGGTTTCCTGGTGGCTCAGATGGTAAAGAGTTTGCCTGCAGTGTGAGAGACCTGGGTTTGAGTCCTAGGCTGGGAAGATCCCTTGGAGAAGGAAACGGCAACCCACTCCAGTATTCTTCTCTGTGGTCTCTGACCTTAGAGAGACATTCCCCCATGGCAGGGGAGTTTTTCTTTTGTTTCTCCTAACAGAGATTTCACAGGATTGGGATGTGTTGGGTTTTTCCTTGATACTCTGCTGGTCCAATCCACTGGAGAAACAGACCCACTCAGCGGGGGGAATAAAGTAATTGTCAAGTGAATATTTTTCTGCTGATTATTGGAGTCAATGGACTAGAAACAATACCTGAGGATGACTTAACATCTGGGATTTTTGAGGGCTGGAATGAGAGGTAAAAACCATGGCAGTAACATTCCAACCTATGGATAACAGGATTTTTCTACATTTTTATGTGATCTTATAATACCCTTTGTCGTTATTAGTTATGCTATGTGCTACATTAGTCATGTTTTGTGAAAAACAGTAGATTATTCTCTGATATAATACATTATTTAAAAGGCCCAGGTCTTGTGTTCACTTTTATAAACATGTAATTCATTCTTTCTAGAGAATTATTACTGGATATAACTCTTGCTTTTTCATAGCCTTACTCTCCCCCTGCTCTGCAAAGATTTTTTAAAGTACCCAGGAGTACATGGGTCATGATTCTTCAAACTTTCCAGTGGAAAAAAGAATGATGGGGTGCAAATTTTTCCCTTCGAGGGCACAGTGAAAGCAACATGCTTCACCAAGGTGCCAGTGCTCCAAGGTGCCAGACAGTACATTTTCAAGTGCTCTGGCCCAGAGCTACAAAACCTGGAGTCTACAGTGCGGCAAACAGGAGCCACAGTGCTGCCACCTATGTCATAGAGCTGCTGCAAGATTAAGTGAGATATTAAACAAGGAACTCTTAGCATAAAGCCTGGCACCCAGAAACTATCAATAATTCTTCTGTCATCCTGGAAGAAGACTAATAATCCCTGATCTTTGGGTGGCCAACCTGCTCTGACTGGACACCACGAGAGTTCCCCATAACCTCTCCCCAGTCCAAGCATCTCCAAGATGTCATGTAATATGAGCTGAAGGCTATCTACACACGGCAGTCATTCAAAATCACACTGCACGCTTTCTTCTTGAGTTTGGAATTCATCTTGGGAGATTTATCAGGCATGTGAAAGAGAAATATCTCCTAAATGAGCTGGAGAAAGCAACGAAACAGAAAGAAACGAGGCCAGGCAGTGACTTAAAACATGTCAGGATTTGTTCTATTTTTTTTTTTTTCCATCAACATGTGCTGTTCTCATTAAAGGGAGTTTCTCACACACTCAGTAAGGGAACAGGCAACAGTGTCTTTTGTTATAGCCTGAAGGCTCGTCCAAACATTTAAGGGATGTGCGAGCCATAAATTTCCTCCAGACTGTAATCATCTTTGCAAGATCAAGTGCTCATGACTGAAAACATCGCTGACCTGTGAAATATCACCAAGGCTCTTCATTTTTTTCCCCAATAATGAGGTTAGTTTATGGCATGTACTTTGTCATATGAGATTTGAAAACATCCTTCCAACTATCTATCAAAACCACTTGTATTTTTGTTGCTGTTGTTGTTGTTGGTCAAGTCATTAGCCTAGATGATAGGTGAAAGGTAAGCTATGGCCCTAGGGCCAAATACTACCTACTTCCTGTTTCTATAAATAAAGTTTTATTGGTTCATATTCAAGTCTAGTTATTTACATACTTCCTTTGGCTACTTTCATGTTTTGATGGCAGAACTAAGTAGCTGCAACAGAGATTGTGTGGCCACCAAAACCTGACCCTTGTACTATCTGACCCTTTATAAACGTTTGCCAACCCTTGATCTAGATCATTGTTTTATGTAGAAAAAATTCTGGTTGAATTGGGTTCTCAGAGAATTTAAAAATTTTCCATATTATTAAATCCAGACACTTGGCTGATTGCAACAGAAGGGAGGAAGTGGAGAGAGAATTACTAAACTCTGAGTTAGAAGACACTCATCCATTTATTCATTCCACATAAGACACCATCACCACCATCCCAGGGAAACTCTGGAGTATGAACAAAATACATAAAGCCTCTGGCCTCACGCAGTATAAAGTTAATGAGGGAGATACACAGAGACCACATCATTCATTCACTCATTCTTTTCATAAAACAATATTTATTTGGCTGTGCTGAGTCATAGTTATAGCATTTGGGATCTTCAATTTGCATTGCAGCACGCCAGATCTTTAGTTGCAGCATGTGAGATCTAGTTACCTGACCAGGAATTGAACCCAGGCCCCCTGCATTGGGAGGTTGGAGTCTTAGCCAGTGGGCCACCAGGAAAGTCCCCATTCATTCATTCTTCACTCATTCATTCTCTATAATGTGCCTGGAAATATTTTAGGCATCAGTTAACCATACCAAAGATAGATCCTAACAGTGGAGAGAAATAATAAATAAGCACATATGAAAACAGCAGATACCAATATGTGCTATAGTGAGAGTATTAGTTTAACCATACAAAACTGAAAGTTTTATAGGTCTGCAGTGGCTGAATGTTGGCAGTTTTCTATGGTTCAGCCTACCAGTGAGAAATGCTGAAGAGTCATTTTCAGATGGCTTTAAATTAAGGGGTCTGGGAGGGAGAGATATGTTAGGAGTTTGGGATTAATATACATACACTATGATATATAAAACAGATAAACAGCAAGGTCCTACTGTATACCACAGGGAACTATACTCAATATATTGTAAAAACCTATAATGGAAAAGAACCTGGAAAAGAATATACACACCCACACACACACATATATAACTGAATCACTTTGCTGTACAATTGAAACTAACACTAATTATAAATTAACTATACTTCAATTAAAAAAAAAATTGAGGAATCAAGGAAGGCTTCACTGAGGAGGTGACATCTGAGCTAAGACTTAAATGACACTAGCATCCTGCCCGGTGAACAGTGAGGGAGTTTTCCAGGCAGAGAGCGGGAGTGAAAGTGAAAGTGAAGCCGCTCAGTCGTGTCCCACTCTTTGCGACCCCATGGACTGCAGCCTACCAGGCTCCTCCGTCCATGGGATTTTCCAGGCAAGAGTACTGAGGGACAGCTCCTTGCAAATACCCTACAGCCAAAATAAGCTTGCTTCATTGGACGAAAAGAAAGAAGACCAGAGGGGCTGGAGTAAGGTGGGATGTGGGGAAAGACAGAGGAGCTATGGTTGAAGAGATAGTCAAGGGTAAGGTCAGATAAGGTCTTGTGGGTTAGGATAAAGGTCTTGCCTTTTATTTGAAGAATAACCAGGAGGCTTTTAAAAGGAAAGTCACATGATCTGATTTACGGCTTTCAAGTGTTGTCATTCCTCTTCTGTGAAAAGTAGCCTATGATAGCAAGAATTGAAGCAGGGAGATTTAGGAGGTAGTATAGAGTAACAGAAGCAGAAGATATTAAGAAGAGATGGCAAGAATACCCAGAAGAACTGTACAAAAAAGATCTTCATGACCCAGATATTCACGATGGTGTGATCACTGACCTAGAGCCAGACATCCTGGAATGTGAAGTCAAGTGGGCCTTAGAAAGCATCACTACGAACAAAGCTAGTGGAGGTGATGGAATTCCAGTGGAGCTATTTCAAATCCTGAAAGATGATGCTGTGAAAGTGCTGCACTCTATACGCCAGCAAATTTGGAAAACTCAGCAGTGGCCACAGGACTGGAAAAGGTCAGTTTTCATTCCAATCCCAAAGAAAGGCAATGCCAAAGAATGCTCAAACTACTGCACAATTGCACGCATCTCACATGCTAGTAAAGTAATGCTCAAAATTCTCTAAGCCAGGCTTCAGCAATATGTGAATCGTGAACTTCCTGATGTTCAAGCTGGTTTTAGAAAAGGCAGAGGAACCAGAGATCAAATTGCCAACATCCGCTGGATCATCGAAAAAGCAAGAGAGTTCCAGAAAAACATCTATTTCTGCTTTATTGACTATTCCAAAGCCTTTGACTGTGTGGATCACAATAAACTGTGGAAAATTCTGAAAGAGATGGGAATACCAGACCACCTGATCTGCCTCTTGAGAAATTTGTATGCAGGTCAGGAAGCAACAGTTAGAACTGGATATTGAACAACAGACTGGTTCCAAATAGGAAAAGGAGTACGTCAAGGCTGTATATTGTCACCCTGTTTATTTAGCTTATATGCAGAGTACATCATGAGAAACGCTGGACTGGAAGAAATCAATAACCTCAGATATGCAGATGACACCACCCTTATGGCAGAAAGTGAAGAGGAACTAAAAAGCCTCTTGATGAAAGTGAAAGTGGAGAGTGAAAAAGTTGGCTTACAGCTCAACATTCAGAAAATGAAAATCATGGCATCCGGTCCCATCACTTCATGGGAAATAGATGGGGAAACAGTGGAAACACTGTCAGACTTCATTTTTGGGGGCTCCAAAATCACTGCAGATGGTGAAATTAAATGATGCTTACTCCTTGGAAGGAAAGTTATGACCAACCTAGATAGCATATTCAAAAGCAGAGACATTACTTTGCCAACAAAGGTTCGTCTAGTCAAGGCTATGGTTTTTCCTGTGGTCATGTTGGTTGGTCATGAGAGTTGGACTGTGAAGAAGGCTGAACGCCGAATAATTGATGCTTTTGAACTGTGGTGTTGGAGAAGACTCTTGAGAGTCCCTTGGACTGCAAGGAGATCCAACCAGTCCATTCTGAAGGAGATC
>NW_011494909.1:2099687-2104687 GCF_000754665.1 Bison bison bison
GTGAACTCCGGGAGGTTGGTGATGGACAGGGAGGCCTGGCGTGCTGCGATTCATGGGGTCGCAAAGAGTCGGACACGACTGAGCGACTGAACTGAACTAAACTGAACTGATAGAGTTCTGAGCACAATAAGATCACAGCAAGGAAAGTTGGGGCGAGAAAAGTGGGGATGCAGGAGATGTTTAGGAGCTGAAATCCGTGGAGCTGGTGATAGCTTGGATGTAATTAGGAAGGAATATGAGGGATGAGGGAGCCTGCCAACTTTCCAATTTGAGTACCTGGCTGAATACCTACTTGCTGTGATTCATAAGCCTGAGAACACCAGAAAAGAACCAGGACGTGGGGGAGATTATAGGTACCGTTTTCAACCTGTTGAACTTGAGTCATCTTTATGATTTGTTTTCCCTCAGGTGGTATCGATGACCATGAATTCTTATATGAATCAAATTGGCAGGATTTTTTTATTCTTTTAATCATACATCTACTACTTCGTCATTTTCTTTTTCTTCTTCTATGTACCTTTTTTTTTGACTTAGCTGATTTTGAGTCTCTTGAGTGAAGCCTTTGTGTTTGTGCTTTCCCAGTGGTCAAGAGGGGAGTGTTACAGCTGCAAATTGTTGGCATGAATGTTGGTGTAAGTCATTTCTTTTAAGCCACTTAAGGTATACAGGAGTTAAAACAGCCAACAGCAGGATTCCCAACCTGGATATATATACATATATATATATATATATTTTTTTTTTTTTTTCCATTTGACAAAATGAACCTAGGAGGGAGTGATGCCAAATATACAGTGCCTGAAAAAGGTTTATGACCTGAACTGGTATCCCACTCACAGATCATATCTTATAACACCAAACTGGGGTGTAAGCAGATTCAAAAAATGTGCCTTGCAATCACTTTTCAAGAGCAGCAGGTTTGGCAGAACTCCAGGCTGTATACCCGGAGCAAACATGGAAAATATTCCAGGTTAGGCAGGTCTGAAAGTCTTTCTGTGTTATAGACCAAGCATTCTGCTCACCTATTAATCAGACAAGGGCAGTAGCAGTATTGTAATAGGATCCCTCACCTCTGGATTTGTAAAGCATTTTATTGACGTAAATCATATCACATATAACCCTGTATGCCATTAGCATGCACATCCTCAGTCTCCAGCTAGATTATCCCATTTATAAGGTCATGTTGTATCTCTGCTTCTCCTGCATACACAGGCTCACCTCAGAGATATTATGGGTTTGATTCCAGACCCCTGCAGTAAAGTGAAAATCTCAATAAAGTGAGTCACACACGTTTTTCGGTTTCCCAGTGCAAATAAAAGTTATATTTAAACTATAATCTGTCAAGTGTGAAATAGCATTATGTCTAACAATTGTATGTGTGTGTGTGTGCTCAGTCACTCAGTTGTGTCTGACTTTTTGTGGCCCCATGGACTGTAGCCCACCAGGCTCCTCTGTCCATGAGATTCTCCAGCAAGAATACTGGAGTGGGTTGCCATTTCTTTCTCCAGGAGATCTTCCCAGTCCAGGGATTGAACTCGCATCTCCTGTGTCTCCTGCACTAGCAGGCGGATTGTTTACCACTGAGCCACCTGGGAAGCCCCTTAATTTAAAAATATTTTATTGCTGAAAATTGTTAACCGTCATCTGAGCCTTCAGCGAATCATGCATGATCTTTTTGCAAAAGTGACATTAAAGATCACTGACCACAGATCACCAGAAGTACAATAATGATGAAAAAATTGAAATATTCAGAGAACTACCAAAATAGGATACTGAGACAAGAAGTGAGCAAATGTTGCTGGAAAAATGGTGCCAAAAGACTTGCTCATTGCAGGGTTGCTCCAAACCTTCAGTCTGTAATAAATGCAATATCTGCGAAGCACAATACACTAGAGTATTAAACCATGCCTGTAATGGACGGAGCCTTAGTGTTGGTGAGTGAATGGCTCTATGAACCAGAATTAGCCAAAATGATGCCTGATTATAAACAATAAAGGAATTTAAAATGTAATGCTTAAATACTACCTAGTTTATAATAATTTATCATGGGAAAGAATTACACACAGTTGAAATGAGGATGGAATAACACTTGCCAAGGAGAGGTATGGACAGAATGAACTTGGTGCACCAGAGGTCAATGCAAAGATCCTTCTCTTTCCCAGGTCTTCTCAGTCCAAGTTTGTGGAGCTTTACTTACTCTAGCCATAAATACGTTTCACTTATGTTAGAGACACATTGAGGGGAAAGGCAACATTACCACTGGTTTTCAAGTACATTAAGACTAGGGATCATCATCTAAAAAAGCCTTTGGCATCACCGACTCAATGAACATGAGTCTGAATATACTCCGGGAGTTGGTGATGGACAGGGAGGCCTGGCATGCTGCAGTCCATGTGGTCGCAAAGAGTCGGACACGACTGAGCGACTGAACTGAACTGAACTGGATCTTACATATGCTCAGAGCTGGGGCCCGTCTTATCCATTTGGGCAATAATATTAATAAGTTAATCACCCAAAACAATTTTTTAAAAAGCACCCTTAAGAAATATTTCAATATTAGAAGTAGGTTACTAATGCAATTAAAGAAAAGGAGAATGAAATTTATTGTAATAGCTGCATCATGAGGGCATTCACAGAAGTACTTTAGCATCTCTCATTTAAAAGTAAAAGTTAAATCTACAAATAGAAGAAAATATCACTGACAGGCCCATAAAACACTCGTGTTTTTTCATCTAGAAATCCTGGGAATTACTTAATGAAAGCAGAAAGGTATATGCACAAAGATGCCACTGAATCGTTCATATAAATCAAGGACTGGAAACGGTCTAAACTTTCAATCAACGGGGTAATTCAGTAAAAACAATGTACAAATCAACATCATTTATACCCATTAAAAATTTGATTATGAAGGGGAGGCAGAAACTTGGAAACGCATTTGATATTTAACTGCAGAGATTATAAAACGACACATGCTATATGATATGTATACACACCACCTGATACAAAGAACTGACTCACTGGAAAAGACCCTGATGCCGGGAAAGATTGAAGGCAGGAGGAGAAGGGGATGACAGAGGACAAGATGGTTGGATGGCATCACCAACTCAATGGACATGAGTTTGAGCAAGCTCCGGGAGTTGGTGATGGACCGGGAAACCTGGTGTGCTGCAGTCCATGGGGTAGCAAAGAGTCGGATATGACCGAGACACTAAACTGACTGACTGATACATGTGACGTTCTAGAGAGCAAGGTACAAGAATTTTTAAAAAGAAAATTATTGAGATAGATAATAGCCAATTTTTCATTTATTTGCTCTTTTGTATCATGTGGTTGCTTTTGTTTATTTTTAAAATATTTATTTATTTATTTGGCTGGAACAGGTCTTAGTTGCATCACAGGGAATCCTCAGTTGCAGCACTCAGAATCTTTAGTTGTCGCACTCAGAATCTCTTTAGTTGCAATATGTGAATTCTTAGTTGCAGCACGTGGGATCTAATTCCCCTACCAGGGATCGAACTCGGGCCCCCTGCTTTGGGAGTTCAGAGTCTTCGCCACTGGACCACCAGCGAAGCCCCTCATCTGGTTGCTTTTAAAAATAATAAAATTAGTTTATTGCATCACTATTTACAATAGCCAAGACAGGGAAACAACCTAAATGTCCATCAACAGTTGAATGGATAAAGAAGCTGTGGCACATATATATAGAATGGAATACGCAGCCATCAAAAACAACGAAATAATGCCATTTTCAGCAACAAGAATGGACCTAGAGAGTATTATACTAAGTGAAGTCAGAAAGAGAAAGACAAACACCATACGTAGAATCTAGAATATGACACAAATGAGCTGACCTATGAAACAGAAACAGACTCACAGAGAACAGGCTTGTGGCTGCCAAGTAGGGAGACAGGGATTGGGAGTTTGGGATTAGTACTGTAGATGCAACCTATATAGGATGGCTAAACAACGAGGTCCTACTGTATAACAGAAGAAACTATATTCTGTATCCCGTGATAAACCATAATGGAAAAGAACATGAAAAACAATGTATATATATATAACCGAATTACTCTGCTATACAATAGAAATTAACATGACATTGTAAGTCAACTACACTTCAATAAAATAAATTTTAAAAATAATAAAATTAGGCAGAGCTCATGAGAGAGAACTAAGTAATAGCCAATTAATACAAGACGTCAGGAAAAAGAGGTGCCTTGTTTGGGACTTGATGTAGTTCCAATGGAATCGTGTTCGGGAGTAGATACCAGAGACAACACGTCATTGTGTTGAACCACTTTTTCATAAAAACTCATCAACATTTTTTATTTTTTAAAAACTGCCCAAAGTTCTTTTGGCTGGGAAATACTCTTCAATGTTAAGTTAAACTAGAAAGGAATTGTGAACTCTAAGGGAGGAGTCAGTTTAGACTCAAGTGGAGGAAATGCGTAAACTTTTGCCCCTTTGAAGTCCTTGGGTTCTCATTTTTCTGGGTCTCTGAATCATGAAGTGGTCAGAGTTCATCTTTTCAGGGGCATTCAGAGAAAGAGCTCCTTTCAGAAACTCCACTCATTCGGTTCAAAGGTGAGCCGAGTTTTCATAGCACTGGCTTTTCCAAATTAGACCTGGGGGTGGGGAGGAGATGTCAACAGGAGGAAACCGCATTTCCATGGGCTCTCTTCCTAGTAGAGCAGCAATAGTTTTCTGGAAAGTTCGCTTTTTTATCTGAAGTCCCAGAAAGTTTGCCACTTCTCTGATGGATTCAGTGCCCCATGAAACGCAATGACAAGGATAACTGGTTAAGACTCGGCCGACGTCAAGAATCATTTCACGAAGACAAACTGTCATTAAAATACGCCGCCTTCCCCTCGGGGATGAAACTGAGGACTTCTCACGCCCCTCTTTCCGCGTCTGCTGGAAGTCGATGCCGAATCACCCCGGAGCACCCCAGCCCCGAGCAGATCCGGCGGCCCCCGCCTCCCACCGCAGGCGCTGCGCGCAGC
>NW_011494909.1:2105021-2118777 GCF_000754665.1 Bison bison bison
ATTACTTCCCCACCCCGGCTCATTTCTCCACACCACCTTTTAAAGCCCTTGTAATCTGCTCCGACTGATCACATTTGACCTTTTTGTAGCCCACTTTATTCCAAGCACAGCTCTCAGTTAAATCTCTCTTTATTAACACCGTCCTTCTTGGCTTGCTTTTGGAACAAACACAGATCAAGCCTGAAGCCTCCAGACTTTACCAGCAATCATTTACAGATTACTGCAAGCTGCAGCTTTCTCCTCCTCTGGGGCATCCTCTTGCCTCTGAGATTTTGCTTTCATATTTCTGTCAGAAAACCGGTTAGGTTTCTTTCTTGATTTTTTTTTTTTTTGGTGGCTTGGGTTCCGGGACACCAGCGTCGGTCTTACAGCTTCCCTCAGAGGCTGTAACTACATGACTGTTAGGATTTGTTTTTTAGAAATAATTTGGAACCAGGCTGCTTAACAAGCTAGCATTTACTGTGTGTTTTCTGGCAGAGAATTTGCTACACTGCTCCCCCCCCCCTTTCTTTCTTTTTCATGTTTTAAAATAACATGAAGAGGGGGAAATGTAGAATCTTTCTAAGCATTAACAGAAGAGGGCGTGGGCTTTTCTCCCTCAACTTGTATATCTTTTGTCCTTTATTTAAAACTGAACATCCTTTCAATAATCATCTGAAACCGTGCATAGCAGATGTTTAAAAAAAAAAATCGAGAGCAGAAATGTTTTCCTCTAGACTGGTCTGTGTGCTGATGTGGGTTGTTGGTGAGCATGCAGGTTTCTAATTTTCCTCAGCACTGTCTCTTAGTGAGTTTTCTGCTTTACTAGGTTCTAGCTAAGGCTCCGCTTCTGAAGCCCTTCCCCCACCCTGTCCTCCCAGGATCCTGGCATTGACCTTGAAATCCCCTGGCATAACGGTCTCCATGACTTCTCTGGTTATTCAGATTTTTCCTATGCCTGCATGCCACATGAGCTTTACTTGATTCTTGATCCTCTCTCTTTCTATCCAATTCCTCCTCTCCCTACCCTTATTTTAAAAGGTAATTTTAAGATCATCACCAGACATGGAAGATCAGCCTCCTTGGTCTAACAAAACAATGATAATTGTGCATGGCCAGTTCTAGGTCTTTTTGTCTTGGTTGAAAAGAGTGTGGAGAGTGTTAAGGGGTGTTAAGGGCACACTGGCACCAGCCGATAGTTTTCCCACAAGAAGAGTTCAGACTTAAAAAGAATGCGCAGCCATTCAATGTTCTGCATTGACCTTACTACCTAAAATGGTCAGCCTGGAGGATGGGTTCCAGTTTCTTGCCTTTAGGCTGAACTTAAAGAAAAAGAATCTCTGTAGGGAAAGATGTGGTGACAGCTGTTGGCAGTGTTCTGCTTTTATTGTCAAGAAGTTCTTCCAGTTAACTCAAAATGCCCCTCACAGCATTTTAAATCCTTTCCCTGTTACCCTTTTCTCTAAGGACCCCCTTCTAAGAATATGCAGCAAACCCTCAGCTTTCCCAGTTACAGTCATACACAGTTTCCTTAATGGCTGTAAATGACTCTCTTTAGGAGTCTGACTATCTTTATGCTAAACTGAAAGAGAATTTCATACCTGTTATACAAACCCCTGCCTCTCTGGAGCTTCATGCTTCTTCCTGGGCTGTCTTTGCTGTCCCACTGTGGATCTTGGGTCACAGCAGAGTAATGTATAAACCTTTACAGAACACTTGTAATCCTCAAGTACTTCACCAAATGTGGGTGATAATAATAGCATTTGTGGGGCGTGTACCTCCAAAGGGTTCCAAATGCTTAGGTAATTAATAAGATGTTTCTCCATTTAGAAAGTTAGCAGGAGAAAACAAAGATTATAATGAAATCGCTTCTGTGACTACAGTGAGATCATCCTTATATATTAACCCATCTCTCTGCCGCTGAGATTCAGGTCTGGGGGAGAAGGGGGAATGGGTCCTTAACCCTTGGAGTTCAGGCTTAATGGGTGACAGGCGGAAGGACTTGGTTTTTGGCCAAAGGACGAAAGGACAAGAACGTGTTCCTCGATTACGAAATCATGTTTTAAGGCAGTCGTCCTTACAAAAAACTTTTAAAGGCAGTTCCTTTGGATGAAACCCTGCCCCAAGTCCAAGTGCAGAAACAGATTCTAGTGAAAGTTTATTACTGGAAACTGTTCTAATTTCTTTTTTTTAATATAAATTTATTTATTTTAATTGGAGGTCTAATTTATTTATGTTAGCTCGTTTAGTCCTCGTAACTAACTTGTTTATGAGGTAAGTTATCAGAAGCACCCCCATTTTGTTAATGTAGGTGAGGACATTCAGGCATGAAAATTTGGGCTCCCAAGGCTAGTCCTCAGCAGGGGGAGGGGTGATACCCAGAAGCCACACCCACTGGACTCCACGGGAGTGGCCACACCAGGCATTCCCTCCCTCCCTCAGGGAGGAATACAAAAGCAGGGTGCATCTGTATCAGGGTGGGACTAGGGTTGTGATCAGGTTAGGCGTGGATAAGATGGTTTGCATGACCTTCCTGCTTCCTCTCCTAAGGCGCCCTAGGAAACCCTAGCGTTCAGAACTGGCTTTCAAATCCACTCCCTGAAAGTGTTTGGTGATAGACCATCTTTGAAGGGCTGAATTGAGTCCAAATGGGCTGAAGATTTTGCTGTTCTCTTTCTTAATTTTGAGGAACAAGTGTTTTCTTACATATACTGGAAATTAATTCCATGCTTTATATATGCAGATTTCCCTTTTTCCTCTCTCCCCTAAGTATTCCATTCCTGATTTTGAACAGCTTCACATCAAATAGATCCATTTCCTACTAAGAAAAAGGCCATCAGAAAAATTCACTCACCTTCAGCTATTAGGGAACCCAGTAACGATGAAGAAAGAAACAAAATACTGCCCTGTTCAAAATTTGGCCAACTATTCATCTTTAGCTCAGGAAAATCAACGATAAACTTTTTATATGTAAAACTCAAGAAGTTAAATTTAGTGTAGAAAACTCTGGCCCCCAAATATAATTTTCTTCCACGTCACTGAATGAATTACAGGGTTTAATTCTGTGTTCTTTTTCTCATATTTTGATTAATTGATATCTTTAAAAATGAAATTGTTTTATTATTGCTTATAATGACTTTTCAATAGTTGGCTCTTCTGAATTGTCCCTGAATTGTTAAAAAAACAATGTCATCCATTTAATTTCCAAAAACATGTTTTTTTAAAAGTATCTTTGATATTAATTTCTAATTTTTATATTAATTTCTCATTTTTATATTAATTTCTCATTTAAATGCTTTCTACTCTGCAATCACCCTCTGTTTTTTTTCAGTCTTCTAACTTTTTTGAGGCTTTCAGTGGCTAAGTCAAATATGTCTCTTGGTAAATGTCATGTTGCACTTGAAAATATGTGGGTTATTTTCAAATATCTTTTGATATTGATTTCTAACATAATTCCACAGGGATTAGAAAACATACTCTGTATGATTTTTATGTCTTTAGACCATGAAAGTTTTGCACCTTGATTTATGTCCCTGGACATGTTCCAGTGTCTCCTGGTTTATATTCTATGGGAACTTGAATAAAATTTGTATCCTACTGTTGTGTGAAAATTGCATAAATCTTAATTCTGTTGAATTGGTTCAGGTGCTTTTCAGATCTACTATATCCTACTTTTCTGTATATTCATTCTATTAATTTTTGAGAGTTTGATATTGAAACTCCAGCTAAAAATCTTAATTTATTATCTACTTAAAAATAACTATAATATACAGTGGGACTATATGTATCTTTGTTCTATATTTTCCAAGTGTCCTGTAAATGTGTTATATTTTCATAATTTAAAAAATAAAAAAAGAAAGAGAAAATCAAAAGACCTCAGTTTATTTTTGTGTAAAATGGTGATGATAAAATTTGTCTTAATTATCTCAGGACATTATTTAAGGATAATGTATCTGAAAGTGCTTCAAAGAGGTTAGGAGGCTTAAATACTGTATTATAAACTTTCAGAATAAAGTGAATCATGTTATAAAAATGTACCTTTCCAAAAAAGAATGGTCATCCATATAAAGCAACATTCATGAATTGTCCCACTATTACCAGTGACAAGACTCGTAATTCTCCTTTTCATGTAACTAAACTTTCTATGTCTTTCCCTCTTCCCAGGCACAGAAACCAAAACCAAAATCCAAATGCAAACAAAAAACGACCCCCCTTTTTGGACCTCTTGCATCCAAGCAAACAAAACCTCAGGCCCCAAACCTTATGAGCCTGTGGTTTTCACAAGTATAGGGGTTAGAGTCACCTGGGAAGCAAATGGAAACCAGAATCTCAGTGAAGAGACAAGAGCAGGAGCCAAGGAAACTGCATTTCATACCAGACTTAGACAGGGAATGCTGATGGAGGGTTAGCAAATAGAAAATTTGGTGGCTCAGTGGTAAAGAATCTTCCTGCCAGTGGAGCAGATGCAGGAGACACGGGTTTGATCCCTGGATTGGAAAGATCCCCTGGAGGAGGAAATGACACCCCACTCCACAGCGGATAGACTGAGCATGCACTCAAGTAGAAAATTTGCCCTGGTCCTTTAGCATCCTGGGTGGCTTTTCATGTGTTGAGAACCATGTCACTGAAGCCAAAGGTGAAGATCTATGGGAACTCGTCTTATAGAGGAACAAGAAGCCCTTGGGTGTGAAGTAGCCAAAGAAAGAAAACAAGCCTTCTCCATCAGCTAGAAGTTAGACCAACCACTAAACAAAGCTTTAGAAAGACAGACATGATGTCTTGGGAAATTTATCTCCCAACAAAATGTTCTGATAGTTAGGAATTAAAAAAAACAAAAAAGCCTTAGCCTTGCTAAGGGGAAAAAAATAACACTTTATGTCCTTTTTTTCATTCTGTGTTTGTCTCTAATTTCTGATTCCTAGGAATCTGATTATTCTAATTTTTTAAATTTTATTTTAGAAAATCTTGCTTGAAGCTTAATCAGTCCTAATTCTATTACTTCCCAATAAAGATTCTTTCCCCTTCTGCTTGTTTCAGATTTTTCTTTTTCTTATTTGCCAGCTCTTTTCTTTTCCTCAAGTGGGTAAGTTCTCTCTCTCCCTTTAAGAAACTGAAATGACTGATTGGAAATACATTCTACTTCTGCAGAAGAAGCTTCCCTGGTCTTGGTGATGGGACAGAGTTGTAAAGCTGGCAGGTGGAACGAACTCAGAAACTCCAGCTCTTGTTCTTGACCCTGGAAATCAGATCCAGCTCTGCGTTGTTTTCATAGCAGTGATGATAGACAGGGGTCGCCAGATAAATTCAGCACACTCTGTTGAAGCCGGATTTCAGAGACACGAGGAGGAAATTTTTGATTAAGTATGCCCCCTCCAAATATTGCATGGGACACACATATACTAAAAAATTATTTGCTTTTTTATCTGTAAGGACACTGTAAGTCCTGTATTTTAATTTGCTAACCTGACACGCCTATGCTAGACTGACTTTGAAATAAAAAGAGCATTATCACTGTGGTGATTATTTTTCATTTATGGAGGTACGTAAAGGCACACTGATGTTACTGGTTGTGTTGGGGATCAGAATAGGTCTCCCCAAAATGGGCCACTTCAGCATGTGGATTATTTTGAGTTACAGGGAATCAAGACCCCCAAGGGCTAGAAAGGCACTAGCGGTTTAGTCGACAGGTCATGTCCGACTCTTTCGACCCCATGGACTGTACCCCGCCAGGATCCCCTATCCATGGGATTCTCCAGGCAAGAATACTGGAGTGGGTTGCTATTTTCTTCTCCAGGGGATCTTCCTGACCCAGGAATCAGACCCAGGGATCAAACCCAGGTCTCTTGCATTGCAGGCAGATTCTTTATTGCTGAGCCACCAGGGAAGCCCAAAGAGACACTACTGCCCCTCCTTCAACTTCATAGAAGAACTTAGATTAGCTTTTTCCTAAAAAAGTTATTAGCAGAGAGACATTTTCTCTAAGTGGCCTCATCATCTGTATTACAGGACAAACATCTCATTACCAGACACATGCTCTTGTCATCATCCTGTGAATGGCCCTCCCATCTTTGGTCCTCGAAAGCCCCAGGGCCCATCCCATTCCTCAGATCAGGATGACACATATGCCTCAATTTACCTTTCTGTCTCTGACCCTCTCATTACGTGTGATTCCTGTACATGTGAAATTAAACTCTATCTTCTCCTGTTAACCTGTTTCGTGTTAGTTTAATTCTTGGATCAGCTGGAAGAACATGGCAGGGTAGAGGAAAGTTTTTCCCTCCCTGACAATCAGGCATCAAAATGCATTTACTGAAATGTTCTTAAATCATCTTTACTGTCTTAGGTGTTATAAGCCAAACATAAAAAGCCCCACTTGAGCTTTCTTTTTCAACAAAGCAGTGATATGATGAAAGAATGCCTGTATCTTGTAATATTGGAAATTAGAAAACGCCAGGCAGCCTTCTTAAGACGGGCAAGTTGAATGCATTTTTAAGTGCTGGTAACATTGATATGTTCAGAAGCACCAAAGCTGACATTTTGTAAAATTTGGGAGCCCCTTTGTATTGTATTTGTCTTATACAGATAACACAGCTGCTGTGTCCTCTTGTTTTTGCACCAAATAAGCATCACCTCCTATTGTATGAAGTCTGAACCTGAAACAGTTAACCATTAATCTTCAGTTACATAAAATGTGTCTTGTACCTATCCTCACATTAACAAGGTCTACAGAGACCAACTTCCAAAGATGGCAGGATTTCTCTCTCTCTTTTTTTAAACAAACGAATATAACTTTAATGGAATTTCAAGTGCTTTCCTGTTTGGCTCCCAACACTTGATACAATAAAAAGCCTATGAACAAAGATATGTATTTTGGTGCTTCGTCAGTGATTGGAGAATTGCTATTATGGAATACGCACAAAAAATTGTTATTATGGCAACTAAAAAAATTCTAAAGTGTCTCTGAAGAGACAGCTACAAAACCTGCTAAGGAGAGGGGAAGACAGAATGTGTTATTCAGGGTCTACATATGTACCGAATATTTCTAACGATGCAAAAACCCTCTTAACAATTGGGAAGGAATGCTTTTTCTCATTTGGAGTCTTAGTCAGCTGAACAGGAGGGCAAAATGGATTAAAGCAGGAGGAGAGGAGGGTTGAGTCTCTGCCAGGCATATTTTAAAAGTGAGAAAGGAAGAGAGGAGAGGAAACCAACACCCAGCCAGCAGCTTTTCATGCCATTCAAAGGAATCACGGGCCAAATTTGGTACATACAGAGGGGAAAAAAAAAAAATTCGAGCTTTAACTCCTGTCCTGCCACAGAAGATGTGATTTTTAAAGCTGTATAATGTCCTTCTTTTAATTTCCAGTCTGCTTTGTTAGCACTCACAGCTCCCAGCAAGAGGGACAAAGCGATGCCCAGAAAAAAAGATGTATTGTTCAGATGGTCCCCGTAGCCCAAGCCAGGAAATAGAAACCTGCACCACTCATCCTAGTTTTTTTTGTTTGTTTGTTTTTGTTTTTTCTTTCAGTGGCAATTTCAGATTTCTCTGGTGTTTGTGTGCTTCAGGATAGGACTTCTCACTGCTTTCTAAGGGGGAAAACTGAGGTTGAGAGGAAAGTCAAACATAATTGTCAAGTTTCCGGTCAATGAAACAATGTCAACATCTGCTTATGAAAGACTGCCTGACCAGGAATTCTGCCCAGGAATCACTCAGAGAAAAGGATAAGCTGCCTCTTACTATCTTCAAAGACAAACCCAGCAGACCTAAGTGGAATTACATTGTGCAATGAATTTACTTGAAGTCACAGATTTAAATACCTAATAACTTGTTAATTTAATTCAAAGTAGCAACTGCAAACAAACAAAAATATTGATTGATAATTGATTGTATAAAGTGTTTCCCAGGTGGTGCTACTGCTCCTGCCAGTGCAGGAGATGCAAGAAACACAGGTTCAATCTCTTAGTTGAGGCTATCCCCTGGAGGAGGAAATGGCAACTCACTCCAGTATTCTTGCCTGAGAAATCCCATGCACAGAGGAGCCTAGTGATCTATGGTCCATGGGGTCCCATAGAATCAGACACGACTGAGCTACTGAGCGTGCACAGCACATAAAGTGTTTATTTGGCAATCAAATGATCCGTTAGGCAGTGCTTTTCATCGTGCTGGAGGACCATGTTTCTTTCTTTTTCTTTTTTTTTAACTTTTCAATATGTTGTAGACCAATATTTTTGTAAGATACAATAAGATTGAATTACTAGAAAAACTAAATTCAAAGTATGAACCAAATTTCAAAAATTATTGGATTAATATATATAAAATTACTCTGTAAAATTGTTGAACATGTCCCAACTCTTATTACTAATTATTAAAAACGAGCAATCCAGAGATCTGCATTGGTTTATGCTTTTCACACTCTGAGTAATGCTGTGAAAAGTATTCAACAACAATAAAAAACAAATTCTAGAGATTTTGAAAAAATAGCTTTAGGATCTGTATTGAACCAAGCCATATGTGACCTAAGGTGAATAGAAATTATATTCATTTATAGTGTTGATAAAAAGAAAATGTATTCTAGTGAAACATAAAAAATGAAAATCAATTAACTTAATAGCCAGCTGATACCAGATATCCTTAAAGTCACCATTTGATGAGAAATTTAAAAATCATTTATAATTACACTCATGCTTTAAAAAATTGGGACTTGAGTTCATTGAAAATAATCTTTGTTGATTGGGAAGTTTGGAAATTAGTCCTTACCTGTGACACATCTCCAATTTGTTCCTCTAATTCCTATTTTACTGTACATTAGCAAAAGGAAAATAAAACACTATTAATTTGCCACAATTTAAGATATCTTAATATATGAAAATCCAGATGTATCTCTCCACAGATCATTTAGATTATAAAATATTTTGAAGGTTTCCTAAAATAGTTCATTTCCCCTAGTGTACTTGAGCAGTGTTTTAAACCACTAAACAGTTGTCACAGTTATAATAGAAGGACCTAGAAGTGAAAATGGAAAAGACTATTGATTTAACAAACCCATAGCACTTACTATGTCCCAGCCAGTATTTTAAAGGTTTTACAGAAATTAACTCACTCAATCCTCATAGAAAGCGATGAGGCAAGCTCTATTTTTATCTTCATTTTACAGATGAGGAAACTAAAAGCTCAAAAAGGGTAAAAAATGATCATAGTGAGTAGGTGGCAGAGGCGAGGTTTGAAACAAAGTGGTCTGGTTTTCGAGTCACCCTCTCGTTCCAAACCTAAAACACATCTTCTAATGGACAATCAGAAGGAAAGGCAAAGCATTTTTCAAATCATAAATGTAGTTCAGCTGGATAATTAAATGAATGAGCATTGTGGTTTTATTAAAACTTCTCTGAGACTTCCCTGGTGGTTCAGGGGTTAAGACTTTGCATTCCCAATGTTGGGAGCCTGGGTTTGATCCCTTGCTGGGGAACTAGATCCCAAATGCTGCAACTAAGAACCCCCATGTCTCAACTAAAGATCCCACTCTAGGCAATGAAGATCCCCGTGCTGCAACTAAGACTTGGTGCAGCCCTCGCACCCCACCCCAAACAACAACAACAAAAAACTTTCACATGATCATAATTCATTTATAGATCAAGGCAGAAGGCAGAAATCATAGGTTAATTCTGAGATCACTGAAGAGTCACTGAATATTCATTCACCTCCCTTTTGAAAGCATTCTTTCAGAGTCCTTGCTGAATAAGATAACTAGAGTAACAAATGACCACTCAGTTGCCTTTATAAACATCCACTCCAAAGTGTTCCTTTATGGGAGAAAACAACTCCAGCTCTAACCCTCATCAATGGATCCTTTATGCATACCCTACGAGAGCTTACAAAAGATCAAACGTTTCTGAGTGTGCAGGTAACAAAAACCAAAAAAGCATTTCCTGAGTCCAGAGGGGAATTACTATTTGCCATCTAAAGATCAAAACCTACATGCATATAAGTACAATTAGGAAGGAGATATTCCCAAAGGGAGGTTTGGATGAGATGGTTGGATGGCATCACTGACTTGATGGACATGAGTTTGAGCAAGCTCCAGGAGTTTATGACGGACAGGGAAGCCTGGCGGGCCGCAGTCCATGGGGTCACAAAGGGTCGGACACGACTGAGCAACTGAACTGAAATGATTCCCAAAGGAGAAAAAGTAGGAAGGAAAAAAAATGTATCTAGATAGAAACAATGATAGTAGAAGCCTACTGGTATAAAGTTCAACAGAGCATCACTGAAACAGAATATGGTCCTCACAGTCTTTACACTATTCCTTTAATAAAAAAACTAATAGATGATGATGAAAATGTAATAATTACTCAATTGGCATCATATGAAAATCTGTGGGAATTCTATGGAAGTAAAAACATTAGACCCTCAATTCATATCAGAAACAAAATAAATACCAGACAGATGAAAGAACTAAATGTAAAAAGTAAAACCATAGAAAATTATAGAAAATAGGGGAGGCAAATCTTTATCTTGATAATTTCTCTGCTTTCAAGTAAAGCCAATTATAAAGGAAATTTTTAAGTAAAAGCAGTTATAAAAAATGAAGAGTTTCACATTTGAATCCATAGAAATCTGTTTATCAAAAACATCATACATTAGAATATGAAAACAAATTTTAAAATATATATGTACCTATAACAGCAACATTTTTGGATATAGTAGAGAAAATGTGGGCGAATGCTAAACACAGAAAATGTATAGGAGAAAGAACGCGAATGAAAATATACATATAAAATCTCTGAAAGAATAAAAGAAATGCTAGTTAAAATAAAATGAGGGACTTCCCTGGGGATCTAGTGGCTGCATGTGTGTGTACTCACTTGTGTCCAGCTCTTTGTGAGCCCAGGAACTGTAGCCAGCCAGGCTCCTCTGTCCATCTGATCTCCCAGGCAAGAATACTGGAGTAGGGTGGCATCGTCTTCTGTGGGGGAATCTTCCCGATGGAGGGATCGAACCCAAGTCTCTTGCATCTCCTGTGTTGGCAGGTGGATTCTTTACCACTATTGCCACCTGGTCTGGTGGCTAAGACTCCACAATCCCAGTGCAGGGATCCCAAGTTCCATCAAGGAACTAGATCTTGTGTACCACAACTAAGAGTTCAAATTCTTAGACTCAAATTTCCGCATGCCACAACTAAGAGTCAGCCCAGCCAAATAAATATATACATAAATATTTTTTAAACATGAAGTACAGTGCTTTACCCATCCACTTGGTAAACGCCTTTAAACGACTATATGTAATGGCCAAATGAGGTACAATTAAATGGACCCACTCATATATAGCTAGCTATATGGCAGGTGAATGTTTAAACTGTGGTCCAGAAGGCAATTTGGAATTATATGTCAAAATTTTAAAAAATATTCTTATTATTTGACTCAGGAATTTCATTTCTAATTTTTTCGTTTTTAAGATTTATGTATAAGGATATTTATTGCAATACTGATTGAATGTGGTCCACTGGAGAAGGGAATGGCAAACCACTTCAGTATTCTTGCCTTGAGAACTCCATGAACAGTATGAAAAGGCAAAATGATAGGATACTGAAAGAGGAACTCCCCAGGTCAGTAGGTGCCCAATATGCTACTGGAGATTAGTAGAGAAATAACTCCAGAAAGAATGAAGGGATGGAGCCAAAGCAAAAAGAATACCCAGCTGTGGATGTGACTGGTGATAGAAGCAAGGTCCGATGCTATAAAGAGCAATATTACATAGGAACCTGGAATGTCAGGTCCATGAATCAAGGCAAATTGGAAGTGGTCAAACAAGAGATGGCAAGAGTGAATGTCGACATTCTAGGAATCAGTGAACTGAAATGGACTGGAATGGGTGAATTTAACTCAGATGACCATTATATCTACTACTGCAGGCAGGAATCCCTCAGAAGAAATGGAGTAGCCATCATGGTCAACAAAAGAGTCCAAAATGCAGTACTTGGATGCAATCTCAAAAATGACAGAATGATCTCTGTTCGTTTCCAAGGCAAATCATTCAATATCACAGTAATCCACGTCTATGCCCCAACCAGTAATGCTGAAGAAGCTGAAGTTGAACGGTTCTATGAAGACCTACAAGACCTTTTAGAACTAACACCCAAAAAAGATGTCCTTTTCATTATAGGGGACTGGAATGCAAAAGTAGGAAGTCAAGAAACACCTGGAGTAACAGGCAAATTTGGCCTTGGAATATGGAATGAAGCAGGGCAAAGACTAATAGAGTTTTGCCAAGAAAATGCACTGGTCATAGCAAACATCCTCTTCCAACAACACAAGAGAAGACACTAAACATGGACATCACCAGATGGTCAACACTGAAATCAGATTGATTATATTCTTTGCAGCCAAAGATGGAGAAGCTCTATACAGTCAACAAAAACAAGACCAGGAGGTGACTGTGGCTCAGATCATGAACTCCTTATTACCAAACTCAGACTTAAATTGAAGAAAGTAGGGAAAACCACTAGACCATTCAGTTATGACCTAAATCAAATCCGTTATGATTATACAGTGGAAGTGAGAAATAGATTTAAGGGCCTAGATCTGATAGATAGAGTGCCTGATGAACTACGGAATGAGGTTCATTACATTGTACAGGAGACTGGGATCAAGACCATCCCCATGGAAAAGAAATGCAAAAAAGCAAAATGGCTGTCTGGGGAGGCCTTACAAATAGCTGTGAAAGAAGAGAAGCAAAAAGCAAAGGAGAAAAGGAAAGATATAAGCATCTGAATGCAGAGTTCCAAAGAATAGCAAGAAGAGATAAGAAAGCCTTCCTCAGTGATCAATGCAAAGAAATAGAGGGAAACCACAGAATGGGAAAGA
Organism: Bison bison bison; assembly: GCF_000754665.1. NCBI lineage: Eukaryota > Metazoa > Chordata > Mammalia > Artiodactyla > Bovidae > Bison > Bison bison. The sequence continues at coordinate 2,117,859 of NW_011494909.1, forward strand.
CTAGAGATCTCTTCAAGAAAATTAGAGATACCAAGGGGACATTTCGGAGAAGGCAATGGCACCCCACTCCAGTACTCTTGCTTGGAAAATCCCATGGATGGAGGAGCCTGTTAGGCTGCAATCCATGGGGTCGCTAAGAGTCGGACACGACTTCACTTTCACTTTTCACTTTCATGCATTGGAGAAGGAAATGGCAGCCCACTCCAGTGTTCTTGCCTGAAGAATCCCAGGGAGGGGGAGCCTGGTAGGCTTCCGTCTATGGGGTCGCACAGAGTCAGAAACGACTGAAGTGACTTAGCATAGCAAAGGGACATGTCATGCAAAGATGGGCTCGATAAAGGACAGAAATGGTATGGACCTAACAGAAGCAGAAGATATCAAGAAGAGGTGGCAAGAATATACAGAAGAACTATACAAAAAAAGATCTTCACAACCCAGATAATCACGACGGTGTGATCACTGACCTAGAGCCAGACATCCTGGAATGTGAAGTCAAGTGGGCCTTAGAAAGCATCACTACGAACAAAGCTAGTGGAGGTGATGGCATTCCAGTTGAGCTCTTTCAAATCCTGAAAGATGATGCTGTGAAAGTGCTGCACTCAATATGCCAGCAAATTTGGAAAACTCAGCAGTGGCCACAGGACTGGAAAAGGTCAGTTTTCATTCCAATCCCAAAGAAAGGCAATACCAAAGAATGCTCAAAGTACTGCACAATTGCATGCATCTCACATGCTAGTAAAGTAATGCTCAAAATTCTCCAAGCCAGGCTTCAGCAATATGTGAGCCGTGAACTTCTTATGTTCAAGCTGGTTTTAGAAAAGGCAGAGGAACCAGAGATCAAATTGCCAACATCCGCTGAATCATGGAAAAAGCAAGAGAGTTCCAGAAAAACATCTATTTCGGCTTTATTGACTATGCC
>NW_011494909.1:2119411-2125369 GCF_000754665.1 Bison bison bison
CTGCAAGGAGATCCAACCAGTCCATTCTGAAGGAGATCAGCCCTGGGATTTCTTTGGAGGGAATGATGCTGACGCTGAAACCCCAGTACTTTGGCCACCTCATGAGAAGATTTGACTCACTGGAAAAGACTCTGATGCTGGGAGGGATTGGGGGCAGGAGGAGAAGGGGACGACAGAGGATGAGATGGCTGGATGGCATCACTGACTCCATGGACGTGAGTCTGAGTGAACTCTGGGAGTTGGTGATGGACAGGGAGGCCTGGCGTGCTGCGATTCATGGGGTCGCAAAGAGTCAGACACGACTGAGCGACTGAACTGAACTGAACTGAACTGAGCAACCTAATAGTCCAGCAATTTAAGGTACATTAAAAATATATATGCATACAATGTTATACTATAAGATGGTATATTATGAAGCCATTGAAACCGTGTTTTGGCGGAATAACTTTCAAAAGACTTTTGAACTGTCAGTTCAGTTCAGTTCAGTTGCTTAGTTTTGTCGGACCCTTTACAACCCCATGGACTGCAGCAAGCCAGGCCCCCCTGTCCATCACCAACTCCCAGAGTTTATTCAAACTCATGTCCATTGAATAGGTGATGCCATAATAAGAGATAAAATCAGGGCATAACATGTTCTGTATCATGTATTATCAATATTTTGTCTTGCTACCAGGGATTGTAAACTTAATTGCCAGTAGGTCAGAGATATCATAGCGGGTAAAGCCAGCTAAAGCCCACCTGGGGCTTCCCAGGTGGCGCTGGTGGTAAAGAGCCTGCCTGCCAATATAGGAGATGCGAGAGATGAGGGTTCAATCCCTGGGTTGGGATGATCCCCTGAAGTAGGAAATGGCAATCCACTCCAGTATTCTTGCTTGGAAAATTCCATGGGCAGAGAACCCAGGTGGGCTACAATCTATGGGGCAGCAAAGAGTCAGACACTACTGAGCGCACACACACAGCTAGCAAGGAAGACCCCTATGAAAATGCAACAGTCTTTCTTTCTCCACATTTCCCAGAAATGCTCAGCCTTCTTAGTCTAGCTTTTTCTTTTGCAATTATCTCTCCTTCTCTCATCACCCATTGTTCTTTTCCCCCACTCTTATTGAAGATTAATCTCAGAAAAATATATCTCCACTGTCAGAATGTGTTAAGTACAGGTGATGGAAATTCAGCATCACGTTAAGGAAGAGTGTGTAGAGGGGAGAGTGTGGCTAGCTGGAGAGAGGAGCCCTCTTAGGCCAGGGGTCCCACACAATTTATTCTTGCCACAGCACAGTGGAGCCTAAAAGTCAATTCTTACACTTTGACTTAAGATTATACACACACACACACAGTTGATAAGATTTCACGTGTGTTTCATACACACACCACAAGGATCAGACAAAACATATTGAGAAGCTGTACAAGAATGCAAAAGGTAGAAAAAATACATAAAGAAATGCAGTTAGCACAATTTAATTTTAATTTTATTTTCATCATAGCCTTTCTATTTTCTAAGTTCTCTCCATGTATTTCTTTTCATAATCAGCAAACTATGACCTCTCTTGTTATTTTATCAATTTAGTAATCGTTTTAGGAGATACAGATTTTTTTGAAAAATGAAATATACTATTTTGAAGTTTGTCTCTGACTTTTATTTTTTTTAGAGAAAAAATTTTTTTATAATTTTATACTGGAGCATAGCTGATTAACACTTCCCAGATGATGCTAGTGGTGAAGAACCCACTTGCCAATGGAGGCGACGTAAGAGACAAGGGTTTGATTCCTGGTTAGGGAAGATCCCCTGGAGGAGGGCATGGCCACCCACTTCAGTATTCTTGCCTGGAGAATTCCATGAACAAAGGAGCCTGGCAGGCTGCAATCCATATGATTGCAAAGAATAGGACATGACTGAAGTGACTTAGCATGCTCGCATGCATAGCTGATTAAAATTTTATGATAGTTTCAGGTGGACAGCTAACAGACTTAGCCATACGTATACATGTACCCATTCTCTCCCAACTCCTCTCCCATCCAGGCTGCCACATAACACTGAGCAGAGTCCCCTGTGTTATACCGTAGGTCTTTGTTGGTTACCCATTTTAAATATAGCAGTGTGTACATGTCCATCCCAAGACTATCCCTCCCCCTAACTCTTCCCCACTGGTAACCATTAGTTTGTTCTCTAAGTCTGTGAGTCTCTGATCTTATAAGTCTAAATGCATCCACCGGTCTACAGGGTTATAGATTATGTCTTCATTTATGAAATCATCATTTCTTTTTTTGAAATCATTATTTTTTAAGAATATTTTAAAATATTTTTGAAGTCTTTATTGAATTTTTGTTACAACATGGCTTCTGTTTTATGTTTAGACTTTTTGGTCACTTGGCATGCAGGGATCTTAGCTTCCAGACCAGGGATTAAACCCTCACCCCCTGCATTGGAAGGTTAAGTCTGAACCACTGGACCACCAGGGAAGTCCCTAAATCATTATTTCTAAGATGCTGGAAAATTCTTTCAAAAACAGGGGTCTAAAAATTTGTCTCATTTTTTTGCTCCCTAATTATTTTTGGCATAATTTCATTGCATTTTTGTCCATCCTTTTCAATTACAGTTAGCTGATGTTAAGCAATTTTCTAATCTAGTGGCAGAAGTTCAATTTTGGCAGTTTACTGGCCAAAGTGTCTTATTATTTTAAATATTAGGACATTCCATAACTGTTTGGAAAGGCGTGGCTTTAGAAAGAGAACAGAAGGCTCTAAGGTTTGTGAGCACTGCTGTGCCGTCTCTCAGCACGTGCTTCTCTGGATAGCCATCTTACAAAAGGGAATTTAAAAAAGCAACAAGAATGTAGCCACTAAGTACAGTACTCAGTCTAGGAAAAAGAATGTTACAGGCTCAGACGATTGAGAGTTACGATAAAATAACTGGCGACAACCACAAAGCCCTCTCTTTATGGAAGGACAAAGAATGTCCTTTCACAAAGCTCAAAACAAATTAATTACAGAATTACTGCTACACATACACAGTTATCTTTATACACCTCCCTGTCTGGGTATCATGTTTAAAGGGTGAGGCTTCTTGGAAACAAACTGGTTTGACCATTTGTCTTGCTTGTAAAGCTTGAATTTTATGAAAACTGGGAAAACAGAAAAATTTGGATTTCATTCTTAACCAGCCGTTGTTTTTTTCCCCCTAATTCTTCTGTTTTATTGGAAGCATGTTGTGTTTTTTACAGTACTAAATAAAAAAAAAAGGAAAGTTGTTTGAATTAGTACAGCATAAAGACAAGTGTATCCTAGCTATTAGGCTGACATTATTGGATCAGGAAATAGTGTAGTTCATTTCCAAAGAAGGGCTCGCTATAGCCTCTAAAATAATACTTTTTTTTTTAAGCATGTGATATCAAACCTTAAGGGCTTTCTATCTGCTGAAGGATTAAAAAGTGAGAGTTCTGATTTCTTGTTGACAGTGTTTAAATGAATTTGTCAGTTTATAATTACAAATGCAAGGGGGAACTTTTTATAGCTGAATATTTAACACATATTAAAGTTATAACACAAATCACATAGTGTATTTCTTGCCTCATTTTGTCCATGTTTCATTCTACAAAACAGGTGTCACAAATCATTCACTTGAAAACAGTTTGCTGAGATGACGATTTGCTATGAAAATGGGGATAGAATACTCTATAACCTTTCTTTTATTGTATGTGTGTTTAACATACATAATCCTTAATAGCATCATCCTTACAGGTGAATAAAGACCAAAAGGAGTAGGAAGTAAGTATTTCCTCTAAGGGTTGAGGGTGTAGAGGGGTTAAATTCACTATGCTTATGATTTCATTTTGCTTAATTTAGGATGTTTCCTGTTCCTATAACATCTTTCCAGTGAGCTGGCAGACCCCCTGCTCAGCACGGAAATTCCCCAATCCTCTCCTTACTCTCCTGCGACCTCCTGAAAATAAGGTTAGGCCGTTTATTTCCTGCTAACTAGATTTCCATTCTTTGAGTTGAGTCACGAGTATAGAAAGCTTGTCATAGCAGATTGAGAAATGCAGAAATAGCTCAAGGGTTTCTGTGCTATGACTTCTTTTCAGAAGAAGTAACTCTTTATAGGGATTTTTTTGGCCCTCCCAGAAGAATCACAAGGTGTGATTGAAGGCCTCTCATCATAAAGACCTGAGTTTTATATTGGCCAACTGTGTGCTTTTGTCATGTGGTAGCTTAGGGTCATTTTTATTGCCTCTTCTATATACTCAACATGACCAGAGATCCCTAAGTGGACAATCCAAAGGAAATTTTTTTAAAAAATTGAAGTATAGTTGATTTATAATATTGCATTAGTTTCAAGTATATAGAAAAGTTATTCACTTATATATATACAAATGTATACATACATGTATATGTATATACATACACACATATATGTGCATATATGTATAGATATGCATGTATATATTCTTTTTCAGATTATTTTCCATTATAGGTCATTACGAGATATTTAATATGGTTCCCTATGCTACACATTAGGTCCTTGTTCAAAGGACATTTTTATTCCTGATAACAGTAATGTGGTACAAACATTTTACATGCATTTGTCTCTCTTAATGTTCACAGAAAACACTATGAAGCTTGTAGTATTACTCCTTTTGCTTTACAAATGAGGAAATAAACTCAAGCCCAAAGTAGCACCACCATTAAATGGTGGAGCGGTGGTTTCAGGTCACCTGTGGCTGACTTCAGAACGTACACTTTTCCAGTAGTCGTCAATCTTAGCCGGGAGTTTTAAAATTCCGACATTGAGGCCACCCTTCAGACACAATGAAAATCGCATCTCTGAGGGTCGTACCACTCACGCACTGATATGTTAAGGACTTCCAGCCAATGCTAACCTGAGTGATGGGTTGATACCCCTGCACTACACAGGTGTCTCGATCACCATAAAGAGTCCAAGACAAGGACTGGTTACAGTTCAAAGCCCAAGTACATAAGGGATGTTTTACAAAACTTTATTTGACATTTGACAAGAATCTTTCACAGTAACTTCAGCAGGCAGATGCAGTGGAATTTGACTTGAAAAACCTAAAACTATATAACTAAGCACTTTGAATTTCAATTGTAAGCAGTTAAGGATCCAAGCCTGCCTACAGGAAATCTGGCAGGAGAGGTGAGGGTCTGTGGAGGGCAGATACTGTACAGCAACCTCCCATACGGATGAAATGGGTCCAATCTGTGTTTAGCTAAGTCTCTCAAGCCATCTCAACCCCAGAAACATTGACCCGAAGGCAGCAAGTCTGAGATCATAACCTCCGGTTCTTATTTTTGCTTGCGAACAACCCCTGCTGCAGACTGAAAAGATTTTCGCTTCCAGCTTCAGCTGCAGGGCACTTCAAGTCTTCCGGAAATAATAACGTATTAGCTTCCCGGGGCTGCCATAACCAAATACCACAAACGGAGTAGCTTAAACAACAGACATTTATTGTCTCACAGTTCTGGAGGCTGGAAGCCTGAGATCAAAGTGTCGGCGGGGTTGGCTCCTCCAGAGGGCTGAGCAGGAGCTTTGGACGGCCTCAGGCATTCCTTGCCTTGTAAGTGGCTTTCGTCTCCCTGTGTCTTCCTGTTGTCTTCTCTCTTATGTTTTATCTCTGTGTCCAGGTTTCCCTCTTTTATAAGAACACAGTCTTTTTGGATGTGGGTTCACCCTAATGTCCTCCTCTTAACACGATCACTTACAAAGACCCTATTTCTACAGATACTGGGGGTGGGGGGAGTGTGCCACTTCAGTATCTTTTAGAGGGACAAGACTCTTTGAGACCCCATAGACTGTAGCTCACCAGGCTCCTCTGTCCATGGGATTATCCAGGCCAGAATACTTGAGTGAGCTGCTGTGCCCAGCTCCAGGGGATCTTTCCGACCCAGGGATCAAACTCACATCTCTTATGTTTCCTGCATTGGCAGGTGGGTTCCTTACCATTA
>NW_011494909.1:2125469-2142868 GCF_000754665.1 Bison bison bison
CGGGTGGGTTCCTTACCGTAAGAACCACTTGGGAAGCCATAGCATGTACCTACTGCCAACTGAAAGAAGTTCTGCCTAACCAGAAACTGTGACAAGCCCTCAAGAGACGAGATTTCTTGGTTTATCAGTGATAAGAGGTAAGAACTGTACCTTAAACATGTATGGGACATTAAAGTTGATAAAACATATTCAGACACTCTAAGTCATGATCTTCACATGGCCCTTTAGATTTACTAAATACATTTGAAATCAGAGAATTTAATGAAACACTTGGGGGCCCCACAACTAATACGGGGGTTCCGTGGCTGGAGTTCTGTCATCCGTCCTCGCCCATGACTGCTGCCCTCCCCAAATAAAATAGGGGTCTGGCCTGACTTATCACAGATGACGAGGCCTGATGGCTGGGAAACAGATTTACTGAGTGGACACGTCACGAAGAACCTGAATGGTCTGGCCGCAATAAGGTGAAGAAAGGTGGATACATTTCCCAGTAGAAAGCAGAACATTCAGGATGAGATATGAGTAAAAGAGGAAAACATAAGGTTATTGCTTTGTGGGCTTTCCATCAGTACTGTTTATAGGGAGAAGGACAAGGAAGACTGGCATTTTTGGTAAGTGGGTCATGTTCCCAAAAATGCTTTTTTGGATGGATTCACTTGATTCCTTAGTGTTTCTGTTTTGACTCAGGAAGAGTAGAATGTAGGATCAAAAAGGCGTGTTGTGGAATTTCCCTGGCGTTTCAGTGGTTAGGACTCCATGCTTTTACTGCAGGGGGCGTGGGTTCGATCCCTGGTCCAGGAGCAAAGGTCCCACATGCTGCATGGCAGGGCCAAAAAAAAAAAAAGAGACAGAGAGAAGAAGCCGTGTTGCTTCTTGAAACATGCAGACCCTCCACGTGGAACAGTTCCTCCGAGTCTGTAATAATCCCAACTTCGTGACCATTGACAAGTGAAACTACTTAGAGCTGTGTTGATGTGTAGGGTTCTAGTTAACAGTGTCAGGCGTAGAAACTCTTGTAAATACTGGAGCCCTTAGATGCCTGAGTTCCTTGGCTTTCGAAGTGTTTCCCTCAGTTTGGGAAACACATTCTTAGGTCAGGAAGGAAAGAGGTCTGTGGAGTAACTGAGCTGTACTGCCAATCCAGCAACACCAAGAAGCACCTGGGGTCTGTCTTCATATTAAAAATGCTCAGAGTAAGTGCCTCCAAGAATCTCTTATTCTAATTCTTGCCAAATATTCACATGCACAGAATTACGGTAGGATTGGGAAGCACCACAAAATGACTGTTTGACTCTGGACTCAATATTAAGACAAAACCAACAATAAGCAAAGGGTCCGGAGTTTTTCAGTCATATCAGATGTCCAAATATATAACTTAAAAGGCACTTTCCTCAAAGGAAGTGTGAGTTACACCTCTTGAGAAAAACAAAGTAAAACAAAGGCAAACTGAACTCTACTCAATAGTCTGTAACAACCTATGTGGGAAAAGAATCTGAAAAGGAATAGATATGTGTTGGTTTGTGTGTGTGTGTGTGCTCAGTCGTGTCTGACTCTTTGTGATCCCACGGATGGTAGCCTGCCAGGCTTCTCTGTACATGGGGTTTCCCAGGCAAGAATATTGGAGTGGGCTGCCATTTTCTTCTCCGGAGGATCTTCCCGACTCTGAGATGGATCCTGTATCTCCTACATCTCCTGCCTTGGCAGGCGGATTCTTTACTATGAGTCACCTGGGTAAGTATATGTGTTACTAAATCACTTTGCTGTTCATTTGAAACTAACATAACATTGTAAATGAACTATGCTTCAATATAAAATAAAAATTAAAAAGAAGAAAAAGAAAATACATACTTTGGAACCAAAAAAACAAAACCCACAAAAAAGCCCGAAGCAAAACAAAAACACAAAACTCTCTACCATCAGAAATATCAGGCTTAAATTTGGACAGAGGAGTTGTAAGAATCCACCCGTCCTCCCCTTCCCATCTTGCTGCTGCTGCTGCTGCTAAGGTGCTTCAGTCGTGTCCAACTCTGTGCGATCCCATAGACGGCAGCCCACCAGGCTCCTCCGTCCATGGGATTCTCCAGGCAAGAGTACTGGAGTGGGATGCCATTGCCTTCTCCGCTTCCCATCTTACCCACAACCAACTTCACCCTCTCATCCTCCATAACTCCCACTTCTGACCAAGCCTCCCCCTGGGATTCACCTTATGAACCTCTTAAGGGGACATCATACACTGGGAAATTGACTGTTTTCTTAAATGTCATTCAGGCCAATGACTTCATTTTACAGAGAAAGAAAAATTAAGGTATGAAGGGAAAGTTTAGATCAGTGATTCTCAGGCTTGATTGCACTTTAGAATCTCTTGGGGAAGTATTTAAAAATGCCAATGCCTGGGTCCTACCCCCAGATATTTGAACTTAATGTCCTGGAGATGAAGCCATGAGCACTGACTTCAAAAAAAAAAAAAAAAAGAAAGAAAGAAATGATCTCAGATGGATGCGATGAATACTGAAGTGTGAGAACCACTGGGCTGGGTGGTGCTGATAATTCACTTTGGACCAGCAGAGCACGGAGACATGATTGCTAGTAGAAAGTGAAAGTAGAAAGCATGAAGAAAACGTCATGCTACCACACTGAGGCTGGAGGAAGGAAGGAGGAAGAGAAAAGAAAGCAAAACCAAAGAGCAGACAGACAGGCACTGGGTAGAGTAAGAATTGAACATGTTCAAAACTCTCAGCCCCATTTTTTTCTTCACTGCACCCTAACTATATGTTGTATTTGCTTAATTGACTGTGTAGGAAGAGACAATGGCAGAGAAAGGGCAAAACTAGCCTAAATACTTCTGGCTATTGAGTATCTAACTCACTGCTTCAACTTTATAATATTCTATGATGTGGGAATCATCAGAAGAACACCGTTTGTGAACTGTCACCCAGGTACAAATGCAGGTTTTAAAGAGATGACCCAGTGGAGGTAGGCGAAAAAAAGGTGAAGGAAGAAAGAGTGACTCGTACTCAGCCAAATGCACAGTGTCTTCTTAGGCTCCTTCCAAATGCCTCTTCCTGGGACCCACACTCACTGCCCTCCTCCATCCATCTTTGTTTTTTTCACATTGATCCTCAGCAGAGATGGTGTCTGTCCAAACTACAATTGGGCAATTTCATTAGCTAAGCCAGATGTAAGACCCCATTGGTTATCAGGGCCTATTTTCTACCTTCACGTCTAAGCTCCAGTGTCATCTCCTGTATGAAGCTTTCCTGGATTCCCAGCCAGAATTTTACTTGTTCTCTCTGGTGTTCCCATTGCCCCATATGCGAGTCTCCACTAGAACCCACTGCTCCACAGTGGCTTTAATCTTTGTCTCTATCCCCAGCTGACTGAAATTCTTAGAGTTCTAATAATGACTCATTTTTGGTTTGAAAACATGTATTCATTTATTTATCCTTTTCCCATAAATTTATCAATCACTCATTATTAGCTAGATCCTATGCTCTAGTCAAAGCACTTATAATCCAGTTAGACAAACAAACAAATAGGTGATTTCTATTCAGGGGAAGCGGAGAAGGCAATGGCACCCCACTCCAGTCCTCTTGCCTGGAAGATCCCATGGATGGAGGAGCCTGGTGGGCTGCAGTCCATGGGGTCGCTGAGGGTCAGACATGACTGAGTGACTTCACTTTCACTTTTCACTTTCATGCACTGGAGAAGGAAAATGCAACTCACTCCAATGTTCTTGCCTGGAGAATCCCAGGGACGGGGGAGCCTGGTGGGCTGCCGTCTATGGGGTAGCACAGAGTCAGACACGACTAAAGTGACTTAGCAGCAGCATTCAGGGGAATAAGTGGGACAATATAAGTTTCAGTTTATAACTTAGGTGTGCAAGAAATATGTCTTTATTTTTCTTCAACGTGCTTTTTCTTTTTTTAAGCTCCCAGTTTGCCAGGGTAAACTCAGTTAATTCATAATTTCTTCCCATTTTCTAAGGTGTGCTCTAAGTTCTGGAAGCTTACAACTGACTAAGGTTTTGGAGGCCGGATGGTCCTCTAATGCTGGAGCTGTCTGTGAACACCCCGTGAGCTTGGACAAGCACTGAGACGCCTCACAGTCTTACCTCCCTGGGATTCCCAGGTGGGATGGCTCTCTGTCAGGTCACTGTGTTTACTTAGGAGTCCTGTTGAATTTTCCCTGCGAATTTGACCCCCACCTATGACTAGGGCTTCCCAGGTACTGCCAGTGGTAAAGAACTCGCCTGCCAATGCAAGAGCTTCGAGAGAGTGCAAGAGAAGCGGGTTTGATCCCTGGGTCGGGAAGCTCCCCTGGAGTAGGAAGTGGCAATCTACTTCAGTATTCTTGCCTGGGAAATCCCATGGACAAGAGAAGCCTGGCGGGCTTCAGTCCATGGGGTCACAAAAAGTTGGACACAACTGAGCGACTGAGTACACACACGTATCACTGTGCCCAAGCAAGTGAGGTACATTCTCCATGCCCCAAACCCCTCGACTCTTCTCTAGTTTTGCTGGTACTATGCTGGGCTCTTTCCCAAAAATGGGGTACAAGGGCAAAGAATCTGAAAAATGTATATATATATACACACATATAAACTAACACAATATTGTAAGTTAACTATACTACAATTTTAAAACTCTTTTTTTTAAGAATAGTGTAACTCACTAAAAAGAAGGGACTTCTCTGGTGATCCAGGGGCTGAGACTCCATGCTCCCAATGCAAGGCACCTGCATTCGATCCCTGGTCAGGGAATTAGATCCACATGCCACAGCTAAGATTTCCCGTGCCACAGGTAAAGATCCTGGAAGCTGCAACTGAGACCTGGCACAGCCAAATACATAAATATAAATATTTTTTAAAAGAAAAAGTTACAGGAGAATGTCTCACTATCACTTTTTATGCCTTTAGTTGCTGCATATTAATGCCTCAAGTGACTTGCCTGGAGAAACTTTCCACAAAACAAGCCTCAACTGAGAATGGTCTTAAAAGGTGGCTGACTATAAAAAATGGGGGGTTATTTTTCTCTCCTTTGTTTCATATTCATTTGAAATTGACATTATTTTTGTGTTTAAAGAGATGTGCTCTATATTTTTACAGTCAGTAGAGGATCCTGTTTACTGAATAAATGCTAAATCAGCGTGTCTCAGACAGTTTAACTGCCTTGTGCTGTCTCCCCTATTCCAATTTGATAATATAAATCTTTAAAGATATATACCTTTTAATGAAATGTGATTTATGCGCTAAATTTTCTTCTACTGTATATAAATTAAAAGCAACATTTCTCTGGCCTAGAGCTAACTTTTTATGACTCCCCTGGCACTCTCTTTTTTATCTTGATTTTTTAAAATGTTCAAATATGCGAGTTTTCTTCTTTGCTTGACACATTTTCACATATGTTGCCTTGATCTTTCACATCTTTTACCCATATGGGAGACTTCCTAGGAAATAAAGATCTGTGTTTAATTATCTCATGGGGACAATTTAAAGGGAAATCCAGAGTGTCTCCTCCATAGCTCTGCCTTAAGGAAGAATAAGAAACAATGGTGAGTTTACAGCTTTTGGCAGTTGATAGAGATTTCTCCCAGTTCCCCTGTGATATTACTAACTCCACCCATTCACTGGGTCCATCCGAAGCTCACTGATTCAGAGTCTTATTGATGAACATTCAGATTAGAACCAGCTTGAAGTGTATGGCATGTGTATCACAAAGGTTTGCTTAGCAAATTAATAAAATAGGAAAAGATAAAGAGGCAGCATTTGCATGGAGACCAAACGAACATTACGCAACTTTAAACACTGAAAAATTATTTAATGTTCATGTAATTTATATTTAATAATTTAGAGCTGATTTAAAAAAAAACCTAGAATCACAGAATTTTTTTTAAATTAGAGGATGGTTACTTTACTATATTGTGATGACTTCTGCCATACGTCAGCATGAATCAGCCATAGGTATACATACGTCCCCATTCTCTGGAGCCCCCTCCCTACTCCCTCCCTGTCCTGCTCCTGTAGGTTGTCGCAGAGCACCAGCCCTGGGTTCCTGGCCTCATACGTAAAACTCCCACTGGCTGGCTGTGTTACATATGGTGATGCGTGTATTTCAATGCTAGTCTCTCAAATCATCCCACCCTCTCCTTCCCTCACTGTGTCCAAAAGTCTATTCTTTATGTCTGTGTCTCCTTTGCTGCCCTGCACATAGGATCATCATTATTATCTTTCTAGACAGAACCACAGAATTTGTATTTTACAGCTGATACTAAATATTGAGAACTCAAAGCATTTACCCAAGATCGTGTATCTGGATACACGATGAGAAGGCGCATTTCTAGACTCACTATGAAGCCACACTGCCTTCCTACTTATTCATTAAAAACAGGTCCACAGAAAGCCCTTATGTGAACTCCAGTAGCTTTTGTTCCTGAACACAATAATACTTCTCATAAAATACATCCTACAAATCGAGAACTTCTCCCTAGTTTCCCTGTTGTTGGTCAATCACATTAATAAGGGGCTACTCCATTCTGCTCTTGTTGGAGTTCTGTAGTTGTGAAAATCTTCCCTACCAATGCACATAAATGAACCCAGAGAAATGAATGACAGGTTGATGGATTAGGAAGAATTTCCCTTTCATATGTGCGTCTATAAGAGCTTTTGCAGTTGTAAGTGACTGAAATCGATATTTTTGGATTCCATAGCTGGGAAAGATTCTGGGCAGCACACAGGATTCAGGGAAGAATTTCAGCAGCCAAAATCAAGGACAGAAATAGGGACTCAAATCTCATTTTTGCTTATCTCTGTAGAGATAAAGCATTCTGTAGATAAAGTCCTACCAACACGTGGGAAGACCACCATCAGCGACCTGAAATTTACACCAAATTAGCAACACCACTGGAGAAGGCAATGGCACCCCACTCCAGTGCTCTTGCCTGGAAAATCCCATGGACAGAGGAGCCTGGTGGGCTGCAGTCCATGGGGTTGCTAGGAGTCAGACACGACTGAGCGACTTCCCTTTCACTTTTCACTTTCATGCATTGGAGAAGGAAATGGCAACCCACTCCAGTGTTCTTGCCTGGAGAATCCCAGGGACGGGGGAGCCTGGTGGGCTGCCGTCTATGGGGTCGAACAGAGTCGGACACAACTGAACCAACTTAGCAGCAGCAGCAGCAGCAGCAGCAACACCACTGTAAACAATGTCTTCCAAATCTATTTCTAAATCTTAAAAAGACGTCTTTGATTGTCTTTGCTTAGTTCACATTTCAGTGTGTTCATAGGAAACAAACACCCAATGTTATTGCAAATCGGGTGAGAGTGTGTGTGTACTCAGTCGTGTCCAACTGTTTGCAATCCCATGGTCTGTGGCCTGCCAGGCTCCTCTGTCCATGGAATTCTCAGGCAAGAACACTGGAGTGTTTCCTACTCCAGAGGATCTTTCTGAACCAGGCATTGAACCTGCTTCTTTGCATCTCCTGCATTGGCAGGCGGATTCTTTACCACTGTATCACCTGGGAGATTTCAAAAATTGGGTGAGGGGTGGATACAAAACTGGGGCATAGCCAAGTCTCATGGAGAGACAGAAAGAGTAACTCCAAAGTTAATTGCAGATAGAATAAGTTATCGATTTGAAGAGCTAGAGGAAGGCTCATCTATCCCTCAGTTGCTCTTCCACTGACCTCCCTCTTTAACAGAGGTGTTTGCAAAAATTCAGATTCCCCTGTTTGTTCTCCTGACAGAGCAGCTGAATCAGAATCTCTTAGGATGGAGCCCAGAGGGCACTTATTATTGAAACATCATGATGGGGGACTCTGCTACCTCCCTAGTTAAGACCCACTGTTTTAAGTCATTATCATCAGGAATCTATTTTCTGGGATGGATAACATATCAAGCAGTCATCATCCATCAATATCTTATCATGAATTAGTTCAACAGATTAGCCTAATTCATTTGGCTGGGTTTCAGAAGTATGAAATATCAGATGAATATAACTTCATGAAGAGGCAAACAGGAACTTGGACTGGCCCAAATGGGGGTGGGGGAGGTAAGGGAAGAGGGCTGAGGCATTACAATGGGGCCATGACCAGTTAAGAATGATCTTAAACTCTTTTTCCATTTCCTGACCACAATCTATGATCGAAACTCTCAATTCTCATTCCTACTACATCTTCTCTTTGGTCTCGTACTTCTAGTTCATGGTTTCTTAGTTTTTTCCTAAATTCACACTGGTCTCAATCTCCTCCCTTACTAGCCTGGACCAACTGCTTCAACGACTCTGTAACCTCATTTTCTAGTGCTCCTTGCTGCCAGATCTCAGCCCTGGGATCAGTCTCATGTTTTGATTTCCCTCCTGTTTACCAGCTGCTATACACCATTGAGGAAGTTGTATAATGACACCCCAAATCAGATTGACCTGGAGACTGTCCATCAACCTTGGATTTACCATGCAACCTCTTTGTCCTATTAACACAGAGACTAAATCTTACCTGCCCTTCTCTCACCAAACCATCCATTCAACCTTCATGTCCATCATAATTTTTACTACTCCACACTTCAGGGAGAAAATTGTGCCTGTCCAGTCCACTAACCTCAACATCCAATTTGTTCACGCTGGGACTTGGGCCCCTACTTATCTTTCTCTTTCTTCTCAGAGAATGAAGTGTTTCTCTTCTTGCTTATGACCAGCATCCCTCCCCTCTCCTGACCTTCAAAGCTCTTCCTTGGGTCCTGTTTTTGTCTCTCTCTGCTTTTCATTTCTTTCTCTTTGTGGGTTACTTTTTGTCTGCTCATTCCTTATACATTTGACTTAGTTAAGAATATATTTGTGGTCCATTCACCCCCTTGATTCAGATAATTATCTTAGGTGATCCCTTATATCCTTACAGTTTTCACCATCAAATCCATCTGGAGGATTCCCAAACATTTCCAGCCCTAGCTTCCTTCTAGACACTCACACCATGGGCATGTCAATCTTACTCTATCTAGAACTAAGTCCATCATCTTTTCCGCCAGATCTATATCTCTTCTTATATTCTCAATCCCAGCTCATTGCACCACATCCTCTTAGGAACCCAAATCTGAAACCTTCAAGTTATCCAGCATAACTGCTTACTTCTAGCTCTGTAATTGATTATAAAATCTTGCTGATGTTACCACTTAAGTATATTCTAATCTAATTCTTTCTTTCTAACCCTCTGTAACTACACTACTGATTTAGATCTGCATCATCCTTTGCTTGGTCAACTGTAGTAACACTACCATTAATCTCCCTGCTGCTATAAATTGATCCTCTACTCTTCAGCCAGAATAATGTATTTAAGAAGTAATCACTTTTCCCCTTCATCTTGCTTCCCTTGCACCCTGAGTCCTCACATGCACCGTTCCCCAAGGAGCCCCGCTGGACACTGGTACAGTCACATATATCAGACCCTCTCCATCTGCTTCCGATGTCCTCCTCGGAACCTAGATGTGCTCCATCCATGGTTCACCTTCTCTTTTCTCAAGGCCTCCACCTGTCAATCTATCCCATACAATCATCTCAGATACATTTTATGACAAAGGAAGTGCAATAAGTGATGCATTGCAAGACAGTCCTCCCATTTTCCCACGTGACTCATCATCCAGAAAAGCTGGCCCTGTGGAGCAACGGACTGGCCTGGTCGAGGCTCAGCTAAGGCACCAGCTCAAGGAGGACGTCCTACAGGTCAGTGTGTGGTCCTGTATGTTAACGTATGTGCCGTTCATGACAACAGTCTCATACAGTCTCAACAGGTCATTACACTATCAAGACATGAGCCCGGGAACCAAAGAGATGAAAAGTGACTGGCCCCTCTCACCATCACCCAATGACCAAATCACTGAACTTGTGTTTCCTGTCCCTGCACTTTCGTTTCCGCCAGGTTAGAAGTTCTGGTTTCTGGGACTAGTGGGTAGGACTCCTCTGCAGGGGCGCTTGGTTTCTCAAGTCCCCGGACCAGAGGCCAGTGAAGCAGCTCTTGTCATCTGGCAGCTTGATCCTCCCGTGAGGAGGCAGGGTTGGGATGAAGGGTGCTGGTACACGATCAGGCAGGGAGAGGACGTCTGGGATCGGGGGGATTCTCTGGAGTCTCGTGGTGCTTTATTGTTCAATGATGACAATGAGAAATGGACAACAAGAAGACAAGCAGCCCTTCAGGGATGCAGGTCTGGTCAGCCCTCCAGGTAAGCAACACAGGTGAGCCCCAGAGCTGGCTGAGCAGAAGGGCAATCTGGAAGGAGTGGTGGAGGATGAGTCGAGACCATGGCTTCAAGACCAGCTGCAGGAAGGGAGCTGTACTTTGTTTTATCTCCCTTTTAAACTTTTAAAAAAATATTCATTTATTTTTGGCTGTTTCGGGTCTTCGTTGTTGTACATGGGCTTTCTCTGGTTGCAGTGAGTGGGGGCTACTCTTTGTTACAACATCAGGCTTCTCGCTGCAGTGACTTCTCTTGGTGAGGAGCACAGGATCTAGGCACACAGGCTCAGTAGTTACAGCACATGGGCTTCATTGCTCTGTAGCAGGTGGGATCTTCCCCGCCCGGGCATTGAACCTGTCTCTCTTGCATTGGCAGGCAGATTCTTAACCAGTGGAACACCAGGTAAGCCTCTGCCTTTCTAACTTTAGGTCCTCAGAGATTGAGTCTGGGTTTATATCTGTACTCAGGGTGTCTTGATCTTAGAACAGTGAAGCCCCGATTGTACGGAGGCGTCAACACAGCACAAGGGGCTGGCTGAGTCTGACAGTCACTCTCTTTAAGACCTGGGCCAGTGGCTCTGACCGTCTGGCTGCTGTGTAACCAGCCCCGTAGGTTCTGGCCAGTTTCACGCAGGTACAACCCAGACCTGCCTGCCGCCACCGCACGGGGCACTGTTGCCTGCTGCCCCTGGCCGTCTATTGTTCTAAGAGTAGAAACAAGCGCGGCTTTGAGACCCGCCCCATGCCACGTTTGTGCATCTCAGAAGTGTGGGGCAGCTCTCTCATAAACTTCCACTGTGGGAGGCGGGAGCTGGTAGAAGAATCCCTCCTCCGCCCTCCCTCAGACACACGGTCTGAGTTTGTACATGCTCCCTGGATGTCAGTCCCATGAGATCAAGCCCGCCGTGACACTGGATCCCAGGGGTGGCCAGCTTGGTAATGACAAGCTGTCCTTGGACGGAATCTCATTTCTCCTCCTTGTCACTCTTCTCCTCCTTAGTCCTGCTTTCCTGGAATTCTACTCCCTAATGAAATATTACATGCAAGTTTTTGCCTTCGGCCTTGCTTTCTTGGAAGCCTAGCCAAGGCAGAATTTATTATTTTCTCTTTTTCTAAATTTAAATATATTAAAATTTTTTTAACAAAGTTGTATTGTCTTCTGCCATACAACAGTGAAAATTAGCCATCATTATACATGCTTCCCCTCCCTCCCCTCCCCTCCCCCATCCCAACCCTCCAGGCCATCACTCCAGACGGGGCTCCCTGTGCTACACACAGCTTCTCACCAGCTATCCACCTTACACCCAATTATGTATGTATGTTGATGTTACTTTATCCATTCATCCCACTCTCTCCCTCTCACACTGTGTCTACAAGTCCATTCTCTACATCTCCAAGGCAGGACTGAAATAAGAACTCAGAGATTTGAGGTAGAGTTAGTGTGTACAAAGATCTGGAAACAAATGTTTAGGACACAGTAGGAGTGGGTTAGATATGCCCAGAAAGGTGAGGAGATGCTTTTTATTCTTGACTGTATTATCCAACTCAAGAATTATTTAAGTAGGGACTTCCCTGAAGGTTCAGTGGTTTAGACTTCATTCCCAATGCAGGGGGTCCGGGTTTGATCCTTGGTCGGGGAACTAGACCCCATGTGCTGCAACTGACACTCTGGGTGCCACAACCAAATATCCTGCATGCCGCAACAAAGAACCAGTGCAGCAAAATAAATAAATTAATTTTTTTAAAAAAGAATTTTTCAAGTAAAGTATTGCCATGATGGTTTACAATGTTATACATGTAAAAAAGGGGGCCGGTTGACATGGGTTTTTTCCTGACATTGACTCCTGGCCTGATGTTTTTCCCTTCAGAGACTGCTCTCTAGACTCATTCCTCTTGTTGGACAACTTGGCTTTGCCTCTTCTCAGAGGATACATCATGCATCATATGGTGCCCCACCTGTTGGATTAGCTTTTCGTGAACAATCGTGTTGGAACTTTCAAATGTTTGCCATGAGAGTGTTGGTTTGTACCACTTGTGTATGTGGGACTGTATTATCAAAGTACGAAGGCACCAGATGAGATCCCTGTCAATTTGCCAAGTGGAGCTTTTGTGGAAACTACACCTTTAAAAAAATTCCAGTCAAAGCAGCTTTGATTTGGAATTTTTAAAGGACACATGATTTCCCTTTCAGATGTGATCTAGTAGGGGTGTATTGTCAATGTGTACAAAAAAAAAGGGTATCACAAACAGCCTCCCGGCAAACAGGTTCCTCTTCCCAAAGCATCCCACTGACAGCCACTTCCTTTGCTCCCTTTCTGAATTTTTACATGACCCCAGAGTTGCTGTGTTACTAATAGGAAAGAATGGCTGAATGAACTCTAAAAGCATGGGGCGCTGCTCGTCTGTGGGTTACCATTTAGAACTCTTTCAGGCAGCCGCGCAGCATGAAATACTAATTCATTACATCTACAATACCAGATCCATTAGAGCCCTCTCATGCTGGAATTTAAATAGTCCAAAGCTCAGAGAGTCACTAAGGAGAGTAATTAATACAATAGCACAATTCTCCGTGGTTCAGGTGGTATGATGGACTGACTCACCTGCCGCAAATAAATATCACAGGAGACAGTCTCCTTCTGTTTGGCATTTTTAACCATCCTCCTCCTTCTCCCTTCCAGCTGGATCCTGTACTTTCGCCCAGTGAAGACACGCTGCCCCTCTGTTCGCAGCCTCGTGCCTATTTCTATTTAAAATAGCTGCACAGTTTGACTAGGCACACAACTGCAGAAACCACGCACAGGAGGGAAATGGTTTCTGTGCTTCACTTTGTCCTGCCATTAGCTGTCTTTCCACCTGCTCTTCCTTGAAGGGGAGCAGGATCTGTTGTCCCAGAAAACGACTTTTTGGCATAAGGATTATTTTAGGCCGATTACTATTTTTTATACTTTTAAATTAATTGATTTATCTTTGGCTGTGCTGGGTCTTTGTTGCTATGCAGGCTTTTCTCTAGTTGAGGCGAGCAGGGGTTACTCTGTCGTTGGGGTGCATGGGCTTCTAACTGCAGTGGCTTCTCTTATTGCAGAGCACAGGCTCTAAGCACATGGGCTTCAGTAGTTGAGGTACAGGGCTCACTAGCTGTGGCTCGCGGGCCCCACAGCATGCAGACCCCAGTGGCTGTGGCGCATGGGCTCAGGTGCCACGTGCAGACTCTAGAGCATGGGCTCAGTAGTGTGGCACCCGGGCTTAGGTGCTCCGAGCCATGTGGAAGCTTTCCAGACCAGCAATCGAACCCATGTCCCCTGCACTGGCAGGAAGATTCTTCTGCAGGAAATCTCTAGGCTGCCTCTTAACCAGAAAATTCCTAGGCTGATTAAAGAAACAGCAGAAATAAGGAAGGCTCTGAACAGTGAGTAGAAGTTATCCTTTTGTGGGAGATATCTACATTTAGAAGGGAAATCTCAGTTTCTAAGGGTGTCTCACTCTCTATACCAGGAAGAGAAAGATGGTTCAATCTCTGGAAACTCTTGTTGCTCTTGTTGATAGAGAAGGCAAAGACCTAGATCTGCTCTTCTTATCCATTACTGTGCTTTTCCTGGTCGCCTCCCTTGAATAGGCTCCTCTACTTTCCAATATCTTTCCTTTGTCGTTACCTAAAAATAGTATTTAAGACGATGGCTTGGGCCATTTTGGGGAGTGATTCAGTTTCTCTGGGTCTCTCCCTTGCATACAAGAGGTACACACATCATTAAATTTATGTTTTCCTCTTCTTAATCTGTTTTTTTGTTTGTTTGTTTGTTTGTTACAAAGGCCCAGCCAGGAACCTGGAAGGGTAGAGGGAAAATTATATTTCTTCCTCTACAGTTCTCTCCCTCTTTTTTCAAATTCAGGCATGCATGCTTAATCTCTAAGTCATGTCTGACTCTTTGTGATCCCATGGACTGTAGCCTGCCCGGCTCTTTCTGTCCATGGGATTTTTCCAGGCAAGAATACTGGAGTGGGTTGTCATTTAATTCAGGGAAGTTCTACAAAGAGTACACAACTCCTTAGAAAAGGGCTCATCAGTCCTAAGATCATCCAAAGAGGGTTTCTTGACCTTGGAAATCTGTGTGTGTTGTTTGAGTTCCATCTCATAAGTACAGACTCTGAGGCTTTTTGAGAATCTCTGCTTCTAAGTCTATTCAAAATATCTCAAGAAACGTCACATGCTTAACTCCAAGAGATGTGGTTTGCATTTGTGTGCAGTATATGGGGAGTTAAAAATCTTTTGCAAAATGTTGAAATTGCTCAAATGACTTCTTTTTCATGGGAGAAAAGCCATTGCCCCGTAGCTACAAATTTGGCCAATATTTTATACTTAGAAACACACTTCCCATGCATGATATCTTTTGATGCCTATAACTACTCTCCACATTTGACAGGGCAAGTATCATCACATGTATTTTTTCAAAGGACAAATTGAAACAGGGTAAGAAGAGACTTGTATATGGTAAATCTTAGATTAAAACCTAGGGCTTCTAACATGTATATTAATCTCATCCAAAAAAGCATCCTCACTGACATATTCAGGATCATGTTTGACCAAATATCTGGGCAGCCTGTGGCCCAGTGAAACTGACACATAAATAAAGTGTCACAACTTTTTGGAAACACATACCTCTGACTATCTATTAGTCAACTTCCCAGGTGGCTCAGTTGTAAGGAATCTGCCTGCCAATGCAGGAGACACAGGTTCGATCCCTGGGTCAGGAAGATCCGCTGGAGAAGAGAACAGCAACTCATTCCACTATTCTTGCTTAGAGAACCCCATGGACATGGGAGCCTGGCAGTCTACAGTCCATGCAGTCACAAAGAGTCAGACATGACTTAGCGACTAAAGAACAACAACCTATCAGGTTCACTTTTTCTTCACATAGGTCCTTCAAATTTAACCTGCTAAAACATTAGTGTATAGTGTTTTTCTTCAAATTCATACCACCTCATTCCTCAAAACTATAAAATGATACCACCACCACTTCAACTGCTTATGTTAGAACATGAGAGCCATCTCTTATACCTTTTTGCCTCTATTCCCCCAAATCATCAATTTCTTGCAGATGTCAAAGCCATCAATTTATTTCCATTTCTATTGTCACTTACTTCAGGTCATCATAATATTAACACTATAGACCAAACTGGTCTGCAGACTTCTAATTCCCACCACCCCAACTCATGCTCTATGAAGCACCAAGCGATCTTTTAAAATGCTCATTATATCTTGTTACACCCAGCTTAAAATTCCTCTATGGCTTCCCATGGCTGTTACGATAAATCCAAACTTCTTAACAAGCCCTACAAAGCCTTGCACGACGTGACCTTTGCCAACATCATTAGCCTTATTTTGTCGTTCTTTCTCACTCACGATGCCTTGCCGGGGATTTTTTCCTTTTCCTCCCACACATAGAGCCCTTCCTCTCCTCAACACTGTTACAGACACTGTTCTTTCTGCTAGAAACACCTGTGGCCTTTTACTGCCTTTGCCTGGACAAGTTCTATAGAGCCTTAGGACTCAGCTTACAAGTCACTTATCCTGGGAACTCTTCCTGAGTCCCGTGATGCAGCGACTGTGTGCTCGTGGTACCCATGCTTCTCTGTTACAGCTCTAATCATAGGCATCATGAATTCACTGCTTTTGTAATTCCATTTAATGACCATCTCCCATATCAGACTGTATATTTTATCCCCCTGAATTACTTGCATCTTGTAAGTTAAGCAGGGCTTATATAAGGTACAAGCTGTCTAGTGAATAATGATCTAAGAAACAAATGAATGATGCAATGAAGGAACCAGTGAAATGGCTGGCTCTTCCAACACAATCAGATCGCAAACCAAGTCACAGTCGCAGAATCTCTTCCCCCTCCAAGTGTCAGTCTGGATCCTGTGGAGAATCCAAAGGACAGTAGTAGCAGACGATTCCTAGATGGATTCTTTATTCCATGTTTGCAGGAATAAAGAGGAGATCCAGAGGTGCCAGGTGCAGAAAGGCTAAGAGTCAGGAGAACAATGGTAAAGATGATAGAAACCTGGCTATTCCTAATAAAAACAGTACTTTCTTTTCAAGAATATAATTTGTCCTCTCTGTGTGGTTTTCCAAAAGGCATCAATAGCTAGGAAAAAACTTGGCATCTGATATTGATATTCTTATTTTCAGTGAGGAGGGGAAGATATGCATTGAGACTGGTGCAACAATTATGATTCTTCTGTGTGTTCTGGGCCCTGTGGCTGAACTGGGGGTGAAGTCCAGGGTGAGCCAAGTTTGGCTGCCCAGTGAGGTGCCTGGGTTCGGCCAACACACTCGGTACCTGCTTTATTGCAGGGTGGGTGTGGTGGGCTTGGCACGGTCATCTGTATATTCTTCTTTCATCTGGTTTCAGGGAGTATTATGCCTTTGGGATTTGGCTTCAATGATGAATTTGGATGCTATGCTCAGACTCAGACAAAGGATGGCAGGAACTGTGTTATGAAGCAATCCAAGATTAGATAGCTCGTATCACTGTGAAGCAAAGATAGTGCCAACCAAAGAGAACTTCAGCTTTTCGCTAGTTTATAAGCATTCAGAGGGCTGTCTGCAAATCAGGAGACAGAGAAAGCTATCTGAGTAGCACTGTTCAAGGAAGGCAGTCTTAAGTAAAAGACAAATGAAGTTAGAAGACACATTGTACTGATCTTAGGGAAACAGTGAGGCATATGTCAGGGGAAAAAGAAACGTATGAAACTAAGAAAGGAAAAGGGGTTTCGGACGGGGTGGCTTATTTCATTCTGCACTGTGCAGAAGCACGGACGTCTGTCAAGTATGTAACGGACAGTTGTTTATGCCCGTGCAACGTCTGAGCTCTCTTTCCCATTAAGGCACCAAGGTCAATGATACAGATAATTAACCAACTGATTTAGTGCATTAATTTTCCTGGAAGCTGTAACAAGTGTCTTACCATCTAGCCTCAAGATTCCTACTCCACGTGGACGCTGGGACAAAGGCAGCTCTCTAAGGGACACTGATGTAATCCAGGGCTGAGGTTTTGTCTAGCAGCATCATGTATCTACTTAAATGATGATGAATGCTATCTTTGGTCCAGGCAGGAAGATGTCACTCTAATCACTGGCTCAGATTGCCAACCTCCCAGGGCTTCCCACTAAGTGTTGCCAAAGGG
>NW_011494909.1:2142968-2150853 GCF_000754665.1 Bison bison bison
GTTGTAATGCTGATAATTCCTCCTAGAGCTCTGAAGAGAATAAAGCAGATAGGCAAACCTGATGAAAAGTAAAGAGCCTAGGGTGAAGTGAAGCTTAATACACCAGAACAGCATAGAGCACGGCTGGTTTCTCATCCTTCCTCTTGTTTTTCCTTTCCACAATTTCAGGCAGCAGTCCCCTGGTTATTTCTGCCCTCTCAAGGCATCTTTCAGTCACTCATCTCTAGTCCTGTACTTCACCTATCAATAAAAGGAATTTGAAATCTTTCGACACAGAGATATTATTTCTGCTTCAACTTATTTCAGGATGCCACGGTTCAAAATGAAAATCTGCAGATTGCTGATGGCTCTGTCAATATCAGTCAGCTGCTAACAACACTTCATTGGAGGTGCTTCAAGGTAGAGTGTAGGCACCTGAAGCCATCAATAAATGGAGAGAAAGTCCTGGGGCTCATACAATTCCATTCTACAAGAGGCCAAGTTTACAGATTCCGCTACTTCATTACGGAAGAATTCTTTACAAGTTCTCGGCTATATAAACTGTAACTATCTTGTAATGAGTTCGATGGTGTGGGAAAATAAGGACAAGAACTGTTCCTTCTTTTTCTCTTTGTGCAGCTTTCATTTTTGCGCTGAAAGAAAAAGGAGGAGCATTTGCCACAGAGTCGGACACGACTGACGACATCTGATCTGATCTGATTATTGTTTCATGCCACAGATATGCAGTCGGTTTCTTCATACTATATATTTAAAGACAGCTTATTCTTGTAGTTTTAGAAAATAGTTTATAGTTGATTTGATTGTTATTACCTTTTATTGTTAGATGGTTGAATATCTTTTCATATGTTTCTTAATCATTTCTTTTTCAGTCGTTTGTACATTTGGTTTTATGGGCTTTCATATACATGCACATGTACATGTGCTTGCTCAGTTAAGTCGTGTCCAACTCTTTGTGACCCCGTGGATGATAGCCTACTGGGCTCCTCCGTCTATGGGATTTCCCAGGCAAGAATACTTGTGTGGCTTGCCATTTCCTTCTCCATGTTTGCACGTCCATGTGTGTGTGTGTCATTGCCATTGTGGAATTTAGTGAATTCATAGAAGTTTTTTTATTATAAATATTGAGCTTTTGTCTAGTGATTAACAAAAACTATTGATTCTTTAAGTCTAGCTGATTTACAGGATTTTGATATTCACACGGTTCTAGGCCAATGATTCCTAGAAAATTACTGCTCACAAGTGAATTTTAATAAAGTGGTATTTCAAGAAAAGAAAAATAAAGGGATCAATAGAAATATCATTATTGTCACCAGTTAATTGAATCAATATAACTAAGCTATTAAAAGTCAACATATCTGAGAGAATATTCAATATGAATCTCCTTCTGCCTCTAATGTTCAGGGGAAAATTACTAATCAAATATGGAATAAATCTATGTAATATAGAATAGATTTTATAAGTCAAGATTTAATATAGTATTATTTTAGGAGAAGTGGAAATCAAATATCTAGCTGAAAAGTATGAGTGCTTTTATTTTTAGGAGAAAAAATAAACTCTACCCAAACAGAATGCTTCTAACTCAAATAGCAAATAATGGGGATATTAGATATTTTAAGCTGATGCTTATAAGCAGAGGTATTTTATTATTGTATTTCTTATGAATAAAATGACAGAAATGAAGCTTCCTCACTACCAAAAGTCATGACGGTAATAGTGAGAAATAACATCACCCTTAGTAATCAGTGAGCTAAATTTCCTTAAACACCGTTAAATATAGACTGAGGAACTTTGAAAGGTCTGCTGCATCAGATATTAAGTGACCTGCAAAGTATAGCCTTTTTCTAAAAGAAAATCTATAGAAATGGAAAGAATCAGCATCAGTATTCTTGGTGAATCACTATGCTCCTGAATTTTTTCAGGTATGCAGAATAGAAAGGAGAAATTATTCTTGATGTCATATGAAATGGATTTTTCCAAAATAAATATTTACTAGTTAGTTTCTCCTATTAATATATCTATGAACTTACTGTGGGAAAAATAGACACTTCCCAGGGATAAATTTGTGTTTAACAGAAGCAGTAGCTAGTCATACTGAACAACAGAGTTGATCATTGGAAAGCTACACTTTGGATCTACATGGGAAGAAGAGATTTTTTTTTAAGGCAAGTTGGAGTCATGGCAATTGGTTTTCTATTTAGCATCTTTTCTCTCATTTCTTCTTCCCAAAGAACTCTAGTTTTGTTGAGGTCCCTTCTTATTTCCCACTCAGCTCAGATGTCTCCAGTGACTTTGAACACACCCACAATCCCAAGTGTTAGTGGCTCAGTCATGTCCAACTCTTCATGATCCCATGGACTGTAGTCCACCAGGCTCCTCTATCCATGAAAATTTCCAGGAAAGAGTACTGGAGTGGGTAGCCATTCCCTTCTCCAGGGTATTTTCTCAGCCCAGGGATTGAACCTGGGTCTCCTGCATTGCCGGCAGATTCTTTACAATCTGAGCCACCAGCTCCGAGGGGTTTCCCGTGTGACTCAGTGGTAAAGGACATGCCTGCCAAAGCAGGAGATGTTGGAGATGTGGGTTTGATGCCTGGGTCAGGAAGATCCCTTGGAGGAGGAAATGGCAACCCACTCCAGTATTCTTGCCTGGAAAATTGCAAGGACAGAGGAGCCTGGTGGGCTACAGTCCATGGAGCTGTGAAGAGTTGGAGGTGACTGAGCACACACACAGGTACAGCTCCAAGTGTGACTGGTCGGGTTGTGTTTGCATGAAGGGCCCCTGACATAAGTTTGCAAAATGGCACATGGACTTCACTGTAGAATCATCTTAGGAGAGGCCTTCGCTGCTGTTTTGGAAAAGGTTATGAAAGTGCCCCTTTCTCTTTTGCCTTTGGACAATTTGTCCTGTGCAAACACTGGAAGCGAAGCTGTTGCTGGTCTATCAAGACCAACCCAAGGAGGAAGCCAACAGACATGGGAGGGCAGAACCAAATGAATTGCAGGCAATGAGAAGAGCCAGATTAAGAGAAACATAATGCCTGTCCAGCCTCTGGATTTCCAGTGTTTTAAGCCAATAAGTGTCCTTACTGTTGATGCCAATTTCAGCTGGGTTTTCTGTTACTTGCGCTATAGTCATCCTAAATAATACCTAAATAATTGGAATATCAGTATACTATGAACAAGAGGCAATAGAAGATAAATATGAGACTGGAAAAAAGTGCATGTTCTAACTCCAAATATCTGGTGTAAAATGATAAAAGGTTTTATTAATTATATTAATCATTCATATACCTTAATATGAGGACTTTTATGATATTTTGAGACTATAAGCCTATATTAATTAAGTCTTATTTTTTCCTTGTTTCTCTTTAAGTTTTCATCTCATTATTGTTTTTTGTAGACATGACCGTGGAATGTATTGAAAGTTTCTGATTAGTATCATCTTTGAACCCAGTGACGATGGCCTCTACTCACAAGAAGCAAATAATCTATTTTCTTAAAGTCTCCAAATTTTAAATAGTGATAACAACTAAGAGAATACACAAAGTATATTCTTATTGTCAGTTGATTGAAGCAGATAGCTTGTGGCTTAGTAATTCAAGAGGGTGTTATTTCAGGCATTGATAGCCAGGAGAGGCTTTGGAGTCATAGAGATACTAGTTTGGGATATCAGAGAACCAGTAGAACTCAGATCTGTAAAGAGAGCTGGGCTTCAAAGCAGTAGGAGACTGAGTTTGGCAAAAATGATCGATGCCCAAGAAAACATATCTAGAGAATCTGGATGTAGGGACTCCCCTGGTGGTCCAGTGGATAAGAATCCACCTTGCAATACAGAGGATGCAGGTCCTTGGTCAGGGAACTGAGATCTCAACGCCACAGAACAACTTAGCCTGCGTACCACAACTACTGTGCCCACGCACCACAACTAGAGAGTCCATGTGCCGCAATAAAACGATGCCACGTGATGCAACACAGATCCTGCCTGCCACAACTGAAACCCGACGCAGCCAAATAAATAAATCGTGAAAGTGAAAATGGTAGTCACTCAGTCGTGTCCAACTCCTTATGACCCCATGGACTGTAGCCCACCAGTCTCCTCTGTCCATGGAATTTTCCCAGGCAAGAATATTAGAGTGGGTAGCCATTCCCTTCTTCAGGGGGTCTTCCCCACCCAGGGATCAAATCTGAGTCTCCTGAGTTGGCAGGTGGGTTCTTTACCGGGGAAGCCCCAATAAATAAATAACTATTTTTGAAAAAGGATCTGGACATAAACACCCGTTAATCATTAAATTCTAAGACAGCAGAGGCTGTTCTGAAGCCATTTTTAAAAATCATCATGCTTATTTGTATGTATTACCTGAAACTGGTCTAGTGCCTTCATTTCTCCTCTAGTATCTCAAAGAACAGAAAAAGAGAGCTTCTGCTTCGTCCTTGAAATGGTTAACTTCCTATGCTTCTCTAGTTAAAAAGGCATAACTCTCTAAACAAGCTATATTTATATTTACTTTTAATAAGAGCTGCAAAGCAAGTCTCAACAAGCAGAAATTTAATTACATCCATGCATTTGATCTGATGAACATCCTGTCCACAATAAAGCTTTACCTATAAATACGCATTGGAGATACAAACTCAGCATCCATGTAAAGCCACGTGGCCTGTTATCTAGATGTCATAAATTTTGCTCTGGATTTATCTGTATAGCCTCAGGAAGGGCCTATCTTCTTTGTGTAAACTTTAGCTTTAATTTGGAAAGTCAGAAACCTGGGCCTGTATACCCTAGGAAGGGATAACACAAGAAATGTTATGGTTTCAAAAGTCAGCTGTTCACCCTAGGAGTTCTCCCAAAAGACTTGGGGATTTCTTTATATAAGAAACAGAAACACTACTCTAGTTTTGCCACCCAGGAGTAAAAGCTATAATTACTCAATAACATGGTCTTTTATTTCCCAATCCTTGACAGTATTTCATTTTTGGGAGTGTGTTTATTTTTCATAAGATACTGTTCATTAACGAATTTCCATAATGTTACAGGTGAGCAAGAGAAGAGAATGTTCTACTACTTCTAAGTAGATAAGATTGGAAATAGCTGTGGGGACTACTGGAACTCTGCAGTAAAATATTAATTCTTTTAGGGATTTCCTTGGTGGTCCTGTGGTTAAAAATCCATGTTTCCACTACAAGGAACATGGGTTCCATCCCTTGGTTGGGGAACTACCCTGCATGCCACATGGTGTGGCCAAAAAAATAGATGTTTAAAAATTAATTTTTAAGTCATTACTGCTTCTGTTGTAGAATCACACACAAGCACACATACATACACGTGTGTAAGTAAAAGCCCCCACACACTCCTGTTTTGCATAAGTATGTGCATGCACACACACAGAGCTTTGAAAATTAGAATTCATTTTTAGAGAAGAATTTTCAAAACACATGGCCCTTTATTATCAAGAGGACATAAACTTCCTATGACGTTGGCTTTAAATTTTACTTCATATTGTAACATAACATACAACTCACCAAATACACACAAACCGAAACAAACGTTTCACTAAGCCATATTTGCCTCTTAATGGAAGACAGGCTCAGAGAAGTTTTATTCTATAGTATCAGGTGGCGCCAGTGATAAAGATCTGGCCTGCCAATGCAGGAGACACAAGAGATGCATGTTCGATCCCTGGGTCAGGAGTACCCCTGGAGTAGGAAATGGCAAACCACTCCAATACTCTTGCCTGGAAAATTCCAAGGACAGAAGAGCCTGGCAGGCTACAGTCTATGGGGTCGCAAAGAGTGGGACACAACTGAGCATGCACATACACATCTCTCATTTAAAAATGAAAGAGAAAGTTGCAACCCACAGCATTAATTCACAACTCACTAATGGGACACATCAGTTGAAAACCACTGTCTTTAAGTACATTAGATAATGTTCATAGACAACTCTAATATATGGGCTTCCCGGGTGGCTCAGCGGGTAAAGAAACCTCCTGCAATGCAGGAGATGCAGGAGATACGGATTTAATCCTTGGATCAGAAAGATCCCCTGGATAGGGCATGGCAACCCATGCCTGGAGAATCCCATGGACAGAGGAACCTGGCAGGCTATGGTCCGTAGGGTAGCAAAGAGACAGACATGACTGAAGTGACTGAGCACACACACATGTACAATATATGTAGACATACTTACATATGTAAATTTGCACATATTTGCTTTTTACTATGTGAACTAGGATGCTCTTGAACCAGGGATTGCCAATAGAATAATCCTGAAACTTAGTATTTCATTTTTAATGTCTATAGTGGAAATATTTTTATTATGAGCTCTTTTGACTGGGTAAGATCAGTAAATGATCTTGAGCTCTTTCAGATCTTCAGAAATACCTTGAAACATAAAGAAACATCAAAGCAGTTCATTCCTTCCATGTCATATTTATAGACCAACTTTATATAACTGCTTCTGCTATTCACATGCTCTAAGTTGCATCTTTGAGCACGAGGAGGATTCCACAATGTGATGGTTGATAGCAAAGGTTGATAGCAAAGGTTGATAGTGACAGAAAAATCCTGGGAGTATCCCTGGGCTGAATTACAAGCCAGATTCTCTTCCAGGAGGAGCACAAGTCAGTGGGAACCAGGATTTGAATTTGGCACATGCTCTGTTGCTGAATGGAGAAGGAAATGGCAACCCACTCCAGTATTCTTGCCTGGAGAATCCCATAGACAGAGGAGCCTGGTGGGCTGCTGTCTATGGGGTCGCACAGAGTCGGACACGACTGAAGTGACTTAGCAGCAGCACAGCTATTGCTGTAAATGCTGAAAAGCAACACATCTCTTCATCTGCTTGAATGTTTTCAGTTACAACATCAGAGGATGAGGTAAAAGCTCATCTTTGTCAACTCAATGACCTAGACATCTTTTTTCAGCAATAATATTGGTCTAGCTCATTTAAGAAGGTATACCTTTTAAACTTTAGTCGAAGAAGATGAGGTCAGGGGAGCTGGGCAACAAAAGAATATATTAGCACCAGAAACCACACATAAGTATTTAATTTCTCACCCAATTTTTCAAAACATCCCACTTGCAAATTGAAAATATGATATATTTCACAAACACATCTAAACTCATTAAAACATAAAGTTAAGCTTATTTATCCAAAAGCAGAACAAGATTTGCGCTGATTATCTCCATTTCCACCTTACTACTCTGTGAGCACAGGGATCAGACTCAGTCGTGTCCAATTCTTCTGTCACCCCAAGGACTCTAGCCCGCCAGGCTCCTCTATCCATGGGATTTTCCAGGCAAGATTACTGGAATGGGGTTGCTGTTTCCTCCTCCAAGGGATCTTCCTGACCCAGGGATCAAATCAACAATTATTAAAGCTTGGTAGTCACAAAATTTACAGCCCTAAAAGGAAGGTCATTTGACAGGTCACTATCAAAACTGAACGCTTCATCAGCATGAAGAGCTATTTAAAGGAAATATAGAAGAAAAAGGCAAAAGTCACCATCAATATGGAGTTACAAAGTGACTGTCACATAGTGGCTCTTCTCTGGTGTCTACTTTGTCCCTACTCACCCCTAAGGAGTTGTATTATAATTCTGTTCCTCTCAGATGCAGACTAGATTCTATCTCATGGATTTATATCTGAATTGGAATTATGTTCTTTTACTCTAGAACATTCACTCCTTCACCACCGGACTAGAGTCAGCTGACCTAGCTTTAAAGCAAACATCCTCCTACAACACAGTGGACAGTCTCTCCTTTTGGTGCACTTGCTTGTAAGGCAGTGAGACTTATTTTTAAGTAAAAGGATAGCACGGGAGAGGGGGGATGGGCTACCAGAAAATGTGATTTATCAATGTAGCTTCCCAACCAAGATTCCAGAAAGA
>NW_011494909.1:2151063-2179027 GCF_000754665.1 Bison bison bison
TTGGACATGACTGAAGCGACTTAGCAGCAGCAGCAGCAGAAGTCTCCAATATTTCTCCAAGAAGGAGAGATATGGTTAGCACAATGAGATTTTAAGCCTGCTGAATTCTATAAAGAGCACAAAGAATATTCAGGGATTTCTAGATAGCTCTGAAATGTCTTTGAAATCCTGAAACAATTATTTTGAGAAGTGATGTTTGTTACAACACATTTGTGGGTCTTTCTATCTGCTTTAATAAAGGGATTTGGGTTGTACAGATGCTAGCGTCTAGGTTGGAATAAGAATGGAATGGATTTAGCGACTCCAGGGACCTCACTCTCTGCACCCATGGCAACTGCAGCGGTGCAGTCTCACCACTTCGGCTTCAAGGACGCCTTGCCAGCTGGGCTTTAATTAATGATAAATCAACAGACAGACAGGTGACAACCATTATATTCTTCCACCTTATCACTGGGGCTAGAATTAGCAACAAAAGTTTTAATTAAATTTTAACTTTATCTCAATTAACTTTATATGAAGATGGAACACACACACACTTATATGTGTATGTATGTATTTGTTTGTTTAGTAATTAAGTCTTTCTAAATTCTTGTTTTATATCAGAGTATTTAAAGAGAAAGGGATAGTATTTAATCCAAATTAATCCAGCATATGTTTAAGATTCTCCAGTTGTTTTTCTTTGAGAATGTAAAATACTTAAAAGAGTGCCTGACACACAGTGGGTGCACCATAGATATTAATTAACAGTGACAATTTCACACTTTATCTTATTTGTCTTGCCTTATTGAGACTCTCTCTCAGATCTCTGGCACGTTTTCCCCATGAATTCTCTCCATATGATATGCTGGCTATAAATAACAGAATTACTGATCTTTTCAGTGACTTAAGAGGAAGTAACCAGCCTGTTTCTTGCATATTAATATTTATTCCATACATTTTACTCAAGGGTAGGGATCATGTCTACTTGTTTCTGCTATTTCCCCAAAGTGCCTCCTATCACAGTCCTCTTGCTTGCAAATAATTGATGGTAGATTAATTATAAGAACATTTGAGAAATGCTTGAAAGCATAGGGAAAACATGATAACCACTTTAAATCTTACCATCTATTGATAACCATAATTGACATTTTTACTAATGTTCTTTTTATTTCTTCTATGCATATATTTCAATCCTTAAAGAAAGCTTATACACTCTACATGTGTTCCAGTAGTCTACTTTTCACTTCTACATTTTAAATATTATCTCAAGCCATTAAATATTTTTCAAAACTATTATATACAATGGCTGCTTAACACTGCTTTTTAAAAATGCATGCTATTTAATTTTTCCTTCTTTATTAGACATTTAGGTTGTATGAATATTTTGCTATTATAAATAAATGGTAATATTCTTTGCACATTGATTATTTTTTTTTTAAAGTGAACTGATTCCTGTCATTCAGGTGCCATTTAATCTACAATTTGTAGGATGGATAGTATATAAAGTTTTTTCTTTAGGAGCACTTGGTAACTCTTGGCTTGCCATTATGTGTCTCAGGACATGGTCTGTTAAGGAAACAGAGAAGGCAACGCAACTTCTGTAAGGAAGCTAGTGCTTATAGCAGCTCTAAGTTGATTTTATACCTAGCCCAAACTTCCCTTAGATCCAGAACCACTTATCTTCTATCATAATAGAACAGTGCAAGACACATGGTAGGTATTGAATGAGAAATTGTTAACTGAATGTCCAAATGTCTACCTGATGTTTCACTTGGTAGTCTACAAGCATTTCAAACTCAACACACCCATATGCTGAACTCTTAATAACTTACCAATCGCTCAGAAAACAGATTAAAAAATTTATCCATCTCTCTCTCTCCTCCCCATCACAGCAAATTGGGTCACAATTTACATGTTTTGTCAAACCAGAAAGCTGGGAATCACTCTTGACAGTCTTATCTCCCTCTCTCCACTCAACAAGTCCTGATGCTTCCTTGACAGAACCGCTTCCAATCCATCCACTTCCCTTCATTGCTACAGCTATGGTGGTCCAACCCTGAGTCCTTCTTCCTGGTCTTCTCACCTCCACTATTGACTGTTTTCAGACAGACTTTTTTTTATAATACATTTAAGGATTCTGCTACTTCTTTTTGGAAAAAAACACTGTCTTTTGCATTTAGAACTTTTAATAAATAGAAACTCAGGTCCATACTTTGGCTTGCAAGACTCTACCTGATTTGTCTCCTGTCACAGATCCTCTGTAAGTTCTGTGGCTAAAGCAATGTCTCCTGTTCTCTGAGAACCCACTGAGGCTATCCTCTTTTGTTCTGTACCCCTCACCCTCTTCTCTGTTTCCCTTCACAAAGCTGGATCCCTCTCAGACTTCAGGTCCAACCATTTGCCATCTCCTACAATACCTGTCACTTTTTGTCAATGTGCCTCTTTCATTTTCTTCCCTGCACTTACCATACTTTGCAAATACATTTATTAATTGGCTTACTTATTTATTCTTTGTCTCCATCACTACACTGAAAACTATAAGAAAGCAGGGTCCATCCCATTTACTTTACTTACAGTGCTCTACTCAATGCTCAGTACAGTACATGGCACATAGTGGACCCTTCAGGAATATTTGTTGAAAGAGACAAAGCTTTAGGCTCCGTCACTCCAGGGTGGTGTAGGGATAACTTAGAATAATCTCTATCTATAGGTGCACAAGCTTACAGGCTCCCAAAGGATAGATCTTTTTCTAGTTGGGCAACATCAGAAACTGTTGCAGGTTTTTTTTTTTTTTTTTTTAAGTTTCCTGAAAGAATTCTACTTCTGAAAAAATAGTGCTGGATAAATCCAAATAGTTTTTAAGCAAGCCTACTTCGAGGTAGCCAAAGGCTCTAGTGGTGCTAAACTCTGATGCTACCCAACCCAGCTTTTGCTTGGAAATTACCACAACCATTTACTTCTCTCACACTCTTCTTTCACACATGGTGATGCTTTCTAAGACTGCTAAGAATTATGTATGAGTCAGTGGTGACATGGCAGTCATCTATTTTGGGTGCATTTGAGATATTTAAATTATTATTTGAATAATTTAATAATATAATTATTTAATTTTATTAATTATTATTAAGAATAGCAACTCTAAAGCCAATGCCACCCACATTTTCAATTTTGAGATCTAAAAGATTTAGTAACAAGTTTTAAAACATCAAGAGACTGTTTCACTGTGATTGTTGGCTTCTGTTCAGTTTTAGGCAGAAAGACACCAGAAGGATAATGAGAATTTCCTCTTTAACAATATGCTTTGAAACGTACTTTTTGAGTTTGGCCTTATTCAGAAGTTAAAGTTAAAATGATTCATGCAAACTTCTAAAATTTTTGAAGTAGTACTCTGTATCCAATGGCTAATCAATACCTGATCCAGGCCTCATTTTTGGCTTATTTGACACAGAATCTTTCCAAGAGGCTGCCAGCGTTAGTTAAATTCTTATATTCTCCATCCACCAAAATAATGATGACAGCATGCTTTGATAATAAATGCATAATTAATAGTAACCATCTGACTTTTTAAAAGTCTGGGTCAATATTGTCCAGCACTATTATCTATTGTCTAAATTTTCTGCAGATTTGCCTGTTGCTCTCAAAGAACCGAAACTATTAAGTTTTCCTAATAAAGAATTCTGCTGCAAGACTCAAAAGTAAGACAATGAAAGAAAGCATGAATGATAAGGCAGCTGATTTGCCTTAGATGGATGGGTAAGATTTAGGTGCAGCAGGATTCATGCCCTGGATGGGCCATCAAATTAAAATGAGAAATGGCGTGGGTGGAAGTTAAGCAGTTGAGAGAATTAATAATCAGCCACAAATGCAAAATAAGGACACTGTTTTTTAGAGTGCTCATTTCCATCTCTATGTCCTCCAATCCAAACGACAGGCAGGAGATAATATCAACATGCTGCAGACAACATTGAAAAATGTTTTACCCTCTGACAGCACAAAATAGATGGGCAGAGCAGGAGATCATCCCTGGTCATGTACAGAAGGAATGAGAAATTACCAAGTGTTATGCTACTTACCCAAAGATCCCTACATCAAGGTCAAAGATAATGAGTACTGATGATCAGCTAGTTCCATGGTCCTTTTAGAGGGATCATCCTCTATCAGACAGAGGCTGGCAGAAAGTAATCCATAAATAGTGACGCAGAACAAAGATGGGTGGTCTTTGTGGAGATAGATATACCCACTGGAGGGAAATGGAACTGGTTTAAAATTATGCTAACTATTGGCAGGCAGGCCAGTTAGGAGGAGGTTAAACACAACACACATCTCCAACCCCCAGGAGGAAGCATGCTGCTCTGCTAGGAAGGATCTGCCAAGTTCTCCACTTCAAAGAGAGCTCCGAAGGGGTGCCGGCGAAAGGAAGAATTTGGATGAATATGTGAAAATGTTTACATGGATCTAGGAGAAAAGATTGAACAAATTCACATGGACTAGAAAATTGCCTTGAATACTATAAAAAGAAATATGAGTCAAAAAAAAAAAAAGGAAACTAATTTATTAAGAAATCAAGGTGATGAAGGCACGGCTTTGACCACTACAGTGTTACTTGGCATTAGTTCTAACCCCCCATTCTGTAAATTTTCTGTGCTTGCTGAGTGATGATAGAAAAAAAAAATCCCAAGTAGGCCATGCCCATAAAATAGGTCTCTTTGCAAATATCTCTTCGGTTTTTCTCAGAGTTTTCTTTTTTTTTTCTCCCCTATAGCTTTACATGGCATAGTTTTGACGGATTTGACAGCAAGCACATTCCTCCTATCTTTTATGGAAGAAGCTTTTCCCACAGGAATAAACTCATATTCATGTCTCTGAGTTGGCTTTTCTGAGCCTCCCTGCTCTGGTTATCTTCCCGCAAGTCTGGCTTTGAGTGGGCTGTTTTGGGAACACCATGTATGAATCCTGTGTAGCAGAAAAAGTTGATAGAATATGAACAGGATATGTTGCTGATTGGCTTCCAATTTAGTTAGAGAGTTCATTCAGGTAAGAAAAGATCCCTCCTCTTGGTAGAGAGCCTCTCTTTGACTTACAAATCTTGATCCTGTAGTCAGAGCATGAGGGAAAAAGAAAATCAATGGCAGTGTTGGCCAATTAAATGTCAAACTAGAAAGGGTCCAACTCCAAGTAGGTACTCAATAAATTACTAAAAAAAAAGTGGAATCATTTTTACTAGCATAATAGATATAAATGCATATTTTGAATTAAAAAAAATGCAGTGTCTTCTCATTGCATAGGCATTTGAGAATTGACATGGAACACAGCCATCATGGTTGGTTGAATGAGGTACATGTGCCTTCTGCAGAGATGGTCCCTGGTGAGAGGGGCTGGTGTAGCATAGGGTCAAAAATATCACTTGTGCCAACTTTTCCTTAATTGGGAACAAGCAGATATCCTAGGGAATTACTCTGAAAAGCATTCTTTAAACAGTTTGGAAATGCACTCATATAAATAAATACTAAATTACATGTACTATTACTGCTAATCTATGACCAAAAGATGTCTTTTCGTTTCTTGCATATGTGAATAATTATACCTAATATCTCCAGGCGCTAAAAATTATATGCATTTGAATGATTTAGGATGCAAAACACCATTGATCTTTTTTAAACTCAGAGAGAAGAGAAATATGTGTTTACAAGAGGATATGGTTTCTGAAGTTGTTTCCATTATATAGTTGGTGGAGTCAGTTGATGACATTTATACTTATTTATTCTCCCTTGAGATTTTAGAGTTTCTTTGAGCAGCATAGGCTCATTTTTTTTTTTGCATCAGATATTTTTAATATAGTCTTATTCAAACTATTTGGAGAAAAGATCCTCTTACAAAGAAATACATTTTAAAAACTTGTATTGAAAAAAATTAATGTAAAGAAGGAAAGTGAGTTACTAAGAAAAATTTTTCCTCTTAATTCATATTCTGGAATTACTAGAGATGACCAAGTTTGTGTAACTGGAATTACTCCACTTGTATCACTATGTTTATGCTTCCAGAAATCTATTTTCTCTCTAATTTTGCTTTGAAACATTTGCCTTAAATAATGTCTCTTAAGAGTTTACATGGTCTGGACGGCACCAAACCAAAGGTAATGATCCTTTTGCGTGTGACATTCTAGTCATTTCCATAGCAACCATATGGGTTAAGATGTCACAAAGAGGATTATGACTTCAGGTGAGGAATAAACAATAGCAACGAAATATCACTAAGCCAAAGATGCTGCTGAGGCATTAAGTACATGAGTGGGAAATAGACAAAATGGAACAGCAGTGTTTTCCAATCAAAAAAATTCACTGCACTTGTTAAGTTGCCTGTCAGAAAATGAAAGCGAAAGTCATTCAGTCGTGTCTGACTTTTTGAGACCCCATGGACTATACAGTCCATGGAATTCTCCAGGCCAGAATACTGGGGTGAGTAGCCTTTCCCTTACTCCAGGGGATCTTACCAATCCAGGGGTTGAACCCAGGTCTCCCGCACTGCAGGAAGACAGAGGGAATCCTCAAATGTGAGTTTGGGCAGATAGTGTCTTCTCATCAGGGGTGATAATGGCCCAACTCTCTGTCGCCATTTAGATATTAGAGCTATTCTTATGTTATCAAAGGGCAGTCCTTGAGCTGCATGCATAGAATGAAATACTTTGTGGAAAAACTTTATTATCGTGGGTACCCGTAACTTGCCATTTTTTGGTTTTCATCAGAAATGCTCCCTTTTCTTCCAGCCCAAAGAAGCTTACATTGCCTCTAAAGATCATCTCTCATTCAATGGAGACTTCTAGCACCCTA
Source organism: Bison bison bison (assembly GCF_000754665.1). Classification (NCBI taxonomy): domain Eukaryota; kingdom Metazoa; phylum Chordata; class Mammalia; order Artiodactyla; family Bovidae; genus Bison; species Bison bison. Next base: position 2,157,870 of record NW_011494909.1, read on the forward strand.
AATCACAGGGTATCCTTAGAAACTTTTCAAGTTTGGAGGGAGTTTTTTTAGGTAAAGACTATCAACAGTATTTGGAATCAGAAGAATCTGTGAACTGTGGACATGTATTCTATAGTGGAAGGTAAACTTTCTGGGAGGCAAGATCATTTTCTTCACCATTTACCCAGAAATGGTAACAGTCTTGGGCACAAAAAAGTATTTAAGTCGAACATAGCAATGGATACCTTGAAAGCAAAGGTGGAAATGCCTATGTTGTAACTTAGAATGTTTCACCCTGAAGTTAAGATTCCAACCACAAGGAATACAAATTTAATCGATCCTTTGCCAGAAGAAGCTGCCATTCTCGGTTGTTGCTAATAGAGATCATGAATCTTGCCTTTATGTACATTTCCAGGGAAGTGTTGATACAAGAGCCTGGCTTCTGTGGAGAAGATTGTCCTGATCATGGAGAGCTGAAGCTAGGGAGGCAGGTAGAGACCAAGCCATCCTGGAAGTCATCATAAGCACTGGCTCTGCCTCTAGCCATTTCAAGTTAAAGCTTCGCTCTTTCTTCACAGCTAACTTAATGCTACACCTTTCTGTTAATCTGATTTCTTCCAAGGTAATTTCACTCAAATGAAAATGTTCTTGTAAAGAGATGATGCAGAAAGAAGTGTGTAACCATACCTGGGAATAAACGTTAACTTGATTGAGTTATACATCTAAGAATGAAACCATACAAGCATTGGAAGAAAATATGAGTGAATTCCTCTTTAAATTTGGGGGGAAAAGGCTTTTTAACTATGTCTTAAAATCCAGAGGTAATGAAAGATTGATAAATTTGATGACATAATTAAAATATTTCACATGGCAAAAATACCTCATAAACAACATCAAAAGGCAACTGATAAACTGGGAGATGATATTTCAACATATATCACAGACAAAGGTCGAATATCCTTAATACGTAAGGAACCCTTAAAAACTTAGAGACAAAGGATCAAAAACACAATAGAAACATGGGGAAAGAGTCAAAGAAAAACTTAATAAAATAAATATATATATATGTTTAGAGTTTAATTCAGTTATTAAATTTGTTATTAGGTATGGGTTAGCAGTTCTGAAACTGCTTTATGTGTTTATTAGGATTGAATAAGTAAGTACAAGAAATACAGATAATGAGGACCAGGTTTTTTGATATTAGAGAAAAATTATAAACATGGAAGACACAATGAATCTACGGTGGTGAATTGGAATTTATCAATCATCTGTCTATATATCATCTAGGCAGACGGATGTAGAAATGTAGGTGTTTGTGTTTATGTGTGGGTTTATGCACATACATATATTTCCTAGGTCACTCTGGCTAGAGGTCCTAGAAGCAATGGTTTTCCAGTATTAATAGCATACCTTGGGTCTAGATTTTGTTTCTAAACATCATTTTCCAACAAAAGGAAACAGGGTTCCTTGGAGACATAGCTGACTCCAGACTTGCCCCACAGAAATACAAAAGGGGCTGGTGTGTGTGTGTGTGTGTGTGTGTGTGTCTATATGAATTACCACCACCACATCACTACCACCAGAATGATTAAATCAACATGCTGATATCAATATTAATCACCTGGCTAAGTGTTGTTTATCAGGTTTCTCCACTGTAAAAGTGATTCTTCTGGCAATTTTTCCATACTATACTCTTCAGAAGCAAATTACAATGCATATCCCACATTTAAGGAGACAGTCAAATTTTAATGGGTTCAGAATTATGAATGAATTTCTGTATATTTAATCAGCTTCTTTTTTGGTTGATATAAAGAGGGTTTTCAAGTTTTAAGTTCTACAAAGAACTTTGCAATGCATTCTAAACTAGTATATTGATTTCTTCATGTTCCTGACTATTTCTTTAGGGTAAAAAGCAAGAAGTGAAATTGCTGGGTCAAAGAATATGTACAGCAAGTCTTTTGATACATAGGCAAAACAGATCTCCAGAATATCTGTGGCAGCTCTTAGTGCCACCAGCCTATAACAGAGAGGGTGTATTGTTCCCTTGTACTACTTGTGTGTCGTCAAGGTGAGGGAGTGTGGTCCAAGATGATGTTGGAATGGTGGGCAGAGGACCAGCTGGGCAGGGTGTGCAGAATTCACCTTTTATTCCTGGTGTCACGGAAGACCTGAAGCTGGTTCACAGGGGAGAGGCTGATCAGTTTCATGTGATGGGAACCATGTTTGAGTTCTTAAAACGGTCCATGAGATTATGGCTGACGGTGTCTCTTTCCACCTTGACTCAAGGTCTTCTGCTTAAAAAGGTGATGTGACAGATGACCTGTCATTCTTCCTTATCTCACTTGCCATCAGGTGAGGAAATGCAGAATTTGGAACTAGAATGAGAAGAGGGAATGCCAGATGATTTATTGGGGGTCAGAGTGGGTGCTGGGTGGCAGAATGGAGAGGGCAGAGAATGAGAAGAACCGCCCCGCTGCTGACGGCTTTCTGCATGACTCTGCTAATGAACTCGGCCTTGCCTGCTGTACACAATGAGCCGCACTGTGTACAATGAAGGGCAATGGAGAGGTGAAAGCAATGACTCCCTGACAGCTGACAGTTTTCTGCCGGTTTTGAATCCTAGCAGCAAATACATTACCCAGGATAAGGAGGGAATGAGGAAACATTCCTCATTCTCTCTCCTGGAGAGAGCTAGCTGTTCAGAGATGGCTCTTTGGGAAGGACTTGGCTCAGTTCAGTTGTTCAGTCATGTCCAACTCTTTGCAACCCCATGGACTGCAGCACGCCAGGCTTCCCTGTCCATCACCAACTCCTGGAGCTTACTCAAACTCATGTCCATAGCGTCGGTGATGCTCTCCAACCATCTCACTCTCTGTCATCCCCTTTTCCTCCCTCCCTCAATCTTTCTTAGCATCAGGGTATTTTCCAATGAGTCAGTTCTTCACATCAGATGGCCAAAATATTGGAGTTTCAGCTTCAGCATCAGTCCTTCCAAGGAATATTCAGGACTGATCTCCTTTGGGATGGACTGGTTGAGTCTCCTTCAACACCACAGTTCAAAAGCATCAATTCTTTGGCACTCAACTTTCTTTATAGTCTAACTCTCACATCCATACGTGACTACTAGAAAAACCACAGCTTTGACTAGACAGACCTTTGTTGGCAAAGTAACATCTCTGCTTTTTAATATTCTGTCTATGTTGGTTATAGCTTTTCTTCCAAGGAGCAAGCTCTTTTAATTTCATGGCTGCAGTCACCATCTACAGTGATTTTGGAGCCCCCCAGAATAAAATCTCTCACTGTTTCCATTGTTTCCCCATCTATTTGTCATGAAGTGATGGGGCCAGATGCCGCGATCTTTGTTTTTTGAATGTTGAGTTTTAAGCAAGCTTTTTTATTCTCCTCTTTCACCTTCATGAAGAGGCTCTTTAGTTCTTTGCTTTCTGCCATAAGGATGGTGTCATCTGAGGTTATTGATATTTCTCCTGGCAATCTTGACCTGTCTTTTGGTGTGACTTAGTAACTCTTCATACAAAGATGGTTATATGACAAAGACTTTGGGATGACAAAGGCTGATACAAAGTCACAGAATCTCCTAAATCTTTATAGCTTTTCAAAAAATGAGGATTAATAAGAATTAGAGGAACAGTATGAAAAAGAAAAGTGAAAGTGAAGTCACTGAGCCGTGTCCAACTCATTGTGACCCTATGGACTTTAGCCCACCAGACTTTTCCATTCATGGGATTTTCCAGACAAGAATACTGGAGTGGGTTGCCATTTCCTTCTCCAGGGGATCTTCCTGACCCAGGATTTGAACCCAGGTCTCCTGCATTCCAGGCAGACTCTTTACCATCTGAGCCACCAGGGAATCCCTAGGAACAGTATATGAGCTACTAAACAGACCTACCAGAAAAATTTTACATGTTTAGGGAAGAGTTAGATGGGACCAATAAATAAATAAATTCAAGAACAAAACACTGAGACTTCTTGCATTTTTTTCTCTCTAAAAGGTCTTACCATTGATTGGGACATATGAGCATCAATGCTCTTTAAGCATCTCAGGAATAACCAGATGGCCCATCCATCTTAGGGCCTAAAGAGATTTAGAATTAATCTTTAATTACTTATTTATAATTTATAATTGCACAGATAGGGGCCTCTTATCCCATTGGAGTCATTTTCTCTGTGGGATTAAGCTGTGCCATTTGGAAGGCACAGTGATTCTTTCATTTCTTAGAGTATTTTAAACTGGTATACCAGGGTACCACATCCTCATGATCAAAATTATTAGCCAGCATTCACATGAAACCACTGAACGGATTGGTCTTGGTGGTCTCCTGTTTCAAAAATGGTTAAATCATCTTACCAACTGAATCCTGCAAAATCGACAGTCAGCATCTTTTGGCTACTAAGAGTGCTGACAAGACTGGATCAGAAGTTTTTTTTTTTCTTCTTTTTTTCCACCCCTTCTCAACTCAATCATCTCACCATATAGGTATGGCTTCATGAACTAAAACAAGCATACAAGCAAACAAAACCCTCAATATATTTCTCTTCAGTTGTATTATTTGTAACCGGAGTATTTTATCAGGTATTGATCTACAGAAACTCAAATTTGATGTGCTTGATACATCTCTGTAACAAGGCATGCAAAAACAGTTAGGAGATGGGTAAAAAATGAGTAGAAATGATCTTAGCAGCAAAGAACTCCGGGCTGGAGCATGGACTACCTTCCCAACACCTTTATTTCAAAAGCAAGTGGGTTTAATTAACATTTACAGGAGAATAGCCAAAGAGGCAAGGATAAAGTCTTGCCAGTATGTTGGGCTAGATCCTTTCTCAGGGTTTTGTATCCTTTTCTGGTTACTTAGAAAGAATCCAGGATGAAGAATAAAACAATAGATTCTAAGATGGTAGAATTTCAAGGCTGGACTGAGTGCTCAAGGCAATCTAATTTCCTTATTTTAAAGATGAGAATGATCAAGTCCATTGACATTGGTGACTTCTCTCAATTCACACATTGAGCTATTGGCTTACTCATTTAGCAGGTGTTTTTTGCCCATTAGTTGAGTTTATGTTCTGAGTATTGCTGAATTTTAGGCACAAAAAAGATATTGTCAAGTAAGCTATCCTGCTTCCCTGATAGCTCAGTTGGTAAAGAATCCACCTGCAATGCAGGAGACCCCGGTTTGATTCCTGGCTCAGGAAGATCTGCGTGAGAAGGGATAGGCTACCCACTCCAGTATTCTTGGGTTTCCCCTGATAGCTCAGCTGGTAAAGAATCCACCTGCAATGCGGGAGACGTGGGTTTGATCCCTGGGTTGGGAAGATCCGCTGGAGAAGGGAAAGGCTACCCACTCCAGTATTCTGGCCTGGAGAATTCCATAAACTGTATAGTTCATGGGGTCGCAAAGAATTGGACACAACTGAGTGACTTTCACTTTCTTTTCAATACAAGCTATCCTGTGGCCGACACACTGCTTCTCTCTTAAAGGCTATAAAGACACAATGTTGTTTAACTTTGACTAGGAAAGGCTAGGTGACAATGATCATCCACAAAGATGAGAAATATTCTGAGGAAAATGTTGACCGTTTGTTTTTATCACCATAGGGATACAAATAAGACAAACAGGTCCATAGTTTAGTTAAAAATAAGAAACAACTTCTCAGATGCTATGGTGATTAAACCCTGAAATTATCAAGGGAGTATGTTGATAGTATAGAGTGAAATAGATATTCCTCTTCTTCAACTTTAGTTTTGTTCTAAATAATTCTTTTTGTTTCTTGTGAGGTCTTGTTTCAAACTATTAATTCCAATGGTTTGGGCTGCAAAGTTGTTTTTGGTATAAAGTGCATCACTGCTGTTCTCTCTGAGATGCTAAGTTCATAAAAAATTAATTGTGACTTTTTTTCACAACATACGGCTGCATAGAAATAGTTCATAAAACATGACAGGGATGGGATTATGTAAAGTTGGCTTAAATAAATTCAGAATTTAACTTTTAATTTTTTATCACTGATTTTACGTTAAAATATGGAAGACAAGTAACCATGGAAATCTCTTGGTTTCTGCAGTTAATAATAGCCTATAATAATAACTTCCAAGGGCCAATTTCCCACTTTGCACAGGATGCTTATAATTTTGTGCAATCATCTCAAGCAACCATATTTTACAACTGTTAAAAGAGAAAGAAACTCAGAAGATAATGAATATGGTCCAGTGTCACAAGGTAATAACTCTCAGGATAAAGTCTGCAACTGGAGAGAGATTGACCACAAGGCTGGTGGACCACAAGGCTGAGTTCCACGGCCGCTCACTCACGGGGCCCCTGGAAGGCCCTGGGAGGTGCCCCAGAAATGTGTCTATAAGATAGAGTGACTGAGTGTTCTGGTTGCTGGAGACTAATGGGTTGCTGGGGAGGCTGGGCTTTCAGTGCTAAGCCTGGGGCTGTCCTGGGCAAGCTGGGATGCTTGGTCACCCTATTATAAAGTGTCCTAGGTTTGTAAAAAAAATTTTAAAGTGAGATGTTATGATTCCAATGGATTAAGACAGGTGCCTTTTCCCACTCATATTACCTTCCCATCTGTGATGGCTCCCCTTCTGTTAGTGGTATTCCATGGTATTTTAGGGGTCTAGCTAAGGGGACATTATGTTGTGATTCATGTTTATGTGGATGGTTGGTTCTGTGAACAGTTAAAAGTTTGCCAGAATTTCTGGATTAGGAATGGCTGTCAGGGCTGCTCCTATGCCCACCTGGCCAACCTACTTAGCACTGTAGTGATATTGCTGAGGTGGAGACCCAATGGTGACATAAATATGCCCTAATAGCATCCTGCACTGAAGTGTGTGGGAAGTGGAGAGAAAACAAAACGTGAAATGTACAATTGTGAAGCTCTCCTACAAAAAATTCTTCCAAACCTCACAGTTCTTACAGGAAAGAAACTTGAAGAACTTCTCCCAAATTTAACTCCAATCCTAAATGTGTATATGCTACTACCAAGACAAGTTATGAAGTTGGAAGCTCTCAAAGCAATAGTAACAATCACCATCAGCTTCTGGTCAGTCATTCTGGAAGATGGAGTCACGTTTCCACTTGCTTCATTAAAAACAAAAAAAAGATGATCATATCCAAAGGTGATCAAAGACTTTGTAACCAAAATGCATATTGGAGAAAGAGTAATATTGAGGTATTTTTGTGGTTGTTGTTTTTTAGTCGCTAAGTTGCGTCCAACTCTTTGCAATCCCATGGACTGCAGCACGCCAGGCTCCCCTGTTGGTCACCATCTCCTGGAGTTGACTCGTATTCATGTGCACTGAGTCATTAATGCTATCTAACCATCTCATCCTCTGCAGCCCCCTTCTCCCTTTGCCTTCAATCCTTCCTAGCACCAGGATATTTTCCAGTGGGTCAGCTCTTTGCATCAGTTGGCCAAAGTATTGGAACTTCAGCATCAGCTCTTCCAGTGAAAATTCAGGGTTGATTTCCTTTAGTAATGACCAGTTTGATCTCCTTGCAGTCCAAAGGACTCTCAAGAGTCTTCTTCAGCACCAGAATTCAAAAGCATCGATTATTCCATGCTCAGCCTTCTTTATGGTCCAACTCTCACATCCATATATGACTACTGGAAAAACCATAGCTTTGATTACACAGACCTTTGTCAGCAAAGTGCTGTCTCTGCTTTTTAATATGCTGTCTAGGTTTGTCATAGCTTTCCTTCTAAGGAGCAAGTGTCTTCTAAATAATTTCATGGTTACAGTCACCATCTGCAGTGATTTTGGAGCCCAAGAAAATAAAATCTGCCACTGCTTCCACTTTTCCCCCTTCTACTTGCCATGAAGTGATGGGACTGGATGACATGATCTTAGTTTTAATGTTGAGTTTTAAGCCTGCATTTTCACAGCTATTAATAAATATACATACGTTATTTTTCTGGATTTTTTGTTTTGTAAAATTTGTTATTTCCTATGATTTCTCATGCTCAAAAGAGACTTTAAGTGGACTTTGTTTTTATAATTTTGTATCATTCTTATAAAGGGCCTACCAAATTTAAGTTTTAGGCCCCACAAAATTCGCAGCCAATCCTCGATGAATATAAAGTCGCAGGTGTTATGGATTCTGCAGGCTGTACACTTTCTGTGGCCTCTCCTGGGCATACTCTCTTTACATGCTTAAAATTTGTCTCTCTGATGACTGTTGTTGGAATATCTATCTCTACTGAAAGGCAGAGGGAGGGAAAGTTTGAAGAAAAATATAAATTATGGATGTGATTATGGACATGCTACATGCAATGCAAACAAGAATAGCAAATCCCTTATAGAAATTGACAGGTGGAATAAGCCTAGGCATAGACTGAACTTGTGGGCAAGTCAGATGCAGGTGCTGAAGCATCCTTTAGGTCCTCTCCTTCTCCCTGAGGAGTGTGGTCTTCATTGCTTGATAAACTGTTAGCAGGTTGTATTACAATACTACTTAAAAGAAAAATTTAGCAGTGCTGTACGGCTTCCAGGATTTCAATTTCCCTACCAGGAACTGAACCCCAGTCACAGCAGTGAAAGTGCTGAATCTTAAACACTAGTCTGTCTGGGAACTCTTGCTACTTGTTAAAATAAAGAAAATGGTCCCAGAGTTAACTTCCAGGACACAATTACTCTACACAACATTGAAACTGAGCAGGACACTCTGGTCTTTACCCCCCATCATGTCCTCTGCCTTTTGGCTATGGGAAAAACTTTAGCCAAAGAAAAAGTTTAATCAGAGAAGTGAGAAAATGCAGAAACCAAGGGGAACAGTCCACGGAGACCAAATAATAGTAGTTAAGTCATTAAGCAAAGTCAAGGACCTCTTCAAAGGCAATCGGTAATACTCTGAGCCATAGCCTCTGAGCTGCCTTATAGATACTGAAACCCCCACCAGGTGGAGAAGTTAACTATGTGAAGACCAGACTGGAGTCCTGACATAAGCTCCCACAATGCCAAGAATTGGCCTCAAGAAATGGAACATCAGAACACTGATGACAGATATCAAGATGACTGTCAGAGTTGACTGTGCTTTTTTCTACACATGGCCCTCCGTGAATAAAAGCTCTTGCCCACTGATTGTTAGCTGTGGGAGTTGGTCTCTGGATAGGCATCCACCCTCTGCCCCACCCCTGCCCCCACGGTTGCCAGCATCCAAAAGGGAGTGAGTAGCCCAACCCCTCTTTCAGTTACAACATCTCACTCCTTATTGCTGGATGCTTCTTTCTTAATTTTCATTGCCAACTAATTGATCCCATCACAACTTCTTTCTCTCTTTGGCTAGTTTGAGGTTGGGCTTCCCAATCCCAACCTGCCTGCCAAAATATGTCTCCTTTCACACAGTCTGGAGGTTACCTATTGTACTGGTATGCTTCTTCTTTTTTCCTCCTGGGGTTATGAATTGGTAGGGCTGAATATTGTATGGATATACCAAACATACAAATTATTGAAAGTAACACTGTTGGTGGCAATATTCTGAGGGGTAACCTTTCTAAATGATTTTTTTGGAAAGTGTTATTTTGACAAGCATGGATCTTCAAATATGGACTCACCACATTTTATCTCTTATTTTACATTTCACACTGCATTTAAAAATATAAGTTTCCATATTTCCATAACAGATGCTGGGGAAGTTTTCAATCCACAACTTTTAGAAGAGAATGTCATTTATGTTAGATCCTCATTTCTTCCTACTTTACAAAACTGTCATTTTTTTCTATTAATTATATTGTGTGCAATATAATGGAACCATCCATTCAGTAACATTAGACATGGGAATTCCATCCATTCAATAACATTAGGCATGAAAATAATATCTGCTTGAATGATCATGGTAATCTATCTATTTATATCAAGACTTTTTCTATATTGACCAAGAAGACAGTGAATGAAGTTGCTGAGATGTGTGTGCTTGTGTAATGTTCTGCAGAGTCATCCTTGTCAACTTAGTATGTAAGCCCACTCTGAAAAGTTTTTCCACTGGAGGAAAATCTTCAGGTGTGGACTACTGCAATACTTGGAAGTTTAATCAAACTGGCCCCTTTGGGAATGGGATGGAGGTTGGGAGTGAGGTTGAGATGATTGGGAAGATGTATACCATATGGTGTGGGCTTCCTAGATGGTGCTAGTGGTAAAGAACCCACTTGCCAATGCAAGAGACATAAGAGACTGGGTTGGAAAGATCCCCTGGAGGATGAAATGGCAACCCACGCCAGTATTCTTGCCTGGAGAATCCCTGTTAGAGGAGCCTGGCAGGCTATAGTCCACAGGGTCACAAAGAGTTGTATACAACTGAAACAATTTAGGAAGCATGCATGCATACCATACGACATTTAAATAGGAGAAGGAATGTTTCCTGGGAGATAATAGCAGCCACTTTATCTTTGCCTATTCTACCATCCAGCATCATCTCAGGGACTTAGCACCACAAAAGGTGATTTCTAACTCTTACATTATGTCCATAGGTTAGTTTGGGACTCTGTTCATTATAATTAACCTGGGATTATAATTCAGGCTGATGAGAAGCTGGCATGAGCACCAAGAGAGTGAAAGTTCGCCCTACCAAGTCTCACACTAGCAACCAGACTGGCCAGCCCGGACGTGACTACGGCTACTTCCTCTTACAAGTGATTGCTGGAATTCCCATTCATGTGACCCCACATAACTACACAAGGGCCAGATTACAACACTCCTGCATGCAGAAACAGAACTATTTTATGGACAGAATGAATGGTTTTCACTTGGGAAATATTTTAACCTTTCTTCTTGTTATTTCTGCCTCTATCCATCTGAATATCATTTTAACATGTGTTTATTTAGTTACTACTATGTGCCCATGACTGTGCTCAATGCTAGGAGACAAGATATGAACCAATTCTTGATTCCCAAGATTGAAGGCACAGTGAGGGAAAAAGTAGAAGATTTATAAAAGATTAGAGAAGTCTCTTAGTAAATTCCATAGACGTTGAAATGTTCTGACGTTTCTATAATCTTGGCATATGTCGTGTTTCCTATCTTAATCAATAGGGGTTGTTGAAGACCATCATCGGGTGTTTTCTACTGCTTGTATGCCATTACTCTGTCCTGGGCTTCAGTGCTGAGAAAAGTTTGGGTCTATCTATTCTTCCAGATATAGACATTGAAAGTCTGAAACCTGCTAGGAATAGCCAGTGTACGAAAATTCTTCTCTGGAGTACAAAAGATGATTGATTTTCACTTATTTTGCTATAATACACCCTACAACTTTATTAGTGATAACGATAAGCTTATTATCAATAATTGTGCTGATTATTTTTCATACTTATCTTTAAGATTCTATGTAATTCTATGACGCTGTTATTGTTAGGAATAATTAACCACAACTAGAAATACATTGCAACCTGTGGGGTTTTTTTTATCATGTTGCTTTCTAAGGAAAGAAAGACAAGACAATTCCACTTGAAGAATCCCAGGTTCAGAGAATGTGGCTTGACCAATCTAACCTAATCTATTATATCTTTCAAATCAGGCTTCCCTGATAGCTCAGTTGGTAAAGAATCTGCCTGCAATGCAGGAGACCTGAGTTTGACCCCTGGGTTAGGAAGATCCCCTGGAGAAGGGAAAGGCTACCCACTCTGGTATGCTGGCCTAGAGAATTCTATGGACTACAGTCAGAGACATGAATTAAATATTTGATTAGCTTTCTTTCTTTTATTATCTACTAACTAACCTACTTTATTTGGATTTTGAAAAGTTAGGAACTTGTCTGTAGACTCATCCATTAAATAAAGGGCACAGCTAAGGTTTTAGAACATCTGGTCAAAAGACTGAAACTTCCTCTCTCATGAAGACTCGTATTTTTATGTGGTACCCTCAGTTTGTCTGCATAATTTTTTCCCCACAAATTGGTATTTAAACCTCAAAACCTTTAGCTAACTACATCTGTCATTGATATTTTATTGTTTAATTTTCTTTTTATGGAGCCAAATTACATCTCTCCCACATACAGCCGGCGCTTTACATGTCTAATTTGTCGACATGTTCTATAATGATAATTTCATTGATTTAGAAAGTGACATTATGAGCAACATATGTTCAGTTTAGCAGTAGACCTTGTTATGGCAATCAATTTTTTTCCCCTCCAGAACTCAACTAGATTCCACATTTAGAGGCGGCAAAGGAATTTAACCAGTTCATGTTCTTAAGATTTTTTAAGAAAGAGAAAGAAGGCTACTTGTGGCAAGTTGTCCTGAAAGAGGCAGTTCTCACACTGTGCAGTTTGCCATGTGCACATATTATCACTGTACACCAGAGGCAGGCAAACAGAAATAAAGGAGCAAAAGCACCTAATGAAATAGAAAATAACAAAGAAGAAATGTCTTGCAAAAGTCCTTTAACTTTCTCCTATCTCTCCGACTCACCATGCAAGCTTAAATCAACAGCTCTGCAAGTATCAGCTGAGAATCCCCAGCACATCAGGCACCATGCCAAGCTCTGGACTTTTCCGGGTGTTTTCTAGCCCCCATGATCATGCTTGTATTTTTTTCTTTCTCCCTTTACTTAAACAAAAACATTCCTCTCATACTTCAAAATCCAACTCAAAGGTCACCTCTACGCAGAGGCTCTCCTCAACCCTCTTCTCTCAATCCATCAGCATTATGCCATCGCTGAAAGTGAAAGTGGCTCAGTCGTGTCCGGCTCTTTGCGGCCCCATGGACTATACAGTCCATGGAATTCTCCAGGCCTGAATACCAAAGTGGGCAGCCTTTTGCTTCTCCAGGGGATCTTCCCAACCCAGGGAGAGAACCAAGGTCTCCCAGAGTGTGGGTGGATTCTTTATGAATCACTGAGCCAGAAGGGAAGCCCGAGTATACTGGAGTAGGTAGCCTATCCCTTCTCCAGCAGATCTTCCTGACCCAGGAATTGAACTGGGGTCTTCTGCATTGCAGCGGATTCTTTACCAACTGAGCTCTGTCATCACTACCTGTCCTTAGTGTGCGGGACCTCCTCCTCCTCCCTCTACTGTAAACAACTTGGGGAGGGAGGATCTTTCTCATATTTGTGTCCCCTAGCAGCTCACTGCCTGGCTTATCACAGTGCTTGATAAAAATGAATTGGATTGAACAGAAGATATTTTCTGTTTGACCAGGTTATTGTCTACCATAAAGGAATCTTTAAGATGGCACCCTGTTTTTCTTTATCAAGCCTTCGAGGGCAGGTGTTTGGTGTTGTTGCCAATGAGGATTTGTAGAGTCACCTTGGACTTTAGTTCACTATCAGTATCAGTATGGAGTGGTTTAGAAACAATGTGAGGAGTATTGGGAAGAAGGTATGAAGGTCTCTAAGAATGTTAGGATAGGTAGTTGCATAAAAAAAGAAAAGTAACACAGGATGATGAAGCAAACTGATTTAACCATTACAGGGGCCTTAGTTTTGCCTGAAAGTAATATTTAGGATTTAGCTTATAGTGGAGGTAAATCCCCTATAGCATCTGTGTCTACAATACTATGCAGTTATGAGAGTGAACATACCATTATTCTTAAAAAAAAATTTAACATAGTAATATCTTAATGATAAAAGATTAAATTGTGTTTTGTATAGGATGCTTAGGAAGGTAGGAAGATACGGACATACTTTAGAGATGTATTTTTCAAAAATAAACATTATTACAGAAAATCTGTGTTCCACATTCATGACCAGGATGGAGTACATGCTAAGTTCAGCCAAACACTCGGTCACTGTGTCTATGAAACAGACATAAGAAGACTGACAAGTGGAGAAAGCAGTCCAGCTAAACTCAATGGGACTTGATCCACAATATGGCAGTGAGTCCCCCGGGTTTTCTTCATGCCTCAAATATCCCCAGCGGGGGACTGTAGCAAGTGACAACCCCAAAACTACAGTGGGAGTAGACAAAAAATGTCAGAAGAAAAGCTGAAAAAAACTCTCTCTCTAACCAAAAGACCAAGAAGGGACCAATTAGCAAGACAGAAAATGTGTAGACAATGACCAAACAAAGTGGAAAAAAACCCACTGTCCCACTCTCAGCCCTGGATACCAATTCTGTACTTTCCTCCTTGAGGAATTATCGCATGTGGAGTACTGAAGCATACACTGGGCACCTGGAATATTTTATATCATTTAATGGTTCTAACATCCTGCCCGGGGAGTCATCAGTACATCCTGCACTGACCACACATGGATGGCAAACACTGCTCACAGAAGCTGTGTGACTGGCCCAAGTTGGAAAGTTCCTAAGTGGAAGAAATGGAACCAGAGAGCAGGTCCATCAGTCTCTAATCCCACACTAGTCCCATTTCAACACTCTGTCTTAACACTGTCCCCACGGTGGGAACACAAATGACTGGAGGTGAAATTTATTACAACCACACTGGGATGTTCTCTGGCAGTCTGACAAGGACCACCAACAGTGGAGATATATCCCATAAGATGATAAAGAAAGAAATCTTTTTTTGTGTTCACCCTTCACTCCTGTATTGCTGTGGACTATTTAATAGCTGTGACATTTCACCCCTGGTGATGGAATTGATCACTTTGATTCAGTTTGTTTATCACCCTGTCAAACAGGATAAGGCCTCTATCCTCTTTTAATAGAAAGACTGTCCTATATAAATGTAAGCACCTACAAATATATTATTATTATTATTCTTGTTAGTGTCAGTTCATTAGAGTCACTTTTTTATTCATATCCAGAAACAGACAAACAAAAAATAGATTTTTCAGTAATACAGAAAGAAAGATACCCTTAGGGAAATTATAGTCAATAATTGAGCTAGGAGTTGGAATTCTGGTAAAAGAAAGAAATCCAAGACTAATCTACACAAGTTAGTCCTGAAGTTGAACATGTATCCAAAACAGCAGAAAACAGAGGTTGCCAACTAGTTCTACTCATCAGGATTAAATGTTTTAAGTAGAACTGCCATCTTGTACATCTTAGAATTACATTAAAAATCATACTCCTTTCAGAGCTTTCTGAATGTATATCAAGATCATTATCACTTAGAAATATCCCAATAGACTCAATGATTAAGTCAACTCTATGTGGCCATTTGGAGTCATTTATATAGAAACGTATGGGCTAGAAATATTTACAGGAGGCAAGGATTTTAGAGAAAGATATGAACAATTAGTATGTTTTCAGTATGAACACCATGCTGACAACTATCACTGACAAAATCCACATAATTAAGGTCGTAGTGTGACCTTGGACTTTTGAAGCACAAAAGAGTTAATCCATGCTTCAACTATAAATTTAACTTATAGTTCAGGAGATTGAAGTCAAAAGAGGTGAAATGACTTCCCAATTTGTACATCCTGGAAGAAATGGCCTTGGGAATAAAAACATGTCAGGATTACTACCCAGACGTTATTATTTTTGTTTTTGATTTGTTTTCATTCAAAATAAAAGGAATAGAACTTTTTGTGAAAATGCACAGAGATGAAGTGATTTACAATAGTTTAGAATCAAGGATGGGGCCTTGATTTTTCTGCAGTTCTAAGTCAGCCATCCTGGGGCTGGGTTTGGGACACAAGTGGGAGGAACACAGATATTCATCTGCTGAATATACCAACACACTGATTCTACATTGCTTTAACAGATTGATAGGTAATATTACTGGCCCTTTAAAAATCAAATATCATGCTTACTTTAAAAAGAAAAGACAATCCTTAGTCTTCCCAATACCCTTCCGGTGGTATTTAGAGCAATTATCTGACCAAGATGTGAAGAATACTACCAATGAGATGTGATTTATGTAAATATAACAAAACATTTTGAAATGCATTGGCTGTTTGTCAAGTATGTACTACGGCTTTTAATTTTCACCTCCTTTAGAACGCGCTCTCTTCCTCCCAGAAAGACATGCTGGTGCTTTCCCGAGTTCTCAAAGCAGTATTCTTTTATCCTCCCTAATGTTGCTAATTCACTTTTGCAGGTTAGTAATCAGGTTCTGGGCTTTTAAAAAAAGAAGGCTTTTAAAAAAAAAAAAAAAAACAAAGAAAGACTCACATTTCAAGGTAAAAACTGGTGAACTGCTTGGAATTTCTAGAAGAATTTCCATCAGCTCAAACACTATTCAAATGACCATGAACTAAGAACTGAAAACACACTCGCACAAATGCTGTCTTTACTGGTCTCTGACTGTGTCTCTCTCTTTGACTGGATCTGTTTGAATAGCCACTGAGAATTCCCTTTCTAGGATGCTGGGGACATAGCTTAGAAAATCTTGTAGACCAGAATCTCGCTTATTTCAGCTTACCAAAAGTCAAGAAATGTTTGATCCTTTTTTTTTTTTTTTTCTGAGACGACTATATTCATTTTTGTATACGTATTATGGAATGTTTCTTATTGTAACCACTCTAAGAACAGCCATCCTGAGGAAAGCACAGACCCAGCCCAAGGTCATATTAAATAGAAAAAAAGATAACTTTAGGGAATATTTAGCACTTTCAATTGGTGACATCTGGGTCTATCTAAAATCTTGTTCCTAAATTCCATATATATGCATTAGTATACTGTATTGGTGTTTTTCTTCCTGGCTTACTTCACTCTGTATAATAGGCTCCAGTTTCATCCACCTCATTAGAACTGATTCAAATGTATTCTTTTTAATGGCTAATACTCCATTGTGTATATGTACCATAGCTTTCTTATCCACTCATCTGCTGATGGACATCTAGGTTGCTTCCATGTCCTGGCTATTATAAACAGTGCTGCGATGAACATTGGGGTACACGTGTCTCTTTCCCTTCTGGTTTCCTCAGTGTGTATGCCCAGCAGTGGGATTGCTGGATCATAAGGCAGTTCTATTTCCAGTTTTTTAAGGAATCTCCACACTGTTATCTAAGGACAGCAAAAGAGACACTGATGTATAGAACAGTCTTTTGGACTCTGCTGGAGAGGGAGAGGGTGGGATGATTTGGGAGAATGGCATTGAAATATGTATATCATATATGAAACGAGTCGCCAGTCCAGGTTCAATGCATGATACTGGATGCTTGGGGCTGGTGCACTGGGATGACCCAGAGGGATGGTATGGGAAGGGAGGAGGGAGGAGGGTTCAGGATGGGGAACACATGTATACCTGTGGCGGATTCATTTTGATATATGGCAAAACCAATACAATATTGTAAAGTTAAATAAAATAAAAATTAAAAAAAAATAAAGTCTTGTTCCTTACAGATATCACCAAATCAAATTCAGAGAAAAGATAAAATCCTTGAATAGCATAGAGCATAATGATTTATGAAGAAGGAATCGATTTTGCAGTTGAGATGATAGCATTTCCTCTGAGAAAAATCAAAATCAGATTAACATCAGGATCCAACATCAAGGAAGAGAAGTATTGTTTCCTTGTCAGAAAAAGAAGTATCTTGGCTCATTATCTCTTAGTTTGCCTGGTTCTGAAATCTCACTTCTGCTGGCATCTTGCCCAAGTTAAGATAATCAAGATGGTTATTATAAAAGGAAATGTTAAAGCTTGCTTCAATTTATCCATGCAAGTTATTCTTAATTTTTCTGGTCATTGGTAGACGGCTGGTTGTAGTAAATCAGGTGTCATTCATGATTCCTAAACAGCAGAATTGTTCCCCTATTGAAACTCATTACATTGATGACTTTAAGCATTGGGCTACTAAATTCTGTTCTTGAAAAAAATAACTTTTACTTAGAAAAACATTTCTGTTATGAGAACTAGGCTCTGAGTTAGAGTTGAGAGGAGAAAATAAAGGGCATTCCTTTGCTTTCAATGTTTCAATTCAAGCATTGAGGAAACTACTCTACCTTTTATGGGACAAAGTTATTTAAGCTATGCACATTTTTATGAGCCTACAGGTATTTCCTACCTTCAACTTCTTTCAAAAATTTCTTACCATGCGCTATTCAAACGGTGGCAATAGTAATAAGAATATATGTTTATACATTATTTTACTACTTTTAAAATGTTTGCCTAGATTCTGACTTGTTTAATCATTGCAACAGCCTGTTCGATGAGTGGGGTGGATTCCATTATCCTCACTATACATGTGAGGATTCTCATTATTTCATTCATCAAACTCTCAACTTATAGTCCTGTGCGGCCCCCAGAGATGAAAGGATTGCTCTGAAGAAATGCAACAGGCAAGGAGCCAGGACAGGAGGAAGGATGTTCTCGGCTATAACTGCGATTAGTGAAATTGTAGAGAAGGCAAATATGTGAGAAGTGGATATACTGCTAGTTTATCTAGGGTGACTTTTGAGAAGGAAACGTCTGCCATTCAGGGGAAATGCGAATTCTTTACAGAAATTAAGATTTAATTCAAGAAAATACTCATTGTGCTCCACTTTCAAAGGGCGATGCAAGGAAAGATCAGAAGGAGACATGGTATCGATAAGCAGAGGAAGGTATGGAACGCTGATGTATCATTTTGTTCCAAAACTTCCACTTGGCAAACATTAATCAAACAGAACAAACAGTAACTTTGAGTTATACCGATTACTCTTCCTAAACAGACACTAAATATTTGATGGTTGGGTATAGATTGTTGTTAAATTCCAAGTGAGATTTCCGTGTAGATGAACAGGAGTAAAAGCCTTAGGTGCGGGTAAACAAATGATTAATATTTCAAGCTGGATCTACTTGGTTACTTTTAAAGACTGACCTCCCCTACTTCTAAACCTCTGCCAAAACCCAGAGGCAGGCTCCTCTTTGCAAATGGTGCAGGAATAACTCTTCATCAAATGCAGCTGTGTGTGACACTAAGGTCTTGAATTTAAAGATATGCTTTTAAAAACTCATAAAAGGCAAATGTTTATAGTCTCTGTGCAGAAGTTGCAATCTGTGCAGGAGTGCTTTACCCACACTAAATTGACTAAAACATTACCTGTCTAACACGGCTTAATTATTTTATTAATCTGTGTTACCAGGCAGAACATTTTTGTTTTACATCCAGTAGGGTTTTAAATGATAGTTTTAGAATTTGCATTCATTTTTTTTTCCTCCACCTGCCTTTCCTAAGATATGATTTCTGCTTACTTTATGGTGCATTTGATGCTGAATTCAATTGGGGGAGGGGGTTGCATACTGGTCCCAGGCAAGAACCCAATTGGATTACCTGCAATGGTTTGCCCATCAAGATTATCTGGATTGAACACCAGCTGTCAGTGGAGTTGTGGCAACTGTCACAGGCCTTGGGTTTCTGTGCCCGAAGTTTGAACCCAGGCTCTGCAACTCCCCACCCGTGGGAGCTTGGGCAGCTGTTGAACCTCTTCGAGCCTCTTCCCTCATTTCCACACCAAGGACTATTGATAACCCCAAGTGTGAGGATGAGGACTAATATGTTCAAATAGTTTTGAATGATACTCGGCTCATGGGAAGCTCTCAGTAAACTATGGTCAGGAAAAAAAAAAATTGTTTGAGTCTGGATCAAATGATTGGACTCTTAATTAAGAACCGTGACTTTGGATAAGGAAGTTTAGATAAACAGACCTCAATGGTACTCTTAAGCTTTTCATGGTGTCTGAATTTCTCTGTTTTTCGAACGAAGGCCATCCAGTCAACATTGACTGCAGCTAGGATGAGCTGACCCTTGGCACTACCCTGTTCTTCTCAAAATTCTTGCCTCCCAGATTCTGTGCCATTCCTCCTCCCTACACAGGGGAGCAGGTATAGGTGGCCACAAGAATTAGTGAAGAGGCCTGGTATCTAAGGAAGCTGTCCTCTTGTTCATGAGCTGCCTTACCTAAGTGTTCTCATGTAATCATTACTGACATCATTTTGTGGGGTTTTTAAGAGCTGGTGCTGACAATGGGGACTCTCTCAAGACATTGGGTGTTGACAGCAGCTTCAAAAAAGCAATTAGGAAGTAGACAAATTCATCATGGGCAAGGAATATGCTACTGAAGATGGTAACAGTCCCTTATATTTGCCTGGTATTCTAAACTTAACATAATAATGTTTTAAAATTTTATTACACCAAAACCATGAGATTGTAGAATTATGGTAACTCCTATTTATTAATGAGTTACTTGTCAGATGTCCTGAAAGTGAAAAAGTGAAAGTGTTAGTCACTCAGTTGTGTTTGACTCTTTGAGACCCCCATAGACTGTAGCCTGCCAGGGTCCTTTGTTCATGGGATTCTCCAGGCAACAATACTGGAGAAGGTAGCCATTCCCCTCTCCAGGGGATCTTCCTGACCCAGGGATAGAAGCTGGGTCTCCTGTATTGCAGGCAGATTCTTGACTGAGCCACCAGGGAAGCCCACCAGGTGTCCGACTCAATGTTAAACCAGAGTCCCAGACTAGTATAGAGGCTAATACTTCCCATCTGACATTTCCTGCCCCTCTTCATGAAAAGCAGTCTGACTGGATCTACTCAGTTGCATTACACTGTATCATTTGAGGACTGAACCAGATATCAAGAAATGATGAAATTCAGGCAGATGAAAGGGCTGATAATATCTGTAACCTGTGATTAATTGAATGTCTGTCTTTGGATGAAAACAGCCTCATTGGTCCTTTTCAAATTATGTTATAGATTGCTTTAATCCCGCCATCCAAATCAGAATCAAAGCTAACATTTATTGAGTGTTTACTACCTTCTGTGAGGTAAGCTAACTATTTTACCTCTATCAATCCTTCTAATCTTCCTACAGGATCAGTAGTACATTAATTCCTTCTTAAGAGATCAGATGAAGCACAGAAAGGTCACACAGCTAGATAATAAGGTCAGGAAAACAGCCCAGGTCATTTGGATTTAGGGCTGTTGTGTAGTTCACAGCACTGAATGAAGCCCTTGGCCACTGTCATATAGCATTCAAAAGTGATATCAAACTTCCATTAACGAATTATTCTGTAATAAACTTAGGCTTCCTCAGAATGAATCAGTTCAGTTCAGTTGCTCAGTCATGTCCGACTCTTTGCAACCCCATGAACCACAGCACGCCAGGCCTCCCTGTCCGTCACCAACTCCCAGAGTTTACCCAAACTCATGTCCATTGAGTTGGTGATGCCATCCAACTATCTCATCCTCTGTCGTCCCCTTCTCCTCCCACCCTCAATCTTTCCCAGCATCAGGGTCTTCAATGAGTCAGCTCTTCACATAAGGTGGCCAAAGTATTGGAGTTTCAGCTTCAGCATCAGTCCTTCCAATGAACATTCAGGACTGATTTCCTTTAGGATGGACTG